>NC_134268.1:54455837-54788649 GCF_031893055.1 Leptodactylus fuscus
GCCCCCCAGGACATGAGACAGCACATATCTCTAGGTGAGATAATAAATAAAGACATGACCTACTAATACACAAAAAAATTTAAAAATAAATCCCACACTAGTAAAACAAAATCCCTGCACGTCTCCCCCTGAATTCTTGATTCATCAAGGGGTAAATAGAAATTGGGGGGGGCGAATGACTGGTACAAAAATTCTGTTCCATAAGTCTGTTGTAATGAAATGGCACATTGCGGCTCCTGTTTGATACGCATGGCCAGAGGGGACAGATTCATGTGCAGATAAGTAGATGTGGTCGAGGACAAATGACTCATACATTATAACAGACCGCACTGGCAGAGATGTCAGGATGTCAGAGCATGATGCGGTGTGGTTTCATGGTGTCTCACATGGTGAATGGATGATGGATTGGCTGAGAGTGAATACTAAATGTGGCCATATACAATATTGGTGATTTTGGTGTGACCAACTTTCTTATGTGCATGGGTGAGTGCTGACTTAACTGATGATGTCAGGAGAAGGAACGATCAGACATGTTTAATTTCAACATGCTTGATCCTTTATTTTTATTGGAGATAAGCTGCAGTTTAGTCCTCCCTCCCCATTGGAAACACATGCACCCTTGACTGATCCAAGCTGGCACATGTATGGGGTTGTTGGGAGGAACAGATAACTATTGAATGAGCATTTGACTGACAGCTATAGAAAGTGTATGGCCACCTTTACGTCACCATCTTTCTCAAAATTCTCTCCTGTTCTGGTTTATATATGCGCTTCCATGATAGTCCAATAATCCAGAATTGGGACATATACAGGATTTTGCAGAAGAGGGGTTCTGGGGAGTAAGGGGCATATGGTGGGCAGGAGGTGGATATCCCAGGGCTCTGGGCATGTATTATAGGAGGAGACTTGCATGGCCAGGGTGATGGGTAGGCATTTTCACACACACTATAGTTTTCCCTATTTGCCCCCACATAGTAGAAGGCCCTCCATGTCCCATACACTATAGTGATAGTACTCCTCAGTTCCCACATACTAAAGTGCTCCCCAAGTCTCACAAACTATAGTGGTAAGTATGGTTCTCAGTACTCTCTATTCCTTGGCCTCCTTGCTTTGTCTCTGCTCCTCCCGCCTATGTCTGAGCAACTCTGGTGCACGGAAGTGGTGGGGAGTCCTAGGAGTGGTAAGTACTGTGAATCGTACTCCTGAGCCCCAATAAGTACTACTGACAGCAGCGCCCCTTGGTTACCAGGCCACTGCTTTCCTCATGAGTTTGGTGCCAGTCCGGGTCAGCAAGTGGGCAGTATTATCTGTGAACTACTCCCAGAATATCTGATAATCTGGCGCCCTCATGCTTGATGAAAGTATTAATACTGTAAACTCTAACATAACATATACATACAGTGCCTACAAGTAGTATTCAACCCCCTGCAGATTTAGCAGGTTTGATAAGATGAAAATAAGTTAGAGACTTCAAACTTCAAACAAGAGCAGGATTTATTAACAGATGCATAAATCTTACAAAACAAAAAGTTATGTTGCTCAGTTAAATTTTAATAAATTTTAAACATAAAAGTGTGGGTCAATTATTATTCAACCCCTAGGTTTAATATTTTGTGGAATAACCCTTGTTTGCAATTAAAGCTAATAATCGTCTTTTATAAGACCTGATCAGGCCGGCACAGGTCTCTGGAGTTATCTTGGCCCACTCCTCCATGCAGATCTTCTCCAAGTTATCTAGGTTCTTTGGGTGTCTCATGTGGACTTTAATCTTGAGCTCCTTCCACAAGTTTTCAATTGGGTTAAGGTCAGGAGACTGACTAGGCCACTGCAACACCTTGATTTTTTCCCTCTTGAACCAGGCCTTGGTTTTCTTGGCTGTGTGCTTTGGGTCGTTGTCTTGTTGGAAGATGAAATGACGACCCATCTTAAGATCCTTGATGGAGGAGCGGAGGTTCTTGGCCAAAATCTCCAGGTAGGCCGTGCTATCCATCTTCCCATGGATGCGGACCAGATGGCCAGGCCCCTTGGCTGAGAAGCAGCCCCACAGCATGATGCTGCCACCACCATGCTTGACTGTAGGGATGGTATTCTTGGGGTCGTATGCAGTGCCATCCAGTCTCCAAACGTCACGTGTGTGGTTGGCACCAAAGATCTCGATCTTGGTCTCATCAGACCAGAGAACCTTGAACCAGTCTGTCTCAGAGTCCTCCAAGTGATCATGAGCAAACTGTAGACGAGCCTTGACATGACACTTTGAAAGTAAAGGTACCTTACGGGCTCGTCTGGAACAGAGACCATTGCGGTGGAGTACGTTACTTATGGTATTTGACTGAAACCAATGTCCCCACTGCCATGAGATTTTCCTGGAGCTCCTTCCTTGTTGTCCTTGGGTTAGCCTTGACTCTTCGGACAAGCCTGGCCACGGCACGGGAGGAAACATTCAAAGGCTGTCCAGGCCGTGGAAGGCTAACAGTAGTTCCATAAGCCTTCCACTTCCGGATGATGCTCCCAACAGTGGCGACAGGTAGGCCCAACTCCTTGGAAAGGGTTTTGTACCCCTTGCCAGCCTTGTGACCCTCCACGATCTTGTCTCTGATGGCCTTGGAATGCTCCTTTGTCTTTCCCATGTTGACCATGTATGAGTGCTGTTCACAAGTTTGGGGAGGGTCTTAAATAGTCAGAAAAGGCTGTAAAAAGAGAGAATTAATCCAAACATGTGAAGCTCATTGTTCTTTGTGCCTGAACTACTTCTTAATACTTTAGGGGAACCAAACAGAATTCTGGTGGTTTGAGGGGTTGAATAATAAATGACCCTCTGAATAAACTTTTCACAATTTAAAAAAAAATAAACAAAGAAATAACATTCTTTTTTGCTGCAGTGCATTTCACACTTCCAGGCTGATCTACAGTCCAAATGTCACAATGCCAAGTTAATTCCGATTGTGTAAACCTGCTAAATCTGCAAGGGGTTGAATACTACTTGTAGGCACTGTATATGGCTCTGTATGGTCATACGGTTATCTAATGCATTACCCCACTGAAGCAGCATACACTGGTCAGGCATTTGTGAGCTGTCTATGACACGACCCACGTTGTAAATCTGTTTATATGAATCCGCAGTATGAAGCAGTAAGCGTGTGCTTGGATTACTTGCACACTTGAACCAAGGCTTTAAGCCAAAAAACAGTGAGTGGTGCGCAGGCCTTGAACAATCCATGTGTGCTGTGAGAAAACAGTTTGCCACTTCAATTGTAAAACATATTTCGCAGGATTTAATCGTTTGAAAGCTGAGAATTTTATTTCTTCACTGTTCAATACTCTGCAAACCGCATGTCTCATCAACACATGCTGCGCCTACGTTATCTCTCTACAGTCCCATCTCCTGGATCCAGCCCAAAAGTAGATATATGTATATATATATATATATATATATATATATATATATATATATATGCAAAAGGACATGTATGTTGCTGTTTCTTTAAAAATATTTAAAAAATGCAGTCCCTTTTTTCTAATTGTGAACAATACTTTTAAGTTACTCTATGTTCATACTAGTGCTTGTCTCTCCATCGTTCGGGTCTGCGTGGGGACCCAAAAGACAATATAGTCTAGCCCCATAATGGCACAAAAAGAGAAAAATAATCAAATGACATTATTATAAAAAGTTAAAAGTAAAAAATATTTTTTACATTAAAAATTCCATATAAAAACGGCAAAATAAAAATATATACATATTTGGCATTGCTGCTGTCTTACACTAGGTTCACACTGGTGTTGATCCGTCATTTGGGTTAGCCTGGCCGTATGATGGAGAGCCCATCTGCTAAAAAAAAAATAGTGAACTGTAGACATCCTTGGACCCCATAGACTATAATCAGGTTTCTGTTTGATTTATACTGACTCCACACAGATGTGAACCCAGCCTTAGGCTAAGACCCAGCATAGCAAGAATTTTTTAGAATTTTTTTAGAAATCGCAGCATTTCTGCTGTGTGTATTTTTCTGCAATGTGTGGATGGGATCCTAGAGACTATGAAATGCTGCGGGTTTTTGCTGTGGCATTTCCACCGCAGCCAAACTGCAGTGTTTATGTCACATATTCAAAGTCGTAGCTTGCAGCTCCTGAAAGCAAAATATGTAATGATGACCCACCTATGGTCCGGAGTTTTTTGGTGAGGAATTTGGCACTGAAAATCCACGTGGAAAAAAAGCCTCCCAATGACTTCAATGGATTCCTTTTTCCACGGAAAAAGGAACCCATTGAAGTCAATGAGAGGCTTTTTTCCACGTGGATTTTCAGCGCCAAAATCCTCGCCAAAAAACTCTGTGTGAATGGAGCCTTACAATGTACCATCTATAAAACTGACGTATTCCAATACTGTAGAGTGGCTTTTGGGCTCCCTAAGACCCCTCTAGTAGCAATTGTCACTTCAGTACCCCTTATAGATAACACTCCCTGTATATGCTAGTTGGGAAATCCTAAAACACAATGGATGTATTGCTGTTTTATCCCATTACCTGCCCTACCCCAGCTAAAAAAACATAATAGGTTAAATCTGTACCAAAGTGGTATCATTGAAAAAAACAAGGTCTAATAATAAACTCCCATGAGTTAAATGAATAGATGAATAGTATTAAAAAAGAAAACATAAAAAGTTGTCATTGCAGTTTTTTTTAATCCCCTGCTAATAAATATATAAGTAATATATAAGTATATAATATTTTCCGTTTCTAGTGTTTTGATGCCGACAATATTAACGGGACATCTGTCAACAGCCGTAGGCCAATGGACATTATTAGCTTTGTCATTGATACCGTGTTTCACCGAAAATAAGACAGTGTCTTATATTAAATTGTCATCCTAAATATAGGACCTGTCTTATTTTCGGGGGACATCTTATGACATTCGGCAGTCATGCCGGCACTTCCTTAGAGGAGCGTCAGCATGACTGCTGGTTGTAGGTAGTGTAGGGAAGGGGGGAAGGTATCCTACTTACCTTTCCCATCTTCATAGCAGCGCTGATGCTGCTGTTCATCCTGGCAGTGGTGGGCGGGGCTTAGCTAGGCTTCGGGGCGGGGCTTAGCGAGGCTTTGGGGCCGGGCTTAGCAGAGCTTTCGTGGGCAGGGCTTAGCGATCCCCACTTCACTGACACAGCAGCCGGCTGGATGCCGTGCTCTGTGCTCCGTGTGCACAGCAAAGCTGGCTGCTGTCTCTTCTGTATGGTGGCTGCTGCCTCTGGGATGAGCTGGGAGAGCTCATCCTACAGCAGCAGGGACAGTGGACACAACAGCAGAGGCGGCAGCCGGCTTTGCTGTGTGTCTTATTTTTGGGGGGGTGCCTTATATTAGGCAATTCAACAGACACCCCCCCCACACACACACACACATGCCTTACTTTCAGGGGGTGTCCTACTTTCGGGGACACACGGTAGTTTGCAGAGATTTACAGTCACATTACAATATAAGGAATTGATCCTTTTACTATTACTACCTATAAGATACTACTAGTAAGGGGGGGGGGAGACTAGTAATGATCTTGTCAGTCACAACCATCTACAGTGTGAATGATCAATAATGACATGAAGCTCTCTCTTCTATAGAGATACTGACACAGAAGGGGTGCGGAATAGGGAAGTGCTGATAGAAAGGGCATATACAGGGTGGTGAAGCCCACCCACATAATAACTGTCTTAGACTGATCTCTGCTATGGGACCCCTGGTCTTCTATGTACACTACTAATAATCCTACAAACATAAGTCTCTCTAGCCATCACCCTCCGGCTTGCCCATAATACATCCTAGTGCCATCTCTTCACAAGGTACTATAAGTGATACACATGGAGCTGCCAGCTATGTAAGCATGATTCATCAGACAGGACCACCTTTCTTTGACACCTCGATATCATGGCCATCAATAAGAGCAGCTGTGAGATTGGACAAGATGGGATAACCTTCACACCCCCAAACCACATTAAAGTTGGTTCACCATTGTCTTTCTATGGACCATTTCTGGTAAGTACTAACCACTGCATACTGGGAGCACCCCACAAGAGCTGCTGTTTTGGGGAGTCCTGCTGTTTTGGAGAAGCTTTGACCAAGTTGTCCGGCCAGCACTATTTGGCCCTTGTAAAAGTTGCTCAGATCCTTATGCATCCCTATTATTTATGCTCCTAACACATCAAAAAGTGACTGTTGACTTGCTGACTGATCTGATATATCCTGCCCCTTGACAGGTTCCCTTGTCACAAGATGATACTGCTCACTTACCTGGTTAGCTGATCGGTGTATAGTCCATGGGCCAGAAATGTTTGTAACTGGAGGTCTGATTTATTGTGTCCATGAAATAATAGTATAATGACATACAGCTATTCGTCACTAGGATACAAATGCTCATATTATAAAGCTGATTTTCTAAAACTAAAGTATATTTATCATCATTTTATAGCATAAACTATTTCATTATTATGAATTGCCATCACCTTATGTAGATACAAAGTTCAACCTGTATATATCCGTCATTCTGCTATCTGAATATCATGAGAAAAATAAAAATTTTTAGGCTGGGTTCAGATGAGGTATTTTGTACCAGAATTTGACGCGGAGGACGCCTCAGGTTCCGGTCCATAATAGGGGTAGCTGCAACTGGATGCCGATGCAGTGCACTGACATCCAGTCCCGGAACTCCGATCCAGATTAGGCCCAAATGAATTGGCCTAGTCGGGAGAGAGGTGTCTTGAGGCGGATATCGCGAGGTGAATCCACCTGAAGAATGAGCATGTCATCTCCAATTGATTTCTATGGGAGCCGTTTTTTTTTTTGGTCAGGATTTTGAGGGCGAATTCGGCCTCAAAATCCTGACCAAAATACCCCCTGTGAACTCAGCCTTAAGCAGAAAACTCCTGATTCCTACTTAACCTTGCAGACTTGCTATGGGGGATGTTGTGTTGCAGAATACAGGTCCCTATAATTTGCAGCTATTTTTGATCTTGGTGTTTGCAGGGGATTTGTCAGTGGTTGGTCTGGGTATAGTTTAGGATATAGTTACTTGTAGCAATTGCCACATAAACATGCCAACATACACTCATGGTGGTTTACAAACTAACTGCTGATGGTTGTGAGATTTTGCAGGTGAACAGCAGTATTACTTCTTTAAAAGGGCTCTATCATTGGGAAAAGTCATTTTTAGATAAGCACATCCTTGCATAGCCTTTAGAAATGCTATTCCACACCTACCTTTTGTATGTAAATCACCTCAGTAGTGTTTGAATAAGTCTGTTTTTATTCATATGTCTAGTATTGTTTGGTGTTGTATATGAGCACATCATATCCACCACTTTGTGTAGCCATAACCTGAGAGGCTAACTTCAATAATGTATATATGTATAAGCAACACCTGGACCCTTATGCCTGATGGGTTCAAAGCCTCTCTGTCACATTATAAATCAGTATAAATACCACAATGTTGGTTTATTCACCTGTTACAGTTGTGTTGGATCCCAGGATCTTCAGGTTATTCCTCGGATACCCATTACATAATCACGAATGCGATTCTCTAATATAATATAGAGCTCCAGCTGTAAAGGCCAATCGATCGCTGACGCATGTAAGATTTTTGTCCACTAGATGGCAACACATGAATGTTGGTAATTTAAAAAGACTGAATTCTTTGAAACAATAGTACAATTTAGATATTTTCTAGAGATGAGCGAACAGTGTTCTATCGAACTCATGTTCGATCGGATATTAGGCTGTTCGGCATGTTCGAATCGAATCGAACACCGCGTGGTAAAGTGCGCCATTACTCGATTCCCCTCCCACCTTCCCTGGCGCCTTTTTTGCTCCAATAACAGCGCAGGGTAGGTGGGACAGGAACTACGACACCGGTGACGTTGAAAAAAGTAGGCAAAACCCATTGGCTGCCGAATACATGTGACCTCTAATTTAAAAGAACAGCGCCGCCCAGGTTCGCGTCATTCTGAGCTTGCAATTCACCGAGGACGGAGGTTTCCGTCCAGCTAGCTAGGGCTTAGATTCTGGGTAGGCAGGGACAGGCTAGGATAGGAAGGAGAAGACAACCAACAGCTCTTATAAGAGCTAAATTCCAGGGAGAAGCTTGTCAGTGTAACGTGGCACTGACGGGCTCAATCGCCGCAACCCAGCTTTCCCAGGATCCTGAATGGAATACACTGTCAGTGTATTCCCGTATACCCGATATATACCCCGATACCCGTTCCAACGGTGTGCCCCCCCACCTTCACCCCAGAAATACCCTGCAAGTCCCCTAGCAATAGAATTGGGGCTATATACACCCACAATTTTTACTACTGGTATACAGTGCCATTGTCTGACTGGGAATTCAAAGAATATATTGGGAATACAAATACCCTCATTTCTTGCTACTGCCATATAGTGCCAGTGTCTGACTGGGAATTCAAAGAATATATTGGGGTTACGTGCACCCACAATTTTTACTACTGGTATACAGTGCCATTGTCTGACTGGGAATTCAAAGAATATATTGGGAATACAAATACCCTCATTTCTTGCTACTGCCATATAGTGCCAGTTTCTGACTGGTAATTCAAAGAATATATTGGGGTTACGTGCACCCACAATTTTTACTACTGGTATACAGTGCCATTGTCTGACTGGGAATTCAAAGAATATATTGGGAATACAAATACCCTCATTTCTTGCTACTGCCATATAGTGCCAGTGTCTGACTGGGAATTCAAAGAATATATTGGGGTTACGTGCACCCACAATTTTTACTACTGGTATACAGTGCCATTGTCTGACTGGGAATTCAAAGAATATATTGGGGTTATAAATACCCTCATTTCTTGCTACTGCCATATAGTGCCAGTTTCTGACTGGTAATTCAAAGAATATATTGGGGTTACGTGCACCCACAATTTTTACTACTGGTATACAGTGCCATTGTCTGACTGGGAATTCAAAGAGTATATTGGGAATACAAATACCCTCATTTCTTGCTACTGCCATATAGTGCCAGTTTCTGACTGGGAATTCAAAGAATATATTGGGGTTACGTGCACCCACAATTTTTACTACTGGTATACAGTGCCATTGTCTGACTGGGAATTCAAAGAATATATTGGGGTTATAAATACCCTCATTTCTTGCTACTGCCATATAGTGCCAGTTTCTGACTGGTAATTCAAAGAATATATTGGGGTTACGTGCACCCACAATTTTTACTACTGGTATACAGTGCCATTGTTTGACTGGGAATTCAAAGAGTATATTGGGAATACAAATACCCTCATTTCTTGCTACTGCCATATAGTGCCAGTTTCTGACTGGTAATTCAAAGAATATATTGGGGTTACGTGCACCCACAATTTTTACTACTGGTATACAGTGCCATTGTCTGACTGGGAATTCAAAGAGTATATTGGGAATACAAATACCCTCATTTCTTGCTACTGCCATATAGTGCCAGTTTCTGACTGGTAATTCAAAGAATATATTGGGGTTACGTGCACCCACAATTTTTACTACTGGTATACAGTGCCATTGTCTGACTGGGAATTCAAAGAATATATTGGGGTTATAAATACCCTCATTTCTTGCTACTGCCATATAGTGCCAGTTTCTGACTGGTAATTCAAAGAATATTTTGGGGTTACGTGCACCCACAATTTTTACTACTGGTATACAGTGCCATTGTCTGACTGGGAATTCAAAGAGTATATTGGGAATACAAATACCCTCATTTCTTGCTACTGCCATATAGTGCCAGTTTCTGACTGGGAATTCAAAGAATATATTGGGGTTACGTGCACCCACAATTTTTACTACTGGTATACAGTGCCATTGTCTGACTGGGAATTCAAAGAATATATTGGGGTTATAAATACCCTCATTTCTTGCTACTGCCATATAGTGCCAGTTTCTGACTGGTAATTCAAAGAATATATTGGGGTTACGTGCACCCACAATTTTTACTACTGGTATACAGTGCCATTGTCTGACTGGGAATTCAAAGAGTATATTGGGAATACAAATACCCTCATTTCTTGCTACTGCCATATAGTGCCAGTTTCTGACTGGGAATTCAAAGAATATATTGGGGTTACGTGCACCCACAATTTTTACTACTGGTATACAGTGCCATTGTCTGACTGGGAATTCAAAGAATATATTGGGGTTATAAATACCCTCATTTCTTGCTACTGCCATATAGTGCCAGTTTCTGACTGGTAATTCAAAGAATATATTGGGGTTACGTGCACCCACAATTTTTACTACTGGTATACAGTGCCATTGTCTGACTGGGAATTCAAAGAGTATATTGGGAATACAAATACCCTCATTTCTTGCTACTGCCATATAGTGCCAGTTTCTGACTGGGAATTCAAAGAATATATTGGGGTTACGTGCACCCACAATTTTTACTACTGGTATACAGTGCCATTGTCTGACTGGGAATTCAAAGAATATATTGGGGTTATAAATACCCTCATTTCTTGCTACTGCCATATAGTGCCAGTTTCTGACTGGTAATTCAAAGAATATATTGGGGTTACGTGCACCCACAATTTTTACTACTGGTATACAGTGCCATTGTCTGACTGGGAATTCAAAGAGTATATTGGGAATACAAATACCCTCATTTCTTGCTACTGCCATATAGTGCCAGTTTCTGACTGGGAATTCAAAGAATATATTGGGGTTACGTGCACCCACAATTTTTACTACTGGTATACAGTGCCATTGTCTGACTGGGAATTCAAAGAATATATTGGGGTTATAAATACCCTCATTTCTTGCTACTGCCATATAGTGCCAGTTTCTGACTGGTAATTCAAAGAATATATTGGGGTTACGTGCACCCACAATTTTTACTACTGGTATACAGTGCCATTGTCTGACTGGGAATTCAAAGAGTATATTGGGAATACAAATACCCTCATTTCTTGCTACTGCCATATAGTGCCAGTTTCTGACTGGGAATTCAAAGAATATATTGGGGTTACGTGCACCCACAATTTTTACTACTGGTATACAGTGCCATTGTCTGACTGGGAATTCAAAGAATATATTGGGGTTATAAATACCCTCATTTCTTGCTACTGCCATATAGTGCCAGTTTCTGACTGGTAATTCAAAGAATATATTGGGGTTACGTGCACCCACAATTTTTACTACTGGTATACAGTGCCATTGTCTGACTGGGAATTCAAAGAGTATATTGGGAATACAAATACCCTCATTTCTTGCTACTGCCATATAGTGCCAGTTTCTGACTGGGAATTCAAAGAATATATTGGGGTTACGTGCACCCACAATTTTTACTACTGGTATACAGTGCCATTGTCTGACTGGGAATTCAAAGAATATATTGGGGTTATAAATACCCTCATTTCTTGCTACTGCCATATAGTGCCAGTTTCTGACTGGTAATTCAAAGAATATATTGGGGTTACGTGCACCCACAATTTTTACTACTGGTATACAGTGCCATTGTCTGACTGGGAATTCAAAGAGTATATTGGGAATACAAATACCCTCATTTCTTGCTACTGCCATATAGTGCCAGTTTCTGACTGGTAATTCAAAGAATATATTGGGGTTACGTGCACCCACAATTTTTACTACTGGTATACAGTGCCATTGTCTGACTGGGAATTCAAAGAATATATTGGGGTTATAAATACCCTCATTTCTTGCTACTGCCATATAGTGCCAGTTTCTGACTGGTAATTCAAAGAATATATTGGGGTTACGTGCACCCACAATTTTTACTACTGGTATACAGTGCCATTGTCTGACTGGGAATTCAAAGAGTATATTGGGAATACAAATACCCTCATTTCTTGCTACTGCCATATAGTGCCAGTTTCTGACTGGGAATTCAAAGAATATATTGGGGTTACGTGCACCCACAATTTTTACTACTGGTATACAGTGCCATTGTCTGACTGGGAATTTAAAGAGTATATTGGGAATACAAATACCCTCATTTCTTGCTACTGCCATATAGTGCCAGTGTCTGACTGGGAATTCAAAGAATATATTGGGGTTACGTGCACCCACAATTTTTACTACTGGTATACAGTGCCAATTTCTAACTAGGAATTCAAAATGCGCAAGGCTCCCGGAAAGGGACGTGGACGAGGCCGTGGGCGAGGTCGGGGGAATGGTTCTGGGGAGCAAGGTAGCAGTGAAGCCACAGGGCGTCCCGTGCCTACTCCTGTGGGGCAGCAAGCATTGCGCCACTCCACAGTGCCAGGGTTGCTTGCCACATTAACTAAACTGCAGGGTACAAACCTTAGTAGGCCCGAGAACCAGGAACAGGTCTTGCAATGGCTGTCAGAGAACGCTTACAGCACATTGTCCAGCAGCCAGTCAGACTCTGCCTCCTCTCCTCCTATTACCCAACAGTCTTGTCTTCCTTCCTCCCAAAATTCCGAAGCTTTACAGAACAATAACCCAAACTGTCCCTGCTCCCCAGAGCTGTTCTCCGCTCCTTTCATTGTCCCTCAACCTGCCTCTCCACGTCACGATTCCACGAACCTAACAGAGGAGCATCTGTGTCCAGATGCTCAAACACTAGAGTCTCCTCCATCTCCGTTCGATTTGGTGGTGGATGACCAGCAACCCACCCTCATCGACGATGATGTGACGCAGTTGCCGTCAGGGCATCCAGTTGACCGGCGCATTGTGCGGGAGGAGGAGATGAGACAGGAGTTGGAAGAGGAAGTGGTGGATGATGAGGACACTGACCCGACCTGGACAGGGGGGATGTCAAGCGGGGAAAGTAGTGTGGATGTTGAGGCAGGTGCAGCACCAAAAAGGGTAGCTAGAGGCAGAGGCAGAGGTCAGCAGCTTAGGCGAAGCCAGGCCACACCCGGAATCTCCCAAGATGTTCCAGTTCGTACCCAGCCCCGAAAAACTCCCACCTCGAGGGCACGTTTCTCGAAGGTGTGGAGTTTTTTCAAGGAATGCGCCGAGGACAGATATAGTGTTGTCTGCACAATTTGCCTCTCGAAATTGATTAGGGGCTCTGAGAAGAGCAACCTGTCCACCACTTCAATGCGCCGTCATTTGGAATCCAAGCACTGGAATCAGTGGCAGGCAGCAACGGCAGGACAAAGGCCGCCTGCCGTTCACGCCACTGCCACTGCCTCTGCCACTGCCTCTGCCTCTGCCACTGCCACTGCTGACTGTGCTGGCGATGCACTCCAGAGGACGAGCCAGGACACCACTTCATCTGCCTCCGCCACTTTGTTGACTTCTACCTCATCCTCCCCTGGTCCTGTCTTATCTCCTTCTCCTGCACCATCAAAGGCACCATCAGGCGTTTCTTTACAACAACCCACCATCTCTCAGACATTGGAGCGGCGGCAGAAATACACTGCTAACCACCCACACGCGCAATCCTTGAACGCCAACATCGCTAAACTGCTGGCCCAGGAGATGTTGGCGTTCCGGCTTGTTGAAACTCCCGCCTTCCTGGACCTGATGGCAACTGCGGCACCTCGCTATGCCGTCCCTAGCCGTCACTACTTCTCCCGGTGTGCCGTCCCCGCCTTGCACCAGCACGTGTCACTCAACATCAGGCGGGCCCTTAGTTCCGCGCTTTGCACAAAGGTCCACTTGACCACCGACGCGTGGACAAGTGCATGCGGACAGGGACGCTACATTTCACTGACGGCACACTGGGTGAATGTAGTTGAGGCTGGGACTGCTTCCCAAACTGGCCCGGTGTACCTCGTCTCCCCGCCTAACATTCCTGGCAGGGACACGAGAAGAACACCCCCCTCCTCCTCCTCCTCTACCGCCTCCTCCTCCGCCACCGCCTCCTCCTCCGCCACCGCCTCCTCCTCCGCTGTTAGATTGACCCCAGCTACGAGTTGGAAACGTTGCAGCACTGGCGTTGGTAGACGTCAGCAGGCTGTGCTGAAGCTGATCAGCTTGGGGGACAGACAGCACACTGCCTCCGAGGTGAGGGATGCCCTCCTCGATGAGACGGCAATATGGTTTGAGCCGCTGCACCTGGGCCCAGGCATGGTCGTTTGTGATAACGGCCGGAACCTGGTAGCAGCTCTGGAGCTTGCCGGACTCCAACATGTTCCATGCCTGGCCCACGTCTTCAACCTAGTGGTGCAACGTTTCCTAAAGAGCTACCCCAATGTTCCAGAGCTACTGCTGAAAGTGCGGCGCATGTGCGCCCACTTTCGCAAGTCGACAGTAGCCGCTGCTAGCTTAAAATCTCTCCAGCAACGCCTGCATGTGCCACAACACCGGCTTTTGTGCGACGTCCCCACACGCTGGAACTCAACGTTTCAGATGTTGAATAGAGTGGTTGAGCAGCAGAGACCTTTGATGGAATACCAGCTACAAAACCCTAGGGTGCCACAAAGTCAGCTGCCTCAGTTTCACATCCATGAGTGGCCATGGATGAGAGACCTTTGTGACATCCTACGGGTCTTTGAGGAGTCCACAAGGAGGGTGAGCTCTGAGGATGCGATGGTGAGCCTTACAATCCCGCTCTTGTGTGTTCTGAGAGAATCCCTGATTGACATCAGGGATAACTCAGATCACACAGAGGAGTTAGGGATAGCATCCGATCCGTCACAGCTGGAGAGTAGGTCCACACATCTGTCCGCTTCACTGCGTTTAATGGAGGAGGAGGAGGAGGAGGAGGAGGAAGAAGAGTTGTCCGATGATGTGATGGTGATACAGGAGGCTTCCGGGCAACTTCGAATCGTCCCATTGTTGCAGCGCGGATGGGTAGACATGGAGGATGAGGAGGAAATGGAGATTGAACTTTCCGGTGGGGCCAGAGGAGTCATGCCAACTAACACTGTGGCAGACATGGCTGAGTTCATGTTGGGGTGCTTTACAACCGACAAGCGTATTGTCAAAATCATGGAGGACAACCAGTACTGGATCTTTGCTATCCTTGACCCCCGGTATAAAAACAACATCTCGTCTTTTATTCCGGTAGAGGGGAGGGCCAATCGCATCAATGCTTGCCACAGGCAATTGGTGCAGAATATGATGGAGATGTTTCCAGCATGTGACGTTGGCGGCAGGGAGGGCAGTTCCTCCAGTAGGCAACCAAGTTCTCACCGGTCCACACAAACGAGGGGCACACTGTCTAAGGTCTGGGACACCTTGATGGCACCCCCTCGCCAAAGTGCCGCCACGGAGGGTCCTAGTGTCACCAGGCGTGAGAAGTATAGGCGCATGTTGCGGGAATACCTTTCCGACCACAGCCCTGTCCTCTCCGACCCCTCTGCGCCCTACACGTATTGGGTGTCGAAGTTGGACCTGTGGCTTGAACTTGCCCTATATGCCTTGGAGGTGCTGTCCTGTCCTGCCGCCAGCGTCCTATCTGAGAGGGTGTTCAGTGCAGCCCGTGGCATCATCACTGACAAGCGCACCCGTCTGTCAGCTGAGAGTGCCGACCGGCTCACTTTGATAAAAATGAACCACCACTGGATAGAGCCTTCATTTTTGTGCCCACCTGTGTAAAGCACCCCAACATGAAACTCCATGTCTGTACTCAACCTCTCCAATTCCTCCGCATCCTCATACTCATCCACCATAAGCGTTGCACAATTCTGCTAATACTAGGCTCCCTCCAACATGATTTCCCCCAACTCTGCTGGTTAGAGGCTCCCTCCACCCTGATTTCCACCAACTCTGCTGGTTAGAGGCTCCCTCCACCCTGCTTTCCCACAACTCTGCTGGTTAGAGGCTCCTTCCACCATGAATTTGCCAAAACTGGGCTGTTTAGAGGCTCCCTCCACCATGAATTGGTCCAAACTGGGCTGGTTAGAGGCTCCCTCCACCATTAATTGGTCCAAACTGGGCTGGTTAGAGGCTCCCTCCACCATGAATTTGCCCAAACTGGGCTGTTTAGAGGCTCCCTCCACCATGAATTTGCCCAAACTGGGCTGTTTAGAGGCTCCCTCCACCATGAATTGGTCCAAACTGGGTTTTTTAGAGGCTCCCTCCACCATGAATTGGTCCAAACTGGGCTGGTTAGAGGCTCCCTCCACCATGAATTGGTCCAAACTGGGGTTTTTAGAGGCTCCCTCCACCATGAATTGGTCCAAACTTGGCTGTTTAGAGGCTCCCTCCACCATGAATTGGTCCAAACTGGGGTGGTTAGAGGCTCCCTCCACCATTAATTGGTCCAAACTGGGCTGGTTAGAGGCTCCCTCCACCATTAATTGGTCCAAACTGGGCTGGTTAGAGGCTCCCTCCACCATGAATTGGTCCAAACTGGGTTTTTTAGAGGCTCCCTCCACCATGAATTTGCCCAAACTGGGCTGTTTAGAGGCTCCCTCCACCATGAATTGGTCCAAACTGGGCTGGTTAGAGGCTCCCTCCACCATGAATTTCCCAAAACTTGGCTGTTTAGAGGCTCCCTCCACCATTAATTGGTCCAAACTGGGCTGGTTAGAGGCTCCCTCCACCATGAATTGGTCCAAACTGGGGTTTTTAGAGGCTCCCTCCACCATGAATTGGTCCAAACTTGGCTGTTTAGAGGCTCCCTCCACCATGAATTGGTCCAAACTGGGGTGGTTAGAGGCTCCCTCCACCATTAATTGGTCCAAACTGGGCTGGTTAGAGGCTCCCTCCACCATTAATTGGTCCAAACTGGGCTGGTTAGAGGCTCCCTCCACCATGAATTTGCCCAAACTGGGCTGTTTAGAGGCTCCCTCCACCATGAATTTGCCCAAACTGGGCTGGTTAGAGGCTCCCTCCACCATGAATTGGTCCAAACTGGGGTTTTTAGAGGCTCCCTCCACCATGAATTGGTCCAAACTTGGCTGTTTAGAGGCTCCCTCCACCATGAATTGGTCCAAACTGGGGTGGTTAGAGGCTCCCTCCACCATTAATTGGTCCAAACTGGGCTGGTTAGAGGCTCCCTCCACCATTAATTGGTCCAAACTGGGCTGGTTAGAGGCTCCCTCCACCATGAATTGGTCCAAACTGGGTTTTTTAGAGGCTCCCTCCACCATGAATTTGCCCAAACTGGGCTGTTTAGAGGCTCCCTCCACCATGAATTGGTCCAAACTGGGCTGGTTAGAGGCTCCCTCCACCATGAATTGGTCCAAACTTGGCTGTTTAGAGGCTCCCTCCACCATGAATTGGTCCAAACTGGGGTGGTTAGAGGCTCCCTCCACCATTAATTGGTCCAAACTGGGCTGGTTAGAGGCTCCCTCCACCATTAATTGGTCCAAACTGGGCTGGTTAGAGGCTCCCTCCACCATGAATTGGTCCAAACTGGGGTTTTTAGAGGCTCCCTCCACCATGAATTGGTCCAAACTTGGCTGTTTAGAGGCTCCCTCCACCATTAATTGGTCCAAACTGGGCTGGTTAGAGGCTCCCTCCACCATGAATTGGTCCAAACTGGGTTTTTTAGAGGCTCCCTCCACCATGAATTTGCCCAAACTGGGCTGTTTAGAGGCTCCCTCCACCATGAATTGGTCCAAACTGGGTTTTTTAGAGGCTCCCTCCACCATGAATTGGTCCAAACTGGGCTGGTTAGAGGCTCCCTCCACCATGAATTGGTCCAAACTGGGGTGGTTAGAGGCTCCCTCCACCATTAATTGGTCCAAACTGGGCTGGTTAGAGGCTCCCTCCACCATGAATTGGTCCAAACTGGGCTGGTTAGAGGCTCCCTCCACCATTAATTGGTCCAAACTGGGCTGGTTAGAGGCTCCCTCCACCATGAATTTGCCCAAACTGGGCTGTTTAGAGGCTCCCTCCACCATGAATTTGCCCAAACTGGGCTGGTTAGAGGCTCCCTCCACCATGAATTGGTCCAAACTGGGGTTTTTAGAGGCTCCCTCCACCATGAATTGGTCCAAACTTGGCTGTTTAGAGGCTCCCTCCACCATTAATTGGTCCAAACTGGGCTGGTTAGAGGCTCCCTCCACCATGAATTGGTCCAAACTGGGTTTTTTAGAGGCTCCATCCACCATGAATTTGCCCAAACTGGGCTGTTTAGAGGCTCCCTCCACCATGAATTGGTCCAAACTGGGGTGGTTAGAGGCTCCCTCCACCATTAATTGGTCCAAACTGGGCTGGTTAGAGGCTCCCTCCACCATTAATTGGTCCAAACTGGGCTGGTTAGAGGCTCCCTCCACCATGAATTGGTCCAAACTGGGGTTTTTAGAGGCTCCCTCCACCATGAATTGGTCCAAACTTGGCTGTTTAGAGGCTCCCTCCACCATTAATTGGTCCAAACTGGGCTGGTTAGAGGCTCCCTCCACCATGAATTGGTCCAAACTGGGTTTTTTAGAGGCTCCCTCCACCATGAATTTGCCCAAACTGGGCTGTTTAGAGGCTCCCTCCACCATGAATTGGTCCAAACTGGGGTGGTTAGAGGCTCCCTCCACCATTAATTGGTCCAAACTGGGCTGGTTAGAGGCTCCCTCCACCATTAATTGGTCCAAACTGGGCTGGTTAGAGGCTCCCTCCACCATGAATTGGTCCAAACTGGGGTTTTTAGAGGCTCCCTCCACCATGAATTGGTCCAAACTTGGCTGTTTAGAGGCTCCCTCCACCATTAATTGGTCCAAACTGGGCTGGTTAGAGGCTCCCTCCACCATGAATTGGTCCAAACTGGGTTTTTTAGAGGCTCCCTCCACCATGAATTTGCCCAAACTGGGCTGTTTAGAGGCTCCCTCCACCATGAATTGGTCCAAACTGGGTTTTTTAGAGGCTCCCTCCACCATGAATTGGTCCAAACTGGGCTGGTTAGAGGCTCCCTCCACCATGAATTGGTCCAAACTGGGGTGGTTAGAGGCTCCCTCCACCATTAATTGGTCCAAACTGGGCTGGTTAGAGGCTCCCTCCACCATGAATTGGTCCAAACTGGGCTGGTTAGAGGCTCCCTCCACCATTAATTGGTCCAAACTGGGCTGGTTAGAGGCTCCCTCCACCATGAATTTGCCCAAACTGGGCTGTTTAGAGGCTCCCTCCACCATGAATTTGCCCAAACTGGGCTGGTTAGAGGCTCCCTCCACCATGAATTGGTCCAAACTGGGGTTTTTAGAGGCTCCCTCCACCATGAATTGGTCCAAACTTGGCTGTTTAGAGGCTCCCTCCACCATTAATTGGTCCAAACTGGGCTGGTTAGAGGCTCCCTCCACCATGAATTGGTCCAAACTGGGTTTTTTAGAGGCTCCATCCACCATGAATTTGCCCAAACTGGGCTGTTTAGAGGCTCCCTCCACCATGAATTGGTCCAAACTGGGGTGGTTAGAGGCTCCCTCCACCATTAATTGGTCCAAACTGGGCTGGTTAGAGGCTCCCTCCACCATTAATTGGTCCAAACTGGGCTGGTTAGAGGCTCCCTCCACCATGAATTGGTCCAAACTGGGGTTTTTAGAGGCTCCCTCCACCATGAATTGGTCCAAACTTGGCTGTTTAGAGGCTCCCTCCACCATTAATTGGTCCAAACTGGGCTGGTTAGAGGCTCCCTCCACCATGAATTGGTCCAAACTGGGTTTTTTAGAGGCTCCCTCCACCATGAATTTGCCCAAACTGGGCTGTTTAGAGGCTCCCTCCACCATGAATTGGTCCAAACTGGGGTGGTTAGAGGCTCCCTCCACCATTAATTGGTCCAAACTGGGCTGGTTAGAGGCTCCCTCCACCATTAATTGGTCCAAACTGGGCTGGTTAGAGGCTCCCTCCACCATGAATTGGTCCAAACTGGGGTTTTTAGAGGCTCCCTCCACCATGAATTGGTCCAAACTTGGCTGTTTAGAGGCTCCCTCCACCATTAATTGGTCCAAACTGGGCTGGTTAGAGGCTCCCTCCACCATGAATTGGTCCAAACTGGGTTTTTTAGAGGCTCCCTCCACCATGAATTTGCCCAAACTGGGCTGTTTAGAGGCTCCCTCCACCATGAATTGGTCCAAACTGGGTTTTTTAGAGGCTCCCTCCACCATGAATTGGTCCAAACTGGGCTGGTTAGAGGCTCCCTCCACCATGAATTGGTCCAAACTGGGGTGGTTAGAGGCTCCCTCCACCATTAATTGGTCCAAACTGGGCTGGTTAGAGGCTCCCTCCACCATTAATTGGTCCAAACTGGGCTGGTTAGAGGCTCCCTCCACCATTAATTGGTCCAAACTGGGCTGGTTAGAGGCTCCCTCCACCATGAATTTGCCCAAACTGGGCTGTTTAGAGGCTCCCTCCACCATGAATTTGCCCAAACTGGGCTGGTTAGAGGCTCCCTCCACCATGAATTGGTCCAAACTGGGGTTTTTAGAGGCTCCCTCCACCATGAATTGGTCCAAACTTGGCTGTTTAGAGGCTCCCTCCACCATTAATTGGTCCAAACTGGGCTGGTTAGAGGCTCCCTCCACCATGAATTGGTCCAAACTGGGTTTTTTAGAGGCTCCCTCCACCATGAATTTGCCCAAACTGGGCTGTTTAGAGGCTCCCTCCACCATGAATTGGTCCAAACTGGGGTGGTTAGAGGCTCCCTCCACCATTAATTGGTCCAAACTGGGCTGGTTAGAGGCTCCCTCCACCATTAATTGGTCCAAACTGGGCTGGTTAGAGGCTCCCTCCACCATGAATTTGCCCAAACTGGGCTGGTTAGAGGCTCCCTCCACCATGAATTGGTCCAAACTGGGTTTTTTAGAGGCTCCCTCCACCATGAATTTGCCCAAACTGGGCTGGTTAGAGGCTCCCTCCACCATGAATTGGTCCAAACTGGGGTTTTTAGAGGCTCCCTCCACCATGAATTTGCCCAAACTGGGCTGTTTAGAGGCTCCCTCCACCATGAATTGGTCCAAACTGGGTTTTTTAGAGGCTCCCTCCACCATGAATTGGTCCAAACTGGGCTGGTTAGAGGCTCCCTCCACCATGAATTGGTCCAAACTGGGGTGGTTAGAGGCTCCCTCCACCATTAATTGGTCCAAACTGGGCTGGTTAGAGGCTCCCTCCACCATTAATTGGTCCAAACTGGGCTGGTTAGAGGCTCCCTCCACCATGAATTTGCCCAAACTGGGCTGTTTAGAGGCTCCCTCCACCATGAATTTGCCCAAACTGGGCTGGTTAGAGGCTCCCTCCACCATGAATTGGTCCAAACTGGGGTTTTTAGAGGCTCCCTCCACCATGAATTGGTCCAAACTTGGCTGTTTAGAGGCTCCCTCCACCATTAATTGGTCCAAACTGGGCTGGTTAGAGGCTCCCTCCACCATGAATTGGTCCAAACTGGGTTTTTTAGAGGCTCCCTCCACCATGAATTTGCCCAAACTGGGCTGTTTAGAGGCTCCCTCCACCATGAATTGGTCCAAACTGGGGTGGTTAGAGGTTCCCTCCACCATTAATTGGTCCAAACTGGGCTGGTTAGAGGCTCCCTCCACCATTAATTGGTCCAAACTGGGCTGGTTAGAGGCTCCCTCCACCATGAATTTGCCCAAACTGGGCTGGTTAGAGGCTCCCTCCACCATGAATTGGTCCAAACTGGGTTTTTTAGAGGCTCCCTCCACCATGAATTTGCCCAAACTGGGCTGGTTAGAGGCTCCCTCCACCATGAATTGGTCCAAACTGGGGTTTTTAGAGGCTCCCTCCACCATGAATTTGCCCAAACTCTGCTGGTTAGAGGCTCAATCCACCCTGATTTTCAAAACAAATGTTGGTGCCAACCTCAACTTACTACAAGGGCCAAATTCACTGCTGGTGACAAGCTCTCCTCACTGCAAGTGCCAAATACACATGTTTCAAGGTGTTTTCCTACTGTCAGAGAGGTGGTATTGAGTGTGTAAAGTGTGTAGTTGTTAGGCTGTGATGTTGGGGTAATAGAGGGTCTTTGGTGTGTTAGATGCCCCCAGACATGCTTCCCCTGCTGTCCCAGTGTCATTCCAGAGGTGTTGGCATCATTTCCTGGGGTGTCATAGTGGACTTGGTGACCCTCCAGACACGGATTTGGGTTTCCCCCTTAACGAGTATCTGTTCCCCATAGACTATAATGGGGTTCGAAACCCGTTCGAACACACGAACATTGAGCGGCTGTTCGAATCGAATTTCGAACCTCGAACATTTTAGTGTTCGCTCATCTCTAAACTCTACAGGAAATATAGCTATAGTCACTTTCTCAGGGGTTGTTACATACATATCCCTGACTTCTAAATGCAGATTAGCAAGGTTATAGAGATCCATCTCCTCTTCTCATGTTACTAAGGTATAACTAGTCATATTCGCACCTTTTACAACATTTGGTTTCTTCCCCTAATAAATTAGAAGCTCTGCAGGATAAGTTTTGTCTCGCTAACACAGCCCAGCGCCTATATTCTTAGTGATAAATGGTAATCGTATGCTCCTCCGGTCAAGCACAAGGTCTGGTTAATGAGATATACAGCGCAAAGATCTGACCAGACAACTCCACATGCCTCATTTGACCCCTGGAAGAGTAACCTCTCAAGTTTTCAGTGGAGAAAAAGAGATAATTAGTCCAAGAATTTAGTAAAATATCCAAAATCACCCAAAACTTACCCACATTTATAGACTATGTTTTTCTAGTGTTCAGATTCTGATGCGAAGACCAATATGGCACATAACATCTTGCAGTAGTCATCGACCACCTTAGTCATGTGTCGTCTTAGGCTGGTCTTACATGACCATATTGGTTTTACGGTCTGCAAGTTGCTGATCAGCAACATAGACACCGTAGACGCCCGTGCCCTGCCGCACGTGCCCATAGAGCTCTATGGGCAAGTCCGTGCAGTGCCTTGAATTCACAGCCTTTGTAGACCTGCTCTAGTCAATGTGGACCTCAGTCACGGCCCGGAACACCACAGATAAAATATCCGGTGATGTAAGAGGCCGCACTGAATATAATGTGTCTGCAAATGGTCCGCAATTGAAAACCCTCAATTGCGGACCATTTGCGGACTTAAATTACGGTCGTGTAAGACCAACCTTACATCTTTTATTTTAAATACTGGAGTGGAGGAGATTGATGGAGGCCACGGAGAGGAACCAGACTATAAACCTTTTACCCCCTGTAAACCAGCTGTACCAGGGTCACTGTTAATGTTTACATGCCAGGAGCTACTTTTCCATACAAAGTATATCGTAGAGGTCATTGTAATTTGATGGTCCACTATCTTGGCTGGCTTGGGGCAAATCTTTTTGGCTATGGACATAGCTATAGAGGATACAGTCACACCCAAAGGCTCCTCTGCCACATAAGAAGACACACGGATTCTAAATGCCACATTATATATTAGGAACCCCGTTGTGGATTTTTACCCAGGATCCTGAAGTTATGTCTTTGGTCAGCTACAATTTATAAAAAGGAAAGAATCGAAATCTTTTTGTCCACATGTAAAATACTTCAACGTATTACAAAAGCACAAGGAATGGGTGACCTATCTTTGACCTTATAATTGGAATTACATTTCACTTCTACATTCTGAGGTCTGAGCAGTCTGCTTTCTGGGACAGATGCCTTTTTATGTTCTATTAAAATAAAAGTGCAATTAGACATAACCTCTGGGGTCATTAGACATAAAACTGCCATGGTATACTCTAATGGCACAGCCACTTCTGATAAGCTGGTGGTAATGAGACAAGAGTACCAGCTATATTCCCAAGCACCTGAAGAAAGGTATTTCAGAAGCCAGAACGTCCTAGGAGATGCAATTTATGAGACAAAATAAGTCATCTCTATGTTGAAAAGAGAATTCACTTTCATTTATTTGCCAACTTAATCAACTTTAGACAACCTGTGGTTCTTGGCCAAAAAGCTGAATATTTTGAGATTTGTAGTTCTACAATAATTTTAGAGCCAATATTATCAACCCATAGATAACATGAAAGATTATCAATGGTCTAATTTATTTAAATGTGTTGCCCAGGTCAACATTAGAAGATCAGTGGGGGTCCATAACCAAAACCCTGTAATACAGTGTCATCTCATAGAAGTGAACAGGACAAGGTTATACATATATTGCATGGCCGCTATGAATTAGACAGCGCACAATGTAAATAGCGAAGGGGTCACGGCACAAGTGCTATGGCCCCTTCAAACAGATGATCAATAGAGGTCCTAGGTGTTGCACCTCATTGATGGCTGTTGATGACCTATTCTGAGGATGTATGTTTTTCACAAGTTCTATTTAGGATTTTTTTTTTTTTTTTTTTAAAGTCCCACTTACTTTGAGTTCCCTTCCCTTTGAGAATATTGTCCCAGTTTATATTGTTAAGGTCCTTTCCTAATGGTGAAAATAAGCCTTCCTACAGTTTAGTGATTTTTTTACCCCCTCTATTAAACATCCTATTAACGGTGTACATGAAAACATATATATATATATATATATATATATATTGTGGTCACTATTACCTGGATGACTCCCAATCTCCACTTTCAATAATCTGTTAGGTCTCTGTGTCAAAATGTTATTTTTATTTATTTATTATTTAATTACCTCCCCTTTTATTGGGTCCTGCACTAGTTGTGGAAGCTAATTCTCTTCTATTACCAAGAAAAACATATTTCTTTTGTTATATCTGCAGGTTTCTACCTCCCAATTTATAACCAGATAGCTGAAATCCCCCATAATATTGATTTCATTATATTTTGCAGCCTCATCTATTTGCCTTACCATTAGATCAATGGATATTATACATAAATATAACATGAATATAATGGTGTCACCTTCATCTTGCATCCAAAGGAGAAGATTGTTTTACTATAGGCACAGTAGATAATAAATACTTGTAGCTTCCGACTGAAACTCATGTCCTCTACGATGTAACCTATGCCGATGAAAAGTTGACAGTACACTGAAGTCAGTGCGATTTCAGGTGCCTCGGTGACAAAGATATTGGTGCTGTTAATTTTGGGTACTGGTATCATTGTACTGTCAGAGGGCTCGGCCTCAAAGCTCAGCATCATCGCTGGCTGATGAGGAATGACCCCCACTTTATAACATAAGTCTATAGAAGAGTACCGCCAGGTACATGTTCCTCACTACACAGAGTTGACGCTGAGCTGTGAGGCCAACCCCTCTGACAGTGCAGTAATGTCGGTAGCCGAAACTAAGGCTGGGTTCACATGGGGATTTTTGGACCAGATTTTGACGCGGAATTTGCCTCAGAATCCGGTCCAAAAGAACGCCTCCTATTGACTTCAATGGGAACCGTTCACTTTCTTTTTCTGCAAGCAGTTTCTCCCCGCGGAAAAAAGAAGTGACTTTCCCTTTCTTGTCGTGGATTCCGCATTGGAATCCACCACAGAATCTGCTGCACAACCATCCCTTCCCAACTAGGCCCATTCATTTGGGCCTAATCCGGAGTGGAATGCCGCGACTGGATGCCAGTGCAGTGCACCAGAATCCAGTCATAGCTCGTCGTTGTTTGGACCGGATTCTGAGACGGCCTCCGCGTCAAAATCAAAATCCGTGTGAACCCAGTCTAACAGTACCAATATCTCTGATACTGGGGCACACACCTGCAAAACTGGCAGTGAGCTCTATTCAGTCACATTTGCGGAAGTATATAACATGCCACATCTTAGAGGACATGACACGTCCTCCTTAAAGAGGATTAGCATTTAGAAATATAAGCTCCTCTAAAAGCCTTTGCTTGTCCCTTATGTAGTGTATTAAGTCATCAGGGTTTTAAAAGTAGAATATCTTTATATTCCTGGCGTTGCATGGCCAACAGACTGGCACATCTAGTGGCATTATAAGTTGAAGGTGATTTCATGTTACATTGACCCAAGAAAATACAGAGTCCAAGAATTCAAACTTTAAGATAAAACTAAAATTTTAAAGTGTAGTATAAGAGCAACATCTCAGAAGTTTTCAAGCCACAGAATCTATTGGCACTAAAATATTCACAGGTGAGTGTTGTCCATGATCGGTAAAATCGGAAACGGCTCCATTTTCACAGACCCTACTCTTTTATTGAATGTCAGTGGGTCTGTGAAAAAGAAAGATGTCGCACTTGTACTGGTAAAAACACATGATACCAAAAAAAACAAGTTTTGCGAATGTTGATAAGCACTGTTTTGCTGTTCAGTGTGTATTTCTGAAAGGACAGTATACCATGGAAATATTGTAATTGAATGGCATTTACCGTAAAACTGAAATTTAACAATAATGATAATTAGACTAATAATTATTGTGAAAAAGATAAACAATAAAAGTTTGATAAGTAACTCACAACTCCCGAGACTCCTGTAACTGAAACTAAATCCCGAAGATCTGTAACTAAATCCATCCACCTACTGTCTATAGTAAGTGTACAATATACACTGATAAGCCATAATATTAAAGGGGTTGTCCAGGGTTGTACTCGGCGAGGAGGCCGGTAAAGGTGAAAAAAACAAATCATACTCACCTGTCCCGGGAGGAGGGAGAAATCCTTACAGAACGTGAATTACATTCGTCACTGGCTCCTTTCCTTAGGTCATTGAGGCCACTCATTCGCTTCAGCAGTCACGTGTGGTAAGGACTTCTGCCAGCAGAAACCCTGGCGCTGGGACAGGTGACTATGAGATTCCTGGACAACACCACTAAAAAATACTAAATATTAAAATTATGTATTTCACCAATACATCTCTGATGTTCCTAAGGTATTTCCATAAACCAAATGGATGTTTCTTGTGGCACCAAGATGTAAATGTAGATCCATTAAGTCCTTTAAGTTGAGAGGTGGGACTTCCACAAATTGGTCTTGTTTTTTCACAGTAGTGCCAGCTGTTGATGCATATGTACCCAGATGTGAAATGATCCATCATACCGGCCTTTTTTATTGCTTCATGGACCATTTCAGATGTTAATGAACCCATTGCTGTTGTTTCCAGTAAAGGACGGGTGTCATCATGGGCACTCTGATTGGTCTGGGCCTATGTAGCAGGTTGTTATACAACGTGTGTTCGGATACCTTTCTATCACAGCCAGCATAACTTTTTTCAGCAACACATGCTACAGTAACACATTATTCTTATTTATCTATGGGATTTGGCCAATCAACGCTGGTTCTGCCTGAGGAGGCGGAGTCTAAAATCGGACCAGAATGGAAACTGCTGTGGATTGATTTTAGACTCCGCCTCCTCAGGCAGAACCAGCGTTGATTGGCCGAATGCCGTAGACTGGTTAATCAACG
Source organism: Leptodactylus fuscus (assembly GCF_031893055.1). NCBI lineage: Eukaryota > Metazoa > Chordata > Amphibia > Anura > Leptodactylidae > Leptodactylus > Leptodactylus fuscus. The sequence continues at coordinate 54,482,966 of NC_134268.1, forward strand.
CTGGTCAATGCATTCCTATGCGAAAAAGTCAGCTCCGGCATATCGCAAGCTGACAGGGGATCCCGACATAATAAAGGTACTTGATGCCCCCAGGCATGCTTCCCCTGCTGTCCCAGTTGCATTCCAGAGTGTTGGCATCATTTCCTTGGGTGTGATAGTGGACTTGGTGACCCTCCTGAGTCGAATGGTGGGATCCCCTGTAGCGAAGCATTTTCTCCCATAGACTATAATGGGGTTCGATATTCGATCGAATAGTCAAATATTGAGTGGCTATTCGAAACGAATATCGAATCTCGAACATTTTACTGTTCGCCCATCTCTAATGCTTAATGATGAATCCATTTCTGGTTTTCCATATATAACATTTTATCAGTGTTTTATGGTGAGCAATTAAAATAGAATTTATATGTGAAATTGATAGAACGATTGCATGTGCAATGATAATACTTTACCTACAAAATGCAAAAACCTCTTTATGTTAACTAGGAGTCATACTATAATATGGCTCCGGAGCAGAAATGGACATTCAGACATCTTTCTTAGTACTGCTGCAAAGCAATGTGTAGCGGGTGTAGCTTAGAGGAGCCTCCCAAGGATAGCAGGAGTCCAGTGGAGGATCTGCAGGAGCGTCAAAAGAAGTGACTAAAAAATTAATAAAAGGGCTAGAAATAAAAAAAAAACCTCCTCTCAGGTAAGTATTAACAATTTACTGAGTGGGACTGAGGGGTTTCAAGAGGTTAGGGCAGCAGACAAAGCCTTTAATAAGCCAGAAAATCAGAAGGTTCATACATAAATCTTTTCCTCGTAACTGTGAACCAGGGAATGAATAGTCTTACATCCTCCACTAAAGAAGAATAAAAATAACTCATTATAGAATGATTTATATTACCAGGCACAGAGGAGATAAATGTAACATTTAGACCGATTTACTGTTATACTAGATTTTGTCAAAGACAATAGGGAGCATTTATCAAAATTCATATTTTTGGAGAAGATATGGAATTGTATCAGTCTCATGCACTTTCCACATGGTTTTTACAATCCAAATTATTTTAGAAAAAAAATAATAGTGCAAAATTTCTTCTTTCTAATTTCCTTCTTTCATATTTTTGGAGATGACTTGGAATTGTATCATTTTTATGTACTTGGCACATGTTTTGTGACAATCAAAATTATTTAATCAAAAATAATAGTACTCCCGTATCCAAGACTTCTCCCGAGTTGCACCGCTTCTCTGGAATGCTCTACCCCGGGCAATCAGATTACCTCCAAATTTCTGCAGCTTCAAGCTTCAAAGACACATATTTTCAGACAGGCCTATCACAATTCCTAAAGTAACCCCTTCCGCAGTTAGAATCCCTAAAACGAACCCTCCTCTGTTCACGCTACCACATTACATTACACATTACATTACATTACATTAGTCTATGATGTTCTATAGGACTGTAACTTTATATGTCCAGGCATCATATGCACATTAAAGGACATGACTGGTGACGGCTCATGCAGCTTTATTTATGTGCAATGAAAGCAACCTCTGTTACAAAAATGGCTGGACCAATGTATAAGCAATGCTCATATTCTCCAATGCTGCCCCTGCTACCTCTTATGTCACCCCCCTACCTCATAGATTGTAAGCTCTTGCAATCAGGCCTTCAGTCCCATTGTGTGAAGTGACTATTTCTCTGTAATGTATCTTTTTTTTTTTTTTTTTTTTTTTTAATAGGGATAACAATATACATTTTTATTTATTTATTTTTTCCTATCAGTATGTCTTTGTAGAATGGGAGGAAATCCGCACAAACACTGGGAGCACATACAAACTCCTTGCAGATGTTGTTCCTGGCAGGATCGAACCCAGGACTCCAGCGCTGCAAGTCTGCAGTGCTAACCACTGAGCCACTGTGTTGCCCCATTGTAATGTATCTTTTTGTCTGTACTTGGAACCTACTAATCGTACAGTGCTGTGGAATATGTTGGCGCTATATAAATACAATTTATTATTGTTTATTTATATAGCGCCATTAATTCCATGGTGCTTTACATTTGGGGGTTTACATACAATACACAGAATATACAGGTAGATATAATACTAACAATGACCGACTGCCACAGTGGGGGTAGAGGGCCCTGCCCGTGAGGGCTTACAATCTACAATACAATTACAATACAATGTATTATTATTAATTATTATTATTACTCCATTGACCCACTTGAGAAGTTGACATTAATTTATTATGATTACTAATGATAAGGAAAAGGAAGTAATTTTGATGTTTATTTGTAAAAGAAACTGAATAGATTCCAGTAGTCCATAAGCATCAGACACATGGGGTAAGCACACCAGCCTAACAATTGAATATAGGCCCCTCAACAATATTTGTAATAGGACCTTTTCTCTACCAGGATCGCCAATGGCAGGAAGTGAGTTAAAGATAAAAAATGACTTCTATCACCATACAATTTTCTTCACTGGAATAAATAGCTTCTCTATTCCACTCCATCTTCCACAGTTATCAATAGCTGTACCTCACTTCTGAATATGAGGACTTAAGAATCTTTATCTGCTATTATAGTATTCAGTCAATAGGTAATTTCCAAATAATAGGTCTTGCAGATAGTAGAATTGGGCCATTGTAGTACACTATCCATGTGAAAAAGTAAAAGCTGCAGATTTATAAACCATCTCATTATCTGCCTGGTTTTGATAAAAGAAAAACAGATAACACTTAAAGGAGTTGTCCATGTTTTTATTTATTTGTGGCCTGTTATTTGGGAAAGCCATATATATCAGATCAGTCATCCTCTGTAAAGATGAGCTGTTTGGAGGATCATCCAGTTTATGTATTATACAGTACACAGAGCTCTGTTCCCTGTTTGTGGTTGGGTTGCATAGCTGGTGCTTAGCTCCCTACTGCATGTGCATGTATTGTATATACAGTAGGTGCTATGGATCACCTTGCCTTCATATGCAGAAGTCTTTGCTGTTCAGATGACTATCATAAAGCTAATACGTTTCTTACCTATTCTTATGGCTGTGTTCTTTACAATATGGTGTAGGAGAAGAACAACCACTGGGAATTTTACAGTATTTATCCAAGTGTGCATGTCTGCTCATCTTTATGGATGTGACACTATCTAACATAACCTCCTTTTTTACCAGTGTGGGGAAGTTAGCTCAGTAGAAGCAGTGGTGCGGACCCAGACAGTCAAGACAGGGACACAAAATATGCAGCAAACTGGTTTATTTAGAAAAAAAAACAGGAAAATAAGTAAACCTTGACTTCAGGCACAAAATGAGCAAAACAAAATACAACCTTAACTTCAGGCAAAAACTAAATAAAAACCTGCTCGTCTGAGCCACTAGCCAATAGTTGGTGGTATGTTACACGATTTGCTATTGGGCCCAGGAGTATAAAGTTATGGGTAAGCCTATGGCATACAATTTAATAGTAAGTGCCAAACCTGGTTGTTGTTTTCAATGGCCCCGTATCTATCTTGGGAATCACCCTATCTGTTACCAAAATTTACTGTGTAAGCAGCCATTTTTCTTGGGGCCGCTGGCATGTGCAGTCTGCTCTGCCCGAGGCCTAGAAGATTGAAACCCAGCTCTGGAAGAAGACGCGCAGAGAGTTTGTTCCTGAAGAAGATGGAGGCATTTCTAGAAAGTTCTCTCGCAGCATTGGGGATGCCCCCAGTGCTGTTTGAGTGCTGGGGCCCGCCCCCAGTGCTGCGAGAGAACTCATTTGCATACTGAAGTAAACCAGGATTTCAACCGAACGGCGGCATGGAGAAAATATCTAAAGGTAGGAGAAAAATAGCCTTTCTTAAGGCTATTCCTAAGTGTGATCAACAAAAAAAAGCATTTTAATGGTAGAATCCTTTTATACCTTCCTCAAAACCCATTATTGCCCAAAAAATAATATATTTCAATTTATGTGAAATAGAGAAACCCTCTAATTCAATACCTGCTTGGCTGTATCAATAAACCCCTGTGTAAGTGAATGGGAAGACGCTCATGCATGGCCCCTCTCTATTCACTTTTGGTAACAGATTGGGTGATTCTCAAGATAGATGCGGATCCCAAAGGTCCTATGGAAATGGCCGTATATACTGAGATGAGAATATTAATTTACACTTCTTATATGAGATCATTTATTTTATGTTTGCGCGGTAGGCTTTCATAGTACATGTATGTAGTGATTACCTATATGTTACCTATCAAAAATAATAAAATGACAAGTTCTATAAAATGTCAGTCCCCTTTGCCATTTTTGAGGTTAAAAAATCACATATTCCCCTGTAAACATGTCACTTTTGGTAGTGAGCTGACAAGTAGTTCCATGTAAAGGCAGCAATGTCTTCAGGCCATATTTCCTAATCAGGACAATCTTAATGACTCAATATGTCAGATAATAACGTGCTATGTCTAATGAGATGGCAAGGTAGCACAAAATATCACTTTAAACAACAATCTTGGTAATTACACTGTACTTTCTTTAGCTACAGATAAAAATAAATGCGGTGGAATAAGTTTAACCCTCAGCGTCTCTAGGTTTACTCCTCAGAGGAAATCATTTCAAAGGTTTCTACCTGTATATATGTTACATAAAATATAAACTAAAAAATTACATAGGAGAAAATAAAGATATAATATTCCTGTACATGATTCAAGAAATTTTATCCACTAAAATATGTTTATACAGTGGTGCTAACTAGAGATGAGCGAGTAGTATTCGATCGAGTAGGTATTCGATCGAATACTACGGTATTCGAAATACTTGTACTCGATCGAGTACCACTCGCTATTCGAATGGAAAAATTCGATGCAGAACCAGCGTTGATTGGCCAAATGCTATACAGTCGGCCAATCAACGATGGTTCTTCTCCTACCTTTAGAAGTCTTCTCCGTGCAGCTTCCCCGCGGCATCTTCTGGCTCTGAATTCACTCTGCCAGGCATCGGGCCTGGGCAGAGCTGACTGCGCATGCCCGCGCTACAAGAAAATGGCCGCTTTGACTGTAAGCGGCTATTTTCTTGTAGTGCGGGCATGCGCAGTCGCCTCTGCCCAGGCCCGATGCCTGGCAGAGTGAATTCAGAGCCGGAAGACGCCGCGGGGATGCTGCACGGAGAAGACTTCTCGGAGGATCCAGCCCAACCCTCACTCGTGGACTTGGTAAGTTCAATTTGATAGAATGTTGCCTACCTCTGAAACGAGCATTTTTCCCCCCATAGATTATAATAGAGTTCGATATTCGATTCGAGTAGTGGAATATTGAGGGGCTACTCAAAACGAATATCGAATATCGAGTATTTAACTACTCGCTCATCTCTAGTGCTAACTAACTCTAGCTCTATAAATTTGAATTCCTAAGAATTTAATTATTCAATTTTGAGGGCTGTAACATTTTTTCACTTGGGTTATTCAAATAATATTTGTGTCTTTTTTTGATTGTACAAATATTTATATTTTATATTATTTCATATTATTATTTCTATATTTTTATTTTTATATTTTTTAAATATATATTTTTCTTTTTTTATATATATCTGGGAACAAAACATATACATATATCCAAGCAAAATAGGAGGCGAAACATGTCTGGTTTTTTCATTTATTTTTTTCATTTTTTTTAAAATATATTTTCCCTCTTCTTTATCGTCATTTTTTTTTAATAGGTGAGAAATAGTGTTGTGTCAATCAGAATAGGGAACAGGGAACATATGAACACTGAGCCAGAAGAGGAGCCATATCATGGCGGCTTCCATAGCAGTGCTCATTGAGTTGTGTGTAAAGAGCAATCAGGAGAGCAGAGGCAATAATAAAATTTATCTCTGGGATATTTGGCTGCCCACGATCTGATACTTACTGGGTCCCTTCTGCTCTCTTTTTTTCTGATTCTGTCTCAAGACATATGAATAGATAGGTCACTGCTGTGGCTGTTAGGATTCAGATGGAAGGTAAGGCCTCATTCACGTCTGCTTTGGTATTCTGTCCAGGGGAGTCCGCATCAGGACCCGCCCGAATGGAATACCGAATGCAACTGCAAGAGGTGTGCCAGTGAAAGCACACGGACCCCATAGACTATAATGGGGTCCATGTGCTTGCTGCCAGATCTCCGCAGGGATCATGCGGACAGGAAAGTAGTTCACAATCTACTTTATTGCCTGCATGATTTGTGCGGGCAGCGCGCGGCAAGCACACGGACCCCATTATAGTCTATGGGGTCCATGTGCTTTTACTGCAGCGTACCTACAGTTGCATTTGGTATTCCGTTTGGGGGGTTGCTATGCAGACTCCCCCGATGGCATACCAACGCAGATGTGAACCAAGCATAAGAAATGTACTGGTCTTCAGGAGACCAGTAGCAGAAATGGGCTGACAGCGGCGAGCAATATAAAATGCTACTTAAAGGTAATACACAACTTCAAGTCAAGACCGGCCTTCACAAGAGCTCCTCGCAAGAAGGGATGAACTTTCACTGAATCTGAAGACCAGACTTGTAACCAGAACACAAATAAATGCACTGCAATAGAAACCAAACCCCAAATCCACACAATACTCACAGGGACAGAGATAACAGAAAGGTTGTCAATCATGGATCAGGAGCTGAAGAGGGCAACAAGGAACCAAATCACGAGATGAAGACAAATCCAGAAAACAAAGCCAATGGTCAAAACCGATCAGGAATGCCGGAACAAAATCACAAGACAGAGAGGAGTCCAAGAACACAGCCAAAGGTCAGTATTAGAGCAGTCAAATCAATGTCAGGAGCCAAACGGGAAGTTGCAAACTAATTAGCCAGCAAAGCTGGGTGATGAGGGAGTGGTTTATAAAGGCCTGCTCAGGAAGCTTCCCTATGTTGTCATGGCAAGCTTAAAGCAGCAACAACCAACCCTAACAGGAACCTTCCTAATGTTAACACTAGAGATGAGCGAGTAGTACTCGATCGAGTAGGTATTCGATCGAATACTATGGTATTCGAAATACTCGTACTCGATCGAGTACCACTCGTTGTTCGAATGTAAAAGTTCGATGCACAACCAGCATTGATTGGCCGAATGCTATACAGTCGGCCAATCAACGCTGGTTCTTCTCCTACCTTTAGAAGTCTTCTCCGTGCAGCTTCCCCGCGGCGTCTTCCAGCTCTTCATTCACTCTGCCAGGCATCGGGCCAGGGCAGAGTCGACTGCGTATGTTCACTTGTAGTGCGGGCATGCGCAGTCAGCTCTGCCCAGGCCCGATGCCTGGCAGAGTGAATGAAGACGCTGCGGGGACGCTGCAAGGAGAAGACTGCTTGGAGGATCCAGCCCGACCCTCACTCGTGGACTTGGTAAGTATAATTTGATCGAACGTTGCCTACCCCTGAAACGAGCATTTTCCCCCCATAGACTATAATAGGGTTCGATATTCGATTCGAGTAGTCGAATATTGAGGGGCTACTCGAAACGAATATCGAACCTCGAACATTTTACTGTTCGCTCATCTCTAGTTAACACGACAACCTTAAAGCAGCTATAACAGATGAAACATTGGCCAGTTATTGTCTGTGTGTCCACAGGTACCAGGAATATATATTGGTTAGTATCCAGGTCAGTATAGGCAACAACATTGGCTGTGGATCAGTAACTGTCTACAAATGACATCCACAATGGAAAACCCCTTTAACATTAGGACTAATATGTAATGCATGTCTGCTCAACACAAAGAGCAAGGTCATGATTTTTATTTTTTTTCAACATCTGTGAAGCGGACTAGTGGACAGTTATTATGTTCAGAGAAAAGGTGACTTGGACAACAGAATAGGAAAGGATTCTTTACAGTTACAGCAAACTATGGAATGCCCTAGCCCAAGAGATAGTAGAAATTATGACAGCATTTGAAAAAGTCTAGATCCTTATCTAATGACAAATGACACATCTTATAATGGAAGATACATAATTGATATGAGAAAGAAGGTTGAGTGTGACATTTATATCTTTTCATCCTTTCATCTACTGTATGTAGCTATTTGCCCTAATACGCAACCCCTTTCAGAACAAAGCTTGGGACTTCATATCATTTCCATGTGTGGGAAGAGCAGAAATAATCTATGGTGTCATTTTCACATATACAGAAGCTGAAAGATTGTATAATTCTACATAACAGTAAAATTACACACCGCTGGAAGTGCTTTAAATTGTTGTTTCGGATGTATGTAAAGAAATCGTATCCACTGCATAAGGAAAATTTAAGTCATTTTCAAAATATATTTTATTGTTCATTCCTGACAATTTCTTAACCCCTTTTTTCATTTTAACATTTTCATTTTGACTTCCTGTCTTCCAAAAGACATTTAAAAAAAAAAAATTTCCATTCACAGAGTCATATGAGGCCTTATTTTTTGCAGGGGTAATTGTACTTCATATTAGTACCATTCTGTATGATGTGTGGGAAGCTAGAAAAAAATCAGAATGAGGTGGAATTAGAAAAAATCTGCAATTGTATCATTTTCTCATGAGTTTTGCTTATACATTGTGCAGCAAAAATGATTCATTACTAGAGATGAGCGAACACTAAAATGTTCGAGGTTCGAAATTCGATTCCAACAGCCGCTCACTGTTCGTGTGTTCGAATGGGTTTCGAACCCCATTATAGTCTATGGGGAACATAAATTCGTTAAGGGGGAAACCCAAATTCGTGTCTGGAGGGTCACCAAGTCCACTATGACACCCCAGGAAATGATACCAACACCCTGGAATGACACTGGGACAGCAGGGGAAGCATGTCTGGGGGCATAAAAGTCACTTTATTTAATGGAAATCCCTGTCAGTTTGCGATTTTCGCAAGCTAACTTTTCCCCATAGAAATGCATTGGCCAGTGCTGATTGGCCAGAGTACGGAACTCGACCAATCAGCGCTGGCTCTGCTGGAGGAGGCGGAGTCTAAGATCGCTCCACACCAGTCTCCATTCAGGTCCGATCTTAGACTCCGCCTCCTCCAGCAGAGCCAGCGCTGATTGGCCGAAGGCTGGCCAATGCATTCCTATACGAATGCAGAGACTTAGCAGTGCTGAGCCATTTCTGCTCAACTACACATCTGATGCACACTCGGCACTGCTACATCAGATGTAGCAATCTGATGTAGCAGAGCCGAGGGTGCACTAGAACCCCTGTGCAAACTCAGTTCACGCTAATAGAATGCATTGGCCAGCGCTGATTGGCCAATGCATTCTATTAGCCCGATGAAGTAGAGCTGAATGTGTGTGCTAAGCACACACATTCAGCACTGCTTCATCACGCCAATACAATGCATTAGCCAGTGCTGATTGGCCAGAGTACGGAATTCGGCCAATCAGCGCTGGCCAATGCATTCTATTAGCCCGATGAAGTAGAGCTGAATGTGTGTGCTAAGCACACACATTCAGCACTGCTTCATCACGCCAATACAATGCATTAGCCAGTGCTGATTGGCCAGAGTACGGAATTCGGCCAATCAGCGCTGGCTCTGCTGGAGGAGGCGGAGTCTAAGATCGCTCCACACCAGTCTCCATTCAGGTCCGACCTTAGACTCCGCCCCCTCCGGCAGAGCCAGCGCTGATTGGCCGAAGGCTGGCCAATGCATTCCTATACGAATGCAGAGACTTAGCAGTGCTGAGCCATTTCTGCTCAACTACACATCTGATGCACACTCGGCACTGCTACATCAGATGTAGCAATCTGATGTAGCAGAGCCGAGGGTGCACTAGAACCCCTGTGCAAACTCAGTTCACGCTAATAGAATGCATTGGCCAGCGCTGATTGGCCAATGCATTCTATTAGCCCGATGAAGTAGAGCTGAATGTGTGTGCTAAGCACACACATTCAGCACTGCTTCATCACGCCAATACAATGCATTAGCCAGTGCTGATTGGCCAGAGTATGGAATTCGGCCAATCAGCGCTGGCTCTGCTGGAGGAGGCGGAGTCTAAGATCGCTCCACACCAGTCTCCATTCAGGTCCGACCTTAGACTCCGCCTCCTCCGGCAGAGCCAGCGCTGATTGGCCGAAGGCTGGCCAATGCATTCCTATGCGAATGCAGAGACTTAGCAGTGCTGAGTCAGTTTTGCTCAACTACACATCTGATGCACACTCGGCACTGCTACATCAGATGTAGCAATCTGATGTAGCAGAGCCGAGGGTGCACTAGAACCCCTGTGCAAACTCAGTTCACGCTAATAGAATGCATTGGCCAGCGCTGATTGGCCAATGCATTCTATTAGCCTGATGAAGTAGAGCTGAATGTGTGTGCTAAGCACACACATTCAGCACTGCTTCATCACGCCAATACAATGCATTAGCCAGTGCTGATTGGCCAGAGTACGGAATTCGGCCAATCAGCGCTGGCCAATGCATTCTATTAGCCCGATGAAGTAGAGCTGAATGTGTGTGCTAAGCACACACATTCAGCACTGCTTCATCACGCCAATACAATGCATTAGCCAGTGCTGATTGGCCAGAGTACGGAATTCGGCCAATCAGCGCTGGCTCTGCTGGAGGAGGCGGAGTCTAAGATCGCTCCACACCAGTCTCCATTCAGGTCCGACCTTAGACTCCGCCTCCTCCAGCAGAGCCAGCGCTGATTGGCCGAATTCCGTACTCTGGCCAATCAGCACTGGCTAATGCATTGTATTGGCGTGATGAAGCAGTGCTGAATGTGTGTGCTTAGCACACACATTCAGCTCTACTTCATCGGGCTAATAGAATGCATTGGCCAGCGCTGATTGGCCGAATTCCGTACTCTGGCCAATCAGCACTGGCTAATGCATTGTATTGGCGTGATGAAGCAGTGCTGAATGTGTGTGCTTAGCACACACATTCAGCTCTACTTCATCGGGCTAATAGAATGCATTGGCCAGCGCTGATTGGCCGAATTCCGTACTCTGGCCAATCAGCACTGGCTAATGCATTGTATTGGCGTGATGAAGCAGTGCTGAATGTGTGTGCTTAGCACACACATTCAGCTCTACTTCATCGGGCTAATAGAATGCATTGGCCAGCGCTGATTGGCCGAATTCCGTACTCTGGCCAATCAGCACTGGCTAATGCATTGTATTGGCGTGATGAAGCAGTGCTGAATGTGTGTGCTTAGCACACACATTCAGCTCTACTTCATCGGGCTAATAGAATGCATTGGCCAGCGCTGATTGGCCGAATTCCGTACTCTGGCCAATCAGCACTGGCTAATGCATTGTATTGGCGTGATGAAGCAGTGCTGAATGTGTGTGCTTAGCACACACATTCAGCTCTACTTCATCGGGCTAATAGAATGCATTGGCCAATCAGCGCTGGCCAATGCATTCTATTAGCGTGAACTGAGTTTGCACAGGGGTTCTAGTGCACCCTCGGCTCTGCTACATCAGATTGCTACATCTGATGTAGCAGTGCCGAGTGTGCATCAGATGTGTAGTTGAGCAGAAATGGCTCAGCACTGCTAAGTCTCTGCATTCGTATAGGAATGCATTGGCCAGCCTTCGGCCAATCAGCGCTGGCTCTGCCGGAGGAGGCGGAGTCTAAGGTCGGACCTGAATGGAGACTGGTGTGGAGCGATCTTAGACTCCGCCTCCTCCAGCAGAGCCAGCGCTGATTGGCCGAATTCCGTACTCTGGCCAATCAGCACTGGCTAATGCATTGTATTGGCGTGATGAAGCAGTGCTGAATGTGTGTGCTTAGCACACACATTCAGCTCTACTTCATCGGGCTAATAGAATGCATTGGGCAATCAGCGCTGGCCAATGCATTCTATTAGCTTGATGAAGCAGAGTGTGCACAAGGGTTCAAGCGCACCCTCGGCTCTGATGTAGCAGAGCCGAGGGTGCGCTTGAACCCTTGTGCACACTCTGCTTCATCAAGCTAATAGAATGCATTGGCCAGCACTGATTGGCCAGAGTACGGAATTCAAATTCTAGCACGTATACACATGTCAGAATGTGAGCACTCAAAACAGATCCCATTCATTTCAATGGGTTGTTACGGGCGTATAACGTGCGTAATTTTGCGCAAAATTACGCACGTTATACGCCTGTAACGACACATTGAAATGAATGGGATCTGTTTTGAGCGCTCATGTTCTGATACATGTATACATGCCAGAATGTGAGCGCGTTAACTCCGTGTGAACTGGCCCTTATACTCTGGGATCTAAAAAACTCCAGAGTATATTGGCATTTCTGGTTCAAGTACACTACTGGGCAAAGCTCATGAATCTTAGCAACAAGTCATGCAACATTTGCCCAACACTAACCATGACCAAATGAAAAACAATCTATAGTGGAAAATCATAGAATGTATCACTTATAAATAACCAAGCTTCCTGTAATCTATCATATACTATGTTTTAATTCTGCCTAATATTGTTACAAGGAGATTCTTTCTATCCATATACAGTAGACATTTCACCATGGACTGCCACATGGATTTGATGGGTTTAGTAATGCCCATATAGCGGGTTATCTAAGAAACCTCTTATTGAATCTCTGTTTGTTTTGTAATCTTGTATATATCGGAGCTATGTTTTTCTAGTACTACAATTCACATGAAGGTTTAATTTGTTTCTTTCTAAGGAGGAAGCAATGTCACATTGGGAAGTAATTTTAGTTGCCAGGTCTAAAAAAAGCTTTCGATCGTCCAGATCCTGTCATACAGCATGATCTATTTTCAGCTTTGCACTGCATGGTAGCAGCGAGCAGCATATTCAGATGTGATTAATGATTGCTGCACATGCAGATCAATGGCTCCTAATCTCCTGCACAAAAACTGAGAGGCACATAGCCGGACAAATCTGCTTATATGTACAGTCCATATCATCGCTGATCTGCCAGCTCTACACAATTGAATGTCCGTGTATATGTCTGCGAAATGATAGATTTATTAAAAAACACTGGTTGATTTTTCACAGTTTCTGGAAGAAAGGGGAGCCACTAATAAAGCTACTATTAGACTGCCCGGCTATTATGTTGGCCATAGACATTAGATAACTACTTGACCAGCTCACCGCTATCTTTTACAACCTCCTCATAAGCGTGCACACTTGTCATAGCTAAGTATGCATAGGAGGTTCCACAGATAGGAGATCGCTGATGCCATTAGTGTAAGTCTACTGAAACTGTGGAAATCTGCATAATCCGTCTAATGTGCATGGGATGTAGGGCTGCCTAGAGACAACGATATAATGACTAATTTTACAGCTTTGGTTAATGCATGTGTAAGAGGTTAGTTTTAGGTGTGATCCTTGACCCTGATGTTGGCACCACTCCAAGATAGCATCATGGTACAATAATCCAGATACAGTACAGTTCAATGCAGCAAAGCTTTATACTCTAACAAGGGGCACAACACTTGATGGCAAAAATACAAGGCACTCAGCTTGGAGGTTACAGGCACAAATTGGTGCATTGCTGTGCAGTTACAGGTCTCTGTTGGGCACAAGGCTTCATGGTTACAGTTTTCTGTTGGGTGCACAACTTTGTGGACAAAGCTTTCTAATTTTAGTACTCTCGTAGGCACACAGCGTATTGGTTACAGTTCTTTGGTAGGCACACAGCTTAATGGTTACAGTCTCTAACAGGTTCTCATACTCAGGAAACTCACAGAATGGTTTGTAGCATGGCGATGGTGAACTGGCACACTACAAGTCTCTTGTCACTCTCAGCAGCATTTACAGGGCTTCCTAATACCTCCTGTACAGACTCTTTCCCTCTAGTGGTGATTCTCTACCAATTGCAGACTTTCCAGGGATACTAAGGGTAAGTTCAAATGGGGTTTTTTGGATCGGAACCTGAGGCGGAGGTTTCAGTCCAAAACACGGGTAGCTGTGACTGAATGCTGGTGCACTGCATCGGCATCCAGTCGTGCACTCCGCTCTGGAATAGGCCCAATGAATGGGCCTAGTCGGGAGGAGGGAGTGTCTTCAGGACAAATCGCGAGGCGAATCGGCCTGAAGAATGACATCTCGCTTCTTTTTTTCAGAAAAAACACCTGACCGGCTTCCATTGATTTCAATGGGAGCCGTCTTTTTGGTCAGGCTTTTGAGGCGGATACGGTTAGAAGGTTAGTCAGCCTCTCTCCCTGATCCTCTGACCACACCAAGCCCACATTCTATGTTTGGAATAAGGATCCTCTGGTATGGTAAAGTAAAATAGAGAAGTTAAGTGTATTTAAAAGAATTTTTGGCTTGAGGGTGACTTTAGGTTCCCATGGCTATTTTTATTTATGGGTGGATTCATTGCCTGCTGTTTATAAAGCACTAAACAATGTATACATTGACAAGTAAAGGAATATTTAGCATAGGCTCCAACATATAGTAACCATTTCATGTTCCAACGCCAATAAAAATCTAACTTGCTGGTACATAACATTAGAGTTATTAGTTTTACCTACTAAGTAATCATTACGTTTTACTGATTGAAAAAGATAAAATTTTCGGCGAGGATTTGTCACGCAACAAGTCAGGATCAGGTCATTTTACATGAATGTTCATAAGACCTTCACAGCCTCTAACTAGTAGTGATTTTTTTTATTTGGAATGGCTAAACTAGGCAGATATTAGAGACATTACATGCGCTTCCAGGTAATTCAGGGATCAAGATATATGCTTGGCTGGTCTGTATTAATGAAGCCCCTCGGCTTGGAGTTAAGTGCCTACAGCAAGCCATCATGGTCAAGCAGCATTCCCAGAGCAAACTGTTAATTGATCATTGACCAAGGCATAACAACAGTGTTACACAACTTGGGAGATGTGGCCATATTTACTTCTTTCAGTGTCGTTTTGTATTGAAATTGGCGCTTAACAACACTGAACTGTATCATATTAACAAAATAGATAAAAAGCAAGATTTAAGATGTAATAGAATAAAAATGTCAGAAAAATGGAGGATGCCATACCTAGAATAGTGTACTTGTAAGGGCCAGGAAGCTATCCTCATGTATTAATCACCAAGAACTAGATTATTAAAGACCCCTTAGGTTATGTTCATATGGTGCAATTTGAACATATATATATACTGATCGGTGGAATCAATGGCAGAAAGTCAAAGCCTTGAATATGGTGAATCAAATGTGAGATCTCGTGTTGCAGTTTCTGCATTGAACTAGGCTGCTTCTTTATTCAGAGCACTGAAAAAAGAAGTGTCCGTCACTACCTCCCTCTTCTGGCCACCCAAATTGGTTAAGAGGGGCGCACTAATGTCATGATGCTTAGAAACAATCATCATGACATTGGCACAAACCATGCAATACCTGAGGTTGAGTCATAGGCCAAAGTGGTACCCCAGGGCCACTAACATCATTTAGGTGGCTAAAGGAGGATGAGGACCTGGAGTAAACACCATGACGAAACCCAAGGGAGGTGAGTACGACTGTTTGGTAGGTTTAAGCCTCGTCTCTGGGACTTCGAATTTGGAGAGACCCCTGAGTATAATGATGATTTGTGGTTGGTGAACCACAAAAAGTTCGGGTTCAGCCAAGCCAAAAATTTTTTGAAAACTTATTAAGAACTAGTTTGCTCATTTCTATGTTTGTGTTTCCTCCATCACCCGCATAGTGCCTGATATTTTATATGTATTCATTCATTTGTACATTCGTGTTGTTTGGCTCGTGAGTGTCAACATGTCCTGCAGCACTTTACTATAATAGACAACCTACATGGCTCTTTCATTATATAATATGTATGATTCCTTTGGGTTACCATGTAGGCTTACTGCATACTGCATTTGTCATTGCCGTGTTAGGGCATATACTATTAGTCACCAGTGAATGTGTATATTATATACCAATAAGCAAATATAGGCTGCATATTATGTAATTCATTGTAATTGTAAAACACAAAATAAACCATTGTTGAAATGAAAGGGTCAAAAAATATACAGAAATAAACATAAATGAATTAAAAAAATCTATTTATAACATGAAACATCAATTCAAGGTATTGAACAGATATTTCTATTATTACGATTATTATTGATGATATTATTATTATTATTATTATTATTATTATTATTATTATTATTATTTTGCTATTTTTGTTGCTTACATACATTATAATACAATTACAAAATAGCAAATGTTTATGTCATGGAATATCAATACAAGGTCTTGAACAGATAATTGCACTATTACTATTATTATTGATATTATATATTACTAGCCTCTGCCTACGACTTCGTCTGCGTGCTGTTGGCGTTGATGATCTGCAAATTGCTGCCATCGATGGTTCGCCTGCTTCAGCTTTTCAGTAGCTCTCAAGCTGTCCTTCTGCTGAATTTGTTCCTCACACCGTGCATAAGATTGTTCTGGCATCTCAGGAGCTGGCTGGGACGCCATATAATGAGCGTGTTGTTGGCGTCAACGATCTGCCTGCTCCGGTGTTTCGGCAGCTCTCAAGCTGGCCTGCCGCTGAACTCGTTCCTCGCACTGTGCCTGTGATTCTTCTGGCATCTCAGCAGCTCTATGGGACGCCATGTAATGAGCATGTTGTTGGCGTCAATGATCCGCCTACTCCGGTGTTTTGGCAGCTCTCAAGCTGGCCTGCTGCTGAACTTGTTCCTCACACCGACCGTGCCTGTGATTGTTCCGGCATCTCAGCAGCTCGTTGGAATGCCATATAATGAGTGTGTTGTTGGCGTCAATGATCCGTCAATGATCGGCTGCTCTAAGAGCCACTTGACACCTAGCTTGCTCAATCCTCCTGAGCTCCGCTTGGGGAGAAGTCTATGACTTCTGGCTACCTTCATAGCTCTTGTTTTTTTAGAATTTTGTGACAAATTAGATTTTCTTTTTTCCGGCATGTTTAAAACTGGCAAACTGCCAATTTGAATTAAAGGGGTTTACCTATGTCAGTGTCGCAGCACTGGAGCAGATCAGATAATATGCAGATGCTTGTACACAATGGACTCAGGGTTATGTGTGTGTTTACATAGAGAGATAACAGACCTGCTTTATCAGCAAAGTGCAATTAGCTGATAGTCCTGCCGTCAAGAGCAGTTTAATATAGTATATGAAAATAAATTCATAACAGTCAGGAAGAAATGTCATTTACCGGGATAAAAAGTAGCCTATGTGTTAATTGAGGTTACAAACCATCTATGTGCCAAATTCCATCCAAATATGTTCAGCCGTTTTTTCGTGAAAGAGTAACAAACATACAAACTTTCATATTTATAATATTAAGTAGGAGGATTATTAATTATTATTATTATTATTATTATTTTGCAGTTATTGTTGCTTACATGCTGCACATTATAATGTAATTAGAAAAAAACAAATGTTCATGTCATGGACTATCGATACAAGGTTTGAACAGATATTTGCGCTATTTGTATTGATATCGTATCATTATTATCATATTGCTCTTATTGCTGTTTACATGCAGTATAATGTAAAGTCAAGCCGTAATTATAAAATAGCAAATAAATTGTTTAAAGAGATCAGGAACTAAGCAAGGAGCGATGTAGGTTATGTATTCATAGACACGTTCAAGCTACCTGACACATAGCCACACAGGGAAGAAGTTGACCTGTCCCTTGCTTCTGCTTCTGTTTGTTTGTCTCTCACCAAGCTGCTCAACATTCACTTTCACCCCCTGACATGCATTTTGAAGTCACATCCACCTCCTCTCAGCTCCCTCACGAGCTGCTTGGCTGCAACTGATAAATCACATTGTCTTCTCCTCCACAGTGAAATGAGAGCCACAGGAACCCAAAACAGCCTGTCAAGGGTGGTGGTGTATGCTGAGCCGAGAGGACAACCCTGCTGAGAGGCTAGAATCCTGGACATTTGGTAGAGCTTCAGGATGTCAGCACACCCACGTCAAAATTCAAGTCGTTTAGAATGAAACCAACAGAATATATATAAATCATATTAATGCACAAAACCCAGTAAATAGTAATTATAATAATAATTGGCACAATTAGGGTTGTATCAGCTATACAATGGCGTTGATATTTCACCTTTATCTTCTGTATATGAGAAATGTGAGTAGAGATTTCTAAGAGTCTAAGTAATTCTTGATATTTACCGACTGCTGCACTATTTTGAGATTTGAGATTAAGACCCATCGATTTCAGTGGCAGCAGTATTAACATATATGCAATGGAAACTACCCCTTTAAGAGCACACCCCGCCATGTATATTGTGTTCATGTGGCAGGTAAATAGTTAAATGGGTTATCCCTATCCACAGTTCTGTACTTGGCTTCTCTTCCACTGTCCCATAGTGGTGAATGAAGCATTGGTAGAACTTTGACAAGGTAGGGGATCAATTTGAGTCCAGATACAACCCCTATAAAATGTTGCAAATGTTCTGGTTATGTGGAGAAGTTTTTTCTTCTACTTACTAATGTGAAAAGTCGCAGAATATGGAGCAGGCCCTATACGGCCTGTATTTGCGGCTCAGTCCATTCAATGCAATGTATGGGTCAGTGAAAAGTACACACGACACACAGATTGCCATCCGTGCTATTTTTACTGACCTGTACGCTGCACACTGTTGTGTGACAACTCTTGTCCAATGTTGTCATTTTATTTCTCTTAATTCAATGAGACAACTATGTAAGAATAGAGAACACGCGGAGGGAGAGGATACATATTTTCTAATTAGGCTGTATTTGTAGGATATTGCTGTCGTACATCTACATAATGAATGTTTTGTAGAGATTTGGGATGTTTAGCATAAATCTTTGATCTGCTGAAGGGTCTGAATAAAGTAATGAAAGCTTTTCTGGCAGACAGTATATGGATCAATGAAACTAGAACCTGTAATGAATGGCTACAGAAGCGGTGACAAAAGGGAATGTGGGTAGCATACAGTACACATTTACATCCTGATTGTCGGGATCAACAGCTTTAGTGAAGTGCATTGTAATAGGATGGAAAGCCTTGAAGAGTGTTTCCCCATGATCATAAAACAAACATAACTACAGATGCTTCAGCCTTCTTGTGTTGAGCTGTTAGAAGGAGATATGGCTGGCATGAATTGTCATCCGCATCCCGCGATCACATTTGGGGGCGCACCCTCTGAAACCTTTGTATGTATATTTTGTACCATTACATTATTATTTTTAATGTTTGTGGTCAAAGGCACAATGACAAGATTTTCTAAATAGATTGTAAGCATAGATTGAATGCTTAAAAAATATGTATTTTTAACATGCAATGTATTGGTCTATAGAGATATATTGCTAAATATTTGTTTCCTATTGGGTTCAGGTGGCTCAGGTTCCCGATTAATTTTGGGTCAAATAATTTAGGTACAAACCGGAAGGTCTTCAGACCCAAGAGTATAATAAGTGGAGGCCTAGGGGAGGTGTAAAAAAATAAACATTTAGACTCACATTCCCTCCTGTCTTTTGGACCTCCTCGCTCCCTCACAGTGTCCTCGGTTAATGTAGGATACACTGGTTGAACCCAACTCATGGCCAAATGGTTTGCCCAGCTCTAATACCAATACATTATGTATGCAACTAAAAATACTATTAAAGCTTTTGGATAGAGAAGCCTCTCAATGAGAGTAACTGAGTCTATTAGGATGCCCATTCCTGATATACATAAACTAGACTTTAACTGGAAAACTTGTGGGTGGGCTAAAATATAAAAGGCTTCCCCCTGATCCCCTGTTCGAATCTGTTTCTGAACTCGGTGATCTCTCTTGATGTGACTACTGCAGCAGATGACTGGCTTCAGTGGACACATGTTGGGTATTGGTGACGTATTAGCAGTGATATCACATGTAACTGCTGAGGCCAATGTTGCCTGTCCAGCCTCTGAAACAAAAGATCCAAATATTGTCCCAACCTATGGAAGAAGAATTCTTTTTTGTACAGGAATAATCTGAGATAGCCGGCAGTGCTATCAACCAGGCACCACTTCCACAAGAGCATAATGTATAACTGCAGGTCTAATGACATGTTGTTCGTACATGTCATTATTCCCACAGCCGGATCCATTTTCCTCTCCATTTTAAGCTCTTGTAAAACCAGTCTAAGGAACACCCTCCAAACGGTACAAAAGATACTTAATTTCAATGGGAACAGATGATTTATACACCAAGGTACAATGATTGCTTACACTGTGCCTATATACATAAATATGAAGATAATAGTAATCTATAGATAGTATTTAGTGTAATCATAATCACTGTATTTCTCCGACTTCTGTAGTTCATGTGTTAAACCTTTACTGAGTACATTATGACAGCGAAACAACTCAAGGACAGCTATATGAAGAGCTATTTCCCAGGGTGCCATTTGTCAATCTGTCAATCACGCCTACTGTGAACATAAATCAGTATAATCAATTCATGCATAATGTGCACTAAAAATTAAATCTGAGGTTAGAGAATCTGGTAGGCTCCAGCAGTCCACTAATCCTAGTGCCAAGAATTAATGGTAGTAGGTTGTCATCCTCATAGTAAAGGATGCCTTCTATTCTTGTCATTGATTTTTTGATGAAACATTAGTATGCATTTTGTGGAATTTTAAAACAATTATTCAATATGGTTTAGGTCTGCTGGATTTCTCTTTCAGGGGGTCCATACAATAAGACTACCATTTGGACTCCCTAGCAGCCATACTTTACGCATATTTGGTATGGTTTTTGGAAACTTTTGTCTTCTACCTACCATAGCTAGCAGATCCATCTTGTATGGAGATAGGTACGTTGTCAATTGTAAAGATTACAGGGTCATACTGTTTTTAAAGCAAACTCTGGTTCACAATAAATACAAAATATACAGTTATAATACTTGGTACCCTCCTTTTACATCTTTCTGGCATGGTTCATCTGATTCCTAGTCCTCTCAATATTTTTGTAAAATGGCCATTAGCTTATGGAAAACTGAGGCGTAACTTGAAGCTCCTCGGCCCCAATGCAAAATCTGTAATTGGGCCCCCAATTTCCAAGTGCTATGTATAATACTGGTGACTTCTTATGTTTTAGAGAATGCTTTGGGGTCCCTCAGGCTCCAGGACTCGGTAGCGATTGCACTCCTCTATAGCTATATCCTGGGTAGGGAATGTGTTTTGGTATTCTAAGATACTTCCTCTAACATCAGCTGGCCCATTCACGAACAGGGGGTATGTCTCAGACTACCAAAGTACAGATTAATCTAAGAAGCTGGTGGTCACTTTACAGAAATAAGAAGACTGGGAGTCAGAGTAAATGTACCAGAAAAAATAACAAGGAGGGCACCATTAATATTATGCTTTTGCTGCAGGTTTTTATTGTGGCTTCTATGGCTGCTCTACTTCCTGTTTAAAAAAATGCATTAACCTACTGTGCCCAAACATGCTTAGGTCCTTTAATATCTTAGCACCCACCACCAGCTCTTTCCAGAAATTGAGCTTTCATCACAGTGATGAATAAGGAGAGCAAGGACCCATCACCCTGCCTGAGTTACAGGCCTATCTCTCTGCTGAACTATTTGCAAAGGCTATCGGCCTAGTTGCTTGGGGGTGTTGTTTACTGAGACTAGACAGAAATGATTATACCTCTTATATAAGGCTAAGATGGATAAGGTATCTTGGATGATGATCTGTAAAAGGTCTTTCACCAGGTTAATTGGACATTCCTAGAAGAAATGCTGAAACCTTTTGGTTTGCAAACCTCTTGTTTTGACTTTTAGTCCTTCCATCCTCCATGATCAGGGAGCACCCAGCAAGTGTTGTGGCCCCTAGCTCCTATGAGGCCCACTTGGGTGTTGTCTGGCTCAATTTGTCTCCTCCCATTAAGACTAACTTTACAGGCTTACAGCTCCCTCCTCCACTCAGAGTATTGTATTATGGGGAAGATCGATCACATTAGGCTGTGGCAGATCGGTGTAATCAATCCCTGACCAGGGTCCAGGTTACATGATCAGTCTTCTGTTCTTGTGTGTGCATTTGTATGTTATGTTATGTCTCCTGTCTGGTCTGTATGTGTATATGTATATATTATATATGCAAGCATACAGGTAAATTCTGTCTATACCTATATATGTATATTGTGTGGAAGTTAGCTCAGTAGAAGTGGTCCTGGCTCTTCCCCAGCTTCATCGTCCTCTTCTTCCGGCGGGATTAGTTCAAATCCCACGCATGGGTAGAAGCGCTCCCTCCGGGTGTATGGGGAGGGGGGGGGGGAGAGATGCTCAGTATGCTCAGTTCCCCTTAGAACTACACGAGCGTACTACGCACGCGTAGGATTTGAACCAATCCCACCAGAAGAAGAGGACGATGAAGCCAGGGAAGAGCCAGAACTAGAGAGCGTTGCTGCAAGGAGAAAGAAGAGGAAGGCGTGCCAGAAGATGATGTCGGACAGTGCACGACCGCATAATTAGCATATTTGTTTTTAGGGTATTATTTTAAAACGGGGGGGGTGGGGGGGTGTAAAATAACATTAGCGGTGCCTGAATAGCCTTTTTAAAGGCTATTCACACATATGTGGGGCTCATACAGCAAAATTTTGCTGATAGAGCCCCTTTAACTTTGTCTGAGCCACTAGCTAACAGAACTGATAACCTAACTACACATGTGGCTTACTTCCAGCCACAAGAACACAACAGGCACAATATTGTCTCACCGGACTTAAGGTTACAGGACAGAACTATCCACCTCCTTTCACCTCCTGGAACTGCATGATCTTCAGCCTTTTATGGGTCACTAATCAGCCCAGGATCTACACCTGGGCTGAGGATGGATGGATGGATGGATGGATAGATAGATAGATAGATAGATAGATAGATAGATAGATAGAGATATTTAATTATACACAGAGTCAGGAGACAGAACATGACACAGGGACTGTATACATACACATATATATATATATTTACGTTTACAGCATCTGGGAGGACCCACTCAGTTTCTGGAATGAACAGTGAATTGGCTGGCAGGAAATTAAGAGGAATCCAAGGTGGGTGTTCACCACAAATTCCTTTTCTATTTACGTGCTTTGACCGCTGACAAATCTTTAAGATGATTATCTTACCTTGGATACTTTATCTTTTCTAGGCCCTTCTGATTCAGATTCCCACTTCCTTCTCTGAATCCTTACCTCTATACAAAACTTTTTTTTATAAGAATGGGGAATTCAGAGTGCCTAAAATGCGCCCTCCTTTTCAGACCTAAAGATGGGGCAGTATAGGTCTCCCAGACTTCAAATCCTGTTATCTGGTCTCTCATCAGGCAAGAGTGGTTGACCGGGTGCAGACTTGCACCCATGAGACCTTGGATCTCAATTCAACCTCCCGCGCTATGCCTGAATTGTTCGGAGGTTGGAATCTCTTAATAATACATGCACATTTTTAGAAATGATTAAAACTGTTGTAGGAAGTGTTATTCTTAATATGTTTTCCCCCTCTTTTGTTGGCTATTAGTTGTCCACCTGCTAGTGTCCTCTATTGGCCATGTGCTTTTAAGTCTTTACCGTCTGTCTGGAGCCTAAAATGTAATTATCTGAGGGAAAGGCAGTGAGGTAAACCGTGTAGGTCAAACATGATGTGGGACAGTGCAATACTGGAGATTTGTGGCTAGAGAAAGCATGATGACTGGCATTTGGCGATCAGATGGAGATGTTTTTTATGTAGATTGTGATCCCCATATAGGGATCACAATGTACTTTTATTTTCCTATCAGTATGTCTTTGTAGAATGCGAGAAAATCCACACAAACACGGGGAGAACATACAAACTCCTTGCAGATGTTGTTCCTGGCGGCATTCGAACCCAGGATTCCAGTGCTGCAAGGCTACAGTGCTAACTACTGAGCCACCGTGTTGCCCCTGGATGGAGGTGTTTTGTTGGTGATGCCAATCTCTTGGGTGGTCTTGAAAATGTACACTAAAATAGGTACTAACTGTAAATGTACAATGCTAAATTGTTATCTGTTTTTATAAATGTGCCACCGCACTATTCCTATTTCTGTAGGAGAGTATTTCAATTTCTTGATATCCCTATTTACTTTTATGTAGAAAAAGTATCAGGAGAAAATCACATGTTATAGAATACAGAGAAGGTTTATTGTTTGATATATTATGTATAAAACACACCATGTCCCCTGCTAATTTTTGCCAGGTACAGTGTTTTTCATCAGAATCCCGGTAGTGCAGCCTCAGATTTTGGGCCTCTAATTTCAAGTGATCACACCTCAGCATGGAAGACAGATATTACTTTTTAAGATATCATGTGTTAGATTTTCCAATTATAGGAAAAAAACAGTGATCATAAAGATGCTGTTGTTATCAGGATACAACTATCACTGTGCAAGTACTGTATAATATTCCATTATATTGTTCTGCATATCTGACCCATTTTTATAAAAGAACAGAATGCCATATTACTCATGATACTGTCACTGTTTTGCTCATTGACATCAAAGTGCAACCCATGTATTCTTAGATGTGGGTCTAGGAACATCGACAGGAACAAAATCATTGTAGGAGTACTCTCACCACCGCAAAAAGTGTCCAAAAAGGGGTAGATTTTACTGTGACTTTCCTGTTGGAATAGTAATAAAGTCTATCACAGATTTTTTACAATAAGAAGGGTATAACTAAAGATAACTAGTGATCACACTGGATTCTCCCCTTATTTTACAAAAGAACTGGGCTCCACCCAAACCCTAAGCTTGAGACTTCATCACTCATGAGACTCATAAACCAATATCATACTATAGTGTTCCATTAGGAGGCTTTTTTTGGAGGCTGATTTTAAGGCTAAGCTTACACAGAGTTTTTTGGTCAGGATTTTAAGGCCGTATCCGCCTCAAAATCCTGACCAAAAAGACGGTTCCCTTTTAAATCAATGGGAGCCGGTCAGGTGTTTATTTCAGGGAGCTGGTTTGTTCTGGCTCATGAGCGAGATGCTCATTCTTCAAGCCAATTCGTCTCGCAATTTCGGCATGAAGACACTCCCTCCTCCAGAACAAGGTTGAAACGCCGAAGCGCGCGTCAGGGATAGGGGTGAGCTGGGACCATTGACGGTACTACGTTGTGACACTACGATGGGTATGTTGCTATGCTGAGTAATCTTACTTTTATATCTACATTGGCCATATATCCTTATACTTCCTATTAGGTATATTTGAATCATCTATCCACTCTACTATATATGTTGGTACGTTTTTCTTCATATTTATAAGTAGGGTAGCTTTACTACACTTTTGGTACCCTCTAGTGAGATATAACTATTGTCACTGATACTTTCTATTATTGTTGTGCAATTTGTTGCAACATTACTGTGACTTGATCTATGATTATTTATGCCTTATGAGTCTGGCACTCTTTTAAACTTCCTGTATGTATACTTTATGTATATGCCCATTGTTATATTTACCTCCGGTCCCTTTGGCTTCCCCCCTGCCTGATGGTATTTTGACTTTTACTGTTGTTACTATTTTGCGTATTTATTAATAAAGTTTGTTATATTTTGAGTATCCCTTTTCTGTTTTCTCTTGGTTTTGTTATTCCTGTATGGATTTAGGGATACAAGTCTTGATGTGACCTTTACACAGGGAAATCATTATGTTTGCATTACGCTTCCCTTTCCCTTGATGCCATGTTCGTTTTGCATGATCCTCCCAACTAGGCCCATTAATTGGTCCAAATCCGTAGCGGAGCGTGTGACTGGATCCTGATACAGTGCACCGGAATTCAGTTGCTGCTACCTGTTTTTTGAACCGGAACCTAAGGTTTCAGCTTCTGGTCCAAAAAACCCCATGCAAACTTACCTTAAGGCAGATTCCTGACCAAAAAACATCATGTGAACTCAGCCTTATACTCACCTTCCCTCACCTCTCTTCTGGCCTCCTGGGTGTCGTCACCTACCCCAGGAGGCCTGTGTGCTTGCCTTGATGGTCATATCGGGCATTCCATCATCATGATGCTCGCATTAAAATATCAAGATGTCGGTGCCCCCTCTTCTTCCTGTACTATGAATGCTATGTCCCATTCACAGGCCTCAGCGGTCCCCCCAGAACCCCACAGGCCAGAAGAGGACGCAGAGGAAAGGCCAGACCCTGCAAATCTGCCCAGAGTATAACGGTTTATAATGTTCCTGCACCTCCTCGAGCAACTCTTGGGACTAAAGCGTTGTTTTTAGGAAAACACTGAGAGCAAAGGGCCCTTGTGCAAAAGCTGAGTAAGGGCTCCTTTCCCTAAAATTAACCTACACCATCATGTAATGACCTTTCCTACAGTGCCCCTCAATAAAATTTCTGTTGCAGAAAAGTCACGTTATAAGCTTTTAAAACTGTATGCAAATGGGGGTAAATTTGCATATGCGAGCTATGGTTTTAGAAAGCTTTAGAAAGCTTAGTGAGGGGCACCATAGGAAAGGTCATTACATGATGGTGCACACACTGGGACCAGTTAAGGGTGGAAAAAAATCCCTGAAAGGTTTCCTTTATAAGAAGCGGCCCTTGCTCAGCTATTGGACAAGGGCCCTTTGCCCTCAGGAATAGCAGCCTTTATATGGTGACTTAGTTACTCAGACAATCCACACGGTACCAGGCCTCGCTGCAGCTACCACCGGATATGAATGGCAGCTAGTGGTCCCGGCACTGACAGGGTTAAAAGCAGTAAATAAGAAAGAAAGCATTCTAGATCATCTGCACAAGGAAAGCTTTGTAGCTATTTAGTCTCAGAAAGGAAAAAATAGTGTGCACAATATAAAGTTGTGTCTCCAGCTGTTTTACCATTGCATTATAATGGCTGGAGGAAGAGGCCGGGTGGAAGAGGTTGCATTTTCTCCAACCCTGCTGTGCCTCTGCCTTCCTGTCCCCTCGTGAACACACGCACACTCACACCATGCCACTCCCCTATTGTTTTTACTCTAACTGATTTTGGCATTAGCTCCTTAGCACATTGAAAGGGTGTTCATTAGCACTGGGACTAAATCCAAGCCGAATGCAGAAAAATGAACACATGGCCGCACTTGTTCTCACGCTAAATGACAGCTTTGGTTAAAAAAAAAACAACACAAGCAACAACAAGGAATCAAAACAAAATAATACAAAAATGGAGCAAAGAGAAGTGAGGAAATGACTAGAGATACGGAGAATATTAGAGAACGGCAAGAGTCATCAGAAGCGAGCAATGTGCGCTGCTGGAGGGGGATGGGGAAGCTACCTGTTATATGTAGGGTCATTCTGCTCAATGAGCAGAGAAAAGAAATTGCATTTGTGATGAGTAGCAGGCTGAGTGACCTTCAAATCTAAGACACTTTTCAAGGGTCTGCTCTGATGAGGAGCGTGAAAAAAAAACACAGAATTCTTTATGGAATCTGCAATCAATATTTTTTATTGCAATGACTTTATAGGGGTTTAATGGGTGGAAAGCTCGTAATAGAATTGTAAGGATTTTTAAACAAATACATGACATAAATCTATGATATGAATAGATAGATGGATAGAAGTATTAAATACATTATTATACCACCTGAAGAGATTCGGCCATGAACCTTTGCAATGTGAGAAAATAGGTCTGACTCAGATATGTTGAGTGCTATATGGCAACTAGCTCCTCATACCCATAATAGCACAGCACCTATAGCCTCTATAGACCCATAGTGATTTGGTACAAATGTAAGGCCCCTTGTTTGGGTCAGTGTGCTATCTGTGTACTTCACACTGTCCCATTCTTTTCTATAGGCCTGTAAACATGACTGTGATTTTAACGGTCCCATGTACGGGCCGAGAGTCTGGGCTACATCAGATAAGACAGGTCCTGTTCCTGTCCTATTTTGCGGCCCATGCTTCTGTGGCTCCTATTCATTTAATGAAAAGAGCCGCAGGAGCAAGGCCCATGCACGGGCGGCACACCGGGACATCCCCATGTCCCCCGTGTGCAGCCCATGCTTTTATTTCATTGCAGGCGGTTGCAGCACTGTCTTCTGCAATCGGCCTAAGGGGGTGACAAAGTTAACTTCATAAGACCTCATGCACACAAACATAGAATAAAATCATTCGTGAAAAACAAATGCAATGATCCATTTTAAACTACAGTATTGCATTCATGGGGCATCTGTTTTCAGGGACCCAACTTAGATTTTAGTGTATAGACAGATTTTTGAGAATGGACAAAAATAGGACGTCCTATTTTTTGATGTTCCAGTAAAACGGATTCATGAATTGCCTCATTGAAGTCAATGGAGGAAAGTCATCATTTCTTCTATATCAGAAATCTGGTGTAGAGGGATTATATTGAAGTGTACATTTGGCACAAGGCCCTTATTTGTAATAAACATGCACCTCAAGCGCCAATCAATGTCTTGTTCACCTCATTCTATGAATGTGGGAATATCAGGAATTGCAGAGGTTGAGTCAGTTTTCTGGCTTGGGTTACAATGGAAATATATACCAGTTCATAACTGTTGTAGATTTCTATTCAGGTGCAGGGGCATCAGACAGACAGATTTATGGAGAGGCCGCAGCCTCTTCATAAATCTCTCCATCCCTGCACCCACCGGGCCCTTTATTAAGACTGATGTACAATACGCCTGTCTTAATAAGTGTTCCCCAATGTGTTCTAAAAATGGTCTTTTGAAGGCCATTAAAAAAAAAGCTGGGACACAACTGTTTTCACTGTGGTGTGTATGAGGCCTTAGGCTGCAAAAATATGTCATTATTCACATTAACAGCAAACGTTCTTTTATAACAGCTGTCACCTGGTCATTTTTAAGCCACAATTATTACAGTAGGGCTAGTCACATGACCAGTTTTTTTGATGGACAATTTTAATGGTCTGTATTGAAAAGGGTAATTTTGCTTCTTCCTCTTCAGTTCTGAGTTTGTTTTAGGTGATTTGATGATTACTCTGTCTGATACCAAGGTTTCATTTCACATTCCGATGAGTGTACATGAGCACAACATAGCTTCTATACATCTATGTTACAAAAGTAAGCAAATATGATAGAAGATAGCATCCATTCCATCATGTTGTTTACATTAGTGTCAAAGAATCAGTCTGTGTCCATTCTCTGCAACAGTTTAATGTCCATTGATGTCATCCTGGAATGGAAGACAGCAAAAGTCTTTAATAGAGATGAGCGAACACTAAAATGTCCAAGGTTCAAAATCCGATTCGAACAGCCGCACACTGTTCGGCTGTTCGAACAGATTTCGAACCCCATTATAGTCTATGAGGGGACATGCTCGTTTCAGGGGTAGGCAATTAAAATTATACTTACCAAGTCCACGAGTGACGGTCGGGCTGGATTCCCCTTGAAGTCTTCTCCCGGCGCAGCCCCCCCGCGACATCTTCCGGCTGGAATTCACTCTGCCTAGGCATCGGGGCCTAGGCAGAGCCGACTGCGCATGCGCAGTTGGCTCTGCCCGGCCCGACGCCTGAGCAGAGCCGACTGCGTATGCGAGGGCATGCCCGTGCATGCGCAGTCGGCTCTGCCTAGGTCGGATGCCTAGGCAGAGTGAATTCCAGCCGGAAGACGCCGCAGGGATGCTGCACGGAGAAGACTTCTAAAGGTAAGAGAAGAACCAGCGTTGATTGGAAGAATGTATAGCATTCTGCCAATCAACGCTGGTTCGGCATCGAACCTTAAACTTCGAACAGCTAGTAGTGTTCGATCGAGTACAAGTATCTCGAATACCGTAGTATTCGATCGAACACTACTCACTCATCTCTAGTCTTTAACAATGGTAGTGTGAACCTAGCCTGAAAGAGGACCTTTTACCGCATCCACCAACTCCACTTCTTAGAATCTGACAGTACAGAGCCTGTGTAACATATCAGGCACCAAAAATATCAGCAACAATTGCTCAATTATCGTCAGGGCTAGAGAAAAAAAATCCAACTGCACTAGAATCAGTGGACTGGCAGTGAAAGGTCCTCTTTAAGGCAACTGCCTTTGCAAACCACAGTAGCTGCAAAGAGTGCCGAAAACTGCTGATTCCTAATATCTTATTGGTCTATTTCCTTCTTTCTCCATATAATAAATTCAATGTTCCACCAAGATGTTTGATGTCAGATGTCGTTGCTATTTGCCCTTAGAAACAATGCTTCAAAGGAAAAATACCTCCGCACAAATGACATTTCACAGAATAATCCTCAATTTATTTTTTCATAGCATTCATAGAAAAAGCTGAAATCGTAGTTTATTACTTTTACTTTAATTAAAGAAAAGATAATAAACAAGCAAGTACAATCAAGAAAGTAGAAGATAATAAACAAGAATATAAGTAATAATCACTTCTGGAGATTCATGTCGTGTGCACCAACACCCCAAGATATACAGTCAATTCAAAGATATTAGAAACCAACAGATATCTAAAAACCACATGAAGAGTCATTATAATGTGCAGTGAAGTTGTACCCTTCTGGCCTCCTCCACCCCTTATATGAAGGCCCTTACACATTTTAAGGGAAATTCTTAACTTATGGTTACTGATTTAGAATATGACTTTGTAAGTCTAAAGCAATGGTAGAATTGAAGCCTCCAAATTAACAATGCTCAGCAATGTATAGGTATTATCTCTACCCAATCCCTATAGCCTATAATAGGTAAGAATTCACACGGCCTGTGACTTGCTTATTGATGCTCAGGGCAAAATCTACAGCTTCACCGGTACTAGTTTGGTGAGTTGGGTTGCACAGTCCGAACCTCATGGGATTGTAGTTACCAGAGCTGCTGTCTGCAGGTAGTGAACCTCTATGATGGTGAACAGAAGCTGGAATATTCTCTCCTAAAAAGAGTGTTATAGATTATATGAAAAATGAGAGGAGCACTTATAATGTTATAAGGTGTTGGTACTAGGGTCGAGCCGATCTTGAGATTTCAAGATTGATTTTAAAATCCAATTTCCGATCATTTTCCAGCCGATCTCGATCCTGATCTCGATCGTGAAATTTGCTCGATTGCCGATCTGAATCCGATCTTTTCTGATACCGATCTTCAACCCTAGTCAATGCTTTTCTATGGGAAAAGTCACTTTTAGGGTTGAGCCGATCTTGAGATAACCTCCGATCTCGATCCCACTGGAAAACATCGGGTCGGAATTCCGATCTCGATCATGAAATTTATTCGATCGCCGATCGAAATCCGATCTTTTCCGATCCCGATCGCTCAACCCTAGTTGGTACCCATCAACCAGAAGAAGACCAAAGTCATGGTATTTCAGAAGAAAGGCCACAATAAAGCCTCCACCCCACAATTCACACTGAACAGCTCCACACTGGAAAAAACCAACAGCTACACCTACCTGGGGCTGGAGCTCAGCCAATCAGGAAGCTTCAAAGCAGCAATAGAAACCCTGAAAGCAAAAGCCTGCAGAACCTTCTACAGCATCAGAAGACAACTGTACCACCTCAAACCACCGGTGAAGGTCTGGCTGAAGATATTTGATGCAGTCATCTCCACGATCCTTCTCTATGGCAGTGAGGTTTGGG
The DNA here is from genome assembly GCF_031893055.1 of Leptodactylus fuscus. Lineage (NCBI taxonomy): Eukaryota > Metazoa > Chordata > Amphibia > Anura > Leptodactylidae > Leptodactylus > Leptodactylus fuscus. The sequence continues at coordinate 54,514,347 of NC_134268.1, forward strand.
GCCCAGCCACCTACCCAGACCAGTCAAAGTGGGATTCCAGCCCAACAGAGAACTTCCACCTGGAGTTCTGCAAATACCTGCTCCATGTCTATCGCAACACCTCCAACATGGCCTGCAGGGCAGAGCTAGGCAGACTCCCCCTATGGCTCACCATACAGAAAAGGGCAATAGCTTTCCAGGCACACATCCAGGGGAGCAAGCCTGACTCCTTCCACCACCAAGCCTGGCTAAGCCAGCTGAGCAAACCAGACACCAACCAACCAAACAGCCAACCACCAAACCAAAAACACCAACAGATGATAACCAAGGCTGAAATAAAGGCGACCACAGAGGCAAACAGAGAGCAGTACATTGAAGAATGGAGAAACGAAATAAATAACTCCAAGAAACTCACCGTGTACCAATCCCTACAAAGGGACTACACCATGGCCACCTACCTGGAGAGAATACGCCACCCCAAGCACAGACAGACCCTGAGCCGATACAGACTGAGCGCCCACAACCTAGAGATAGAGACGGGGCGACACAGGCAGACGTACAAGCCACGGGAGAATAGACTGTGCCAGCACTGTGACCAGGGGGCCCTAGAAGACGAGACCCACTTCCTGCTACACTGCACCAAATACTCAGCTGTGAGGGCCGTCTGCTACCAAAGACTCTCTGCCCATATCCCAGACTTCACATCTGCAGACGAGAAGAGGAAACTCTACATCCTACTGGGAGAAGAAGAGACCACTGTGGAGATCCCCGCCCAATACGTGTCCAGCTGTCACCAAACAAGAGGAAGATGAGACTCCACGGACTGTTATACCCCAAACCACCCCCCCCCCATACCCACCACTCACCTACCCGAATCCAACTCCCCCCTCCCCCCCACTTTACTAGCTTTGGCAATGCCAAATATCTATTCGGACGTGCCAATAAAGCTTATTTGATTTGATTTGATTTGGTAATAATTTTATGTCCACTTTGGTATCCGTTTAAAGACCAGACTACTATTTTCAACTTTACAATGACTCTATGAAGACGAGCAATAAATTTTTGCTAAATACCTATACCCTGTATGTTCATTTTGGTTCTTTGGTGGCGCTATATCAATATCATGTACATACACTCACCGGCCACTTTATTAGGTACACCATGCTAGTAACGGGTTGGACCCCCTTTTGCCTTCAGAACTGCCTCAATTCTTCGTGGCATAGATTCAACAAGGTGCTGGAAGCATTCCTCAGAGATTTTGGTCCATATTGACATGATGGCATCACACAGTTGCCGCAGATTTGTCGGCTGCACATCCATGATGCGAATCTCCCGTTCCACCACATCCCAAAGATGCTCTATTGGATTGAGATCTGGTGACTGTGGAGGCCATTGGAGTACAGTGAACTCATTGTCATGTTCAAGAAACCAGTCTGAGATGATTCCAGCTTTATGACATGGCGCATTATCCTGCTGAAAGTAGCCATCAGATGTTGGGTACATTGTGGTCATAAAGGGATGGACATGGTCAGCAACAATACTCAGGTAGGCTTTGGCGTTGCAACGATGCTCAATTGGTACCAAGGGGCCCAAAGAGTGCCAAGAAAATATTCCCCACACCATGACATCACCACCACCAGCCTGAACCGTTGATACAAGGCAGGATGGATCCATGCTTTCATGTTGTTGACGCCAAATTCTGACCCTACCATCCGAATGTCGCAGCAGAAATCGAGACTCATCAGACCAGGCAACGTTTTTCCAATCTTCAATTGTCCAATTTCGATGAGCTTGTGCAAATTGTAGCCTCAGTTTCCTGTTCTTAGCTGAAAGGAGTGGCACCCGGTGTGGTCTTCTGCTGCTGTAGCCCATCTGCCTCAAAGTTCGACGTACTGTGCGTTCAGAGATGCTCTTCTGGCTACCTTGGTTGTAACGGGTGGCTATTTGAGTCACTGTTGCCTTTCTATCAGCTCGAACCAGTCTGGCCATTCTCCTCTGACCTCTGGCATCAACAACGCATTTCCGCCCACAGAACTGCCGCTCACTGGATGTTTTTTCTTTTTCGGACCATTCTCTGTAAACCCTAGAGATGGTTGTGCGTGAAAATCCCAGTAGATCAGCAGTTTCTGAAATACTCAGACCAGCCCTTCTGGCACCAACAACCATGCCACGTTCAAAGGCACTCAAATCACCTTTCTTCCCCATACTGATGCTCGGTTTGAACTGCAGGAGATTGTCTTGACCATGTCTACATGCCTAAATGCACTGAGTTGCCGCCATGTGATTGGCTGATTAGAAATTAAGTGTTAACGAGCAGTTGGACAGGTGTACCTAATAAAGTGGCCGGTGAGTGTATGTGTGGTCTTATTTATGTAACAACTCTATAAATATCTTGGAATCCACTGAGAATTTTGCACGTGTGGTTTTTGTTTTTTATGTTATGATTCTCGCATAGTTTATAGCTTTCTTGTCTCCCATATGGCTGTTATGTGTGATATGTAGAAATAAATATTGTAGTGATAGCAGAGGCATATATCTGAGACATCGGGACATGATCTAACTTAAAAACAGAATGATCTGTTCTGTTCCACTGGGAGGACAATTCATAAGAATAGAGATGACAATCTCTGATGATACCTTATTTACCTGGAAATATATGTAAATTGATGTTGGATAAGTATGATCATTACCATTATGTACTAAATCAATGGATGCATTTCAGCCCCAATATCTGGAAACCTGCCAATATGAATACTGCAACTACCTGCAAAAGTAAGCATATGGTTCCTTTGTTTGTATGCCACTAGTACAGCCTTAACAAGAAACCCTATGTGATGTTCAAAACAGGTTGTTGTGTATATTTCAAAACAATTAACTGGATATTACATAACCCAGTGTCCTATGTTGAGTCTATAGCATCATTACATCCAGGGGCATAACTAGCAAAGACTGGGCAAACGTTTGGCTTGGACCCCCTCCATGGCATAGAACCCTCTTTCCTGGCCTCCACAGAGATTATGCCCCATTTACACACACTATAATGCCCAAAAGTGGCCTCCATACATTATAATATCTCATAGCAGCCCCTCCACACAGTATAATGTCCCATAGCGGGCTCCACACAGCATAATTCCTCATAGCGCTCCTACACACAGTATAATGTCCCACAGTGGTCTCTCCACACAATATTATGTCCCATAGTGGCCCCTGCACACAGTATAATGTTCCATAGTAGCCTCAATATACTATTATGTCCCACATTGGCCCCTCCGCATACTATTATGTCCCATAGTGGCCCCTCCACACAGCATTATGTCCCATAGTGGCCCCTCCACACAGTATTATGTCCCATAGTGGCCCCTCCACACAGTATTATGTCCCATAGCGGCCCCTCCACACAGTATTATGTCCCATAGTGGCCCCTCCACACAGTATTATGTCCTATTTTGCCCCCAATGATGTTTGTTGAAAATATTACAAAAATTTAGAGTTCACTACTTGCAAACTATTATATTCTGGGGTCTTTTATATAGAGTATAATGACTGGAGGCACAGGGTAGGTGACAAATATAAAAACAAGTGTTACTTACCTCTCCTGTGTTCTGGTGGGATTCACTGCTGTTTTTTGTCCTCTTTAATGATGTCAAAAAACGTGGAATTTGCTGGCATCATTCTGCATCACAACACCAGCCTGACCACGTGACAACTGTGACATCACTACAGAGACCAAAAGACAATGGAAAGTTACACTTGATCCTAGGAGAGGTAAGTTACAGTGGTTTTTATGTTCAATCACCTCCCTTGGGCCTCCGATCATTATACTCTGGGGTCTGAAGAGACCCCAGAGTATGATAATAGCAATATTTGTTGGGGTTTGCCCAATAAATACTCTTGCTTCAGGGGGCCATGCGGTGGCTCAGTGGTTAGCACTGCAGCCTTGCAGCGCTGGAGTCCTGGTGTTCAAATCCCACCAAGGGCATAAAACCATCTGCAAGGAGTTTGTATGTTCTCCCTGTGTTTGCATGGATTTCCATCCCATATTCCAAAAAAAAAGACATACTGATAGGAAAAAATGTACATTGTGAGCTCTATGTGGGGCTCACAATCTACATTTAAAAAAAAAAAAAAAAATACTCTTGCTTCAGGCCCCTGGTTTTACTTAGTGATCCCTGCTCCTGTTCACGACCACCTCTGCTTCCCCTTCTGCTCTCTAGGGGACAGGCATATCCCATTTCATGTCATCGGAAGGGATTTCTGAAAAAATTTCTTTGTTGCCAAAACAACCCCAAAAAAGCCAAAATTTCCCTGTTATATGGTTGTATTCACTTAAGCATATCACTTTCTTGGCCATGGAAAACAGACTAATCATCTGTCAGAGTAATCATACTGTCATGTTTTTAAAATGGCCATATTCATAAAAAAAAAATCACCATTACACACATTTTTATGTGAATAAGACCTGTATCTTTTTGTTACCTTTCTCAATTATGACCATTTCAGACAAACTTTTTTGGAAATAAGGGATCAAATATTTAGTTGTTTGTATATTAGGGTTTGGCTGCGTATGTTTTATATGACTTACAGGTGCTGGAAACTTTTGAGACAGGCTAAAAAAAATGAATGACATATGTTTCTAAATTGATAAATGCTGTTGTGTTCTTTACAACAAGCGCTTTGGGAATTTCACTCACTGCTTCAGAGAGTAATTGAAAAGGTAGCCCTGGCTCCAAATACAGTAAAGCTGATGTTGGTTTTGGACATAATACAATTCATATTGTGTGTTCATTCCACTGGTTTGGTAAAGCAGTTACATATTCGAAGAAAGCCGTGAGCGTGTGTAAGAAATGTGTAAGGTAGACAGCACAGAACTAACATGACCCTGCTGGAAGACCTCCGTAGTATATACAGGACATAACTACTCATTAGAGTTGAGCGATCGGGATCGGGAAAGATTGGATCCCGATCAGCGATCGAGCAAATTTCACACCCGCGATTGGGATCAGGATCAGTTGGAAAATGATCGGAAATCGGATTTTACAATCGATCCTGAACTCTCAAGATTGGCTCAACCCCCACTACTCATGTACATGCAAACCATTATTAGACGCATATACAATGTGACACACTCACACGATGCACAAATACACAAAAATATTGATGATAGTAAGTAGTCCACTTAATCTGCTTAAGGCTGAGGCCCCACATTGCAGAAACAGCTTTTTTTGTTGCAAATTTTGCTGCATTTTTTGAGACAAACTCAGGAGTGGATTTAACAGAAAGGAAACATCTTAGAGCTTCCTTTTTATTTTCCATTCCTTTTCAAGCTGCTTTTGACTTTGGCTAAAAAAAACCAGAAAAATCTGTAACAAAAAAATGCTGCGTTACGCAATGTGGGACCTTAGCCTAAAGGTTTCAATGAATTTGGGCCAATGTCTGAAGAACAAGTAGCGACTCCAATCCATAGCTGGACTGTTGTCACCAGGGGTGCAAAGTAAATAGTAAAAATTGCAGCAGAATGACAGCCATCTTTCAAGAACTAAAGGCCAGTAGATGATGGGAAGGGATTAAAGGGGTTTTTCTATTAACATAACAATAATTAGATTTGTAGCAAAAGTTAAATATTTTCACAAATATAAACAACTCGCCTCTGCCTGCGACTTCATCTGCTGGTTGTTGGCGTCGATGATCCACTTATATTTAGCAAATTGCTGCCGTCGATGGTTTGCCTGCTCCGGCATTTCGGCAGCTGTTAAGCTGTCCTGCTGCTGAACTTGTTCCTCACACCATGCCTGTAATTGTTCCGGCATCTCAGCAGCTCGCTGGGAGACCATATTAATAGCTTGTTCTGGTATGGGCGCTACATCGACGACATACTCATTGTATGGTTCGGAGATGTAGCGCCCATACCAGAATTTTTATTTTATTTAAACAATAACCAGTTTAATTTGAAATTTACTCATCAATTTGATTATTTTTCCATCAATTTTTTGGACATTGTATTAACAGGGGATTTAGATTTAGGTAAAGTTGTCACTAAATTATATCGCAAGGAATCTGCAGGCAATACCGTTCTCAGGAGTGATAGTTGTCATCCCCCACACACTGCCAAAGCTATCCCAGTCGGTGAATTGGTAAGGGTAAAAAGGTCGTGTACCAAACCAGAAGACTATAGAAAAATAACAGACGAAACCTTGAGGAGGCTAAAATCCAGAAATTATCCAAATTGGATTCTTGATAGAGCAGATGCATTAGTCTCAAATAGAGATCGTTCTGAACTACTAGAAAAATCTCAAATGCAGACCACTAGCAAATATTCCAATATAGTCTTCTCGACGCCATACAGTATGCAATTTAACAAAATTAGTGATATAGTCAAAAAAAACCTACCTATTTTGTGCACTGATGATATTACCAACAAAATCCTAGAAAAGGGAGTATCTTTTGTGGCTAGAAAAGGAAAATCTTTGAGTGATTTGTTATCTCCTAGTCTTTTTCAGTCTAATGTATGTTCCAACAATCAATGGCTTACTCAGGAGGGATTTTTTCCATGTGGTAAGAGACGTTGCATGGTATGTAAACACGTTTTTAGATCTAATCATGTAAGTAGTTATGCTTCGGAATGTTCGGTTAGACTACGTTCACACATGAATTGTGACTCTCACCACCTGGTATATTGCATCAAATGCGTTACCTGCCGTCTAGATTACATTGGCTGCACTATTAGGGCTGTTAAGGTGCGCATATCGGAGCATATATCAGATGGTGAGAGATCTTTAGAAAGTTGTTCAGTTGCGTCTAAGCATTTTTCTACTGTACATGCAGGTAATCTGGAATCCATGTTTTTTTGTGGATTAGAAAAGGTCAAAAAACCGGTGCGAGGTGGTAATTGGAGGAAAAACCTCCCTATCAGGGAAGCCTATTGGATTCTGCAGTTTTACTGCAGAGTGCCATATGGGATGAATATCAAAACGGACCTTACCTATATCCATTAATTCATATCCTCATTTCAATAGAAGAAACACTTTTTCTAACATCCTTACCTAGGGATTTACTGTTTATTATATATAGATATATTTTTTTAGATCTAGTTTTTCTATATATTATATTATAACACTTACCTTTTGTGAGTTGTCCCGAAGGGTTTCCTCTTTGTATCTATATGCTGTTATTCATATGGAGCGTTTCCCTTATGCCCTTATTTAAGTGTTGTCTTTTATTTTAGGCTATCACATTGGGTATACCACGTGGGTGAAATCCATTGTATTGAGATAGTGGAATCCTATTGGCTCCAGATCATCACGTGACTTTTTTTTTTTTTTTTTTAATCATAAATAGATACTGTGTATCTTTTCTTTTCCATTGGTCCGTCTTGTTGACGAATTTAAAGTAATATCATTGGTTTATATATATCACGTGATCGGACTAAAAAATATATATATGGAGTTATAGTAGTTGTAATATCTTTTGGATTCCGCTTTATTAGTATATTATATCTTTGCCTAGGGATCTGTGGTTTATTATTATTATATATAGTCATATCCTCTAGATCTAGTATTTCTATATATTGTATTATAATACTTACCTTTTGTGATGGTGTCTGAAAGGTCTCCTCTTCGTATCTACATGCCGTTATTCATATGGAGCGTTTCTTCTATGCTCTTACCTGAGTGTTGTTTTTCATCTTAGGCAATTACATTGGGTATACCACGTGGGTGAAATCTATTATATCGACATAGTGGAATTCTATTGGCTCCAGACCATCACGTGACCTTTTCAGTCATGAATGAATACTGTGTATCCTCTTCTTTCCATTGGTCCATCTTGTGTGATGAATTCAAAGCAACATCATTGGTCTATATACATCACGTGACCGGACTAAAGTATATGAATGGAGTTATAGTAGCCGAATGACCTTTTGTATTCCGCTTTACTAGCATATCACACCACGAACTACCTTATGTTATGCTTTTACTTTTTTTGGTTATGTGTTTTGTCTTATCTTGTGCTTATTCAATTCTATATGTATAAATGAATTACTATGTAATTTTGTTCTGTTTGCTTTTTGCAAAATAGTAAATGATATTGAAATGTGAAACAGATACACAGGTGTAAATTATCTTTATTGATTACTATCACATGACTATTTGACCCTGTGGTTGTAGTATATATACCAGCCTTCATGTATGTTGACTTAGGATGCCATGACTAAGGGACTGTGCGTCCCGAAACGCGTTGGCGTTTTTTAAATGTCTTTCATTCTTTTTTTGTCTTTGTTTTTGATGTTTTTGTAAGTTTATATCAGATGGAATAAAGGACTTTTTTTATCTACGTCCGCGGAGTGATGCCGATTTCTCTTTTTCTTGATCCTAGACCATATTAATGAGCGTGTTCTTAGCGTTGATGATCCGCATGCTCCGGCGTTTCGGCAGCTCTCAAGCTGGCCTGCTGCTGAACTTGGTTCTTGCACTGTGCCTGGGATTGTTCCAGCACCTCAGCACTTTGCTGGAACATCATATAATGAGCGTGTTGGCGTTGATGATCCGCTTGCTTCGCCGTTTTGGCAGCTGTTAAGCTGGCCTGCCGCTGAACTCGTTCCTGGCGTTCTGCCCGTGATTGTTCTGGCATCTCATCAGCTCACTGGGACGTCATATAATGAGCATGTTGTTAGCATTGATGATCCGCATGCTCCGACGTTCAAGCTGGCCTGCTGCTTAACTTGTTTCTTGCACTGTGCCTGGGAAGCCATATAATGAGCATGTTGTTGATGTCGATGATCCTCCTCAGCTGCACTTGAGAAGAACTCTGTGACTTCTGGCTACCTTCATAGCTGTCGTTGTTTGCGACAAATTAGATTCTCTTTTTCTAGGCATGTTAAAAATTGGCAAACTGCCAATTTGGATTAAAGGTGTTTGTCAGCACTGGAGCAGATCAGATAATATGTAAAGGTGTCTACACACTGAGGGTTAAGTGTGGTTACAGAGATAAGCTGCTGCAAGAGCAGTGTAATATAGTATGTGACCCTAAATTCATAACAGTCATGAAGCCATGTCATTTACCGGGATAAAAAGTAGCCTATATTTTAATCGAGGTTACAATCTATGTGCCAAATTTCATTCAAATCCCTTCAGCCATTTTTGCGTGATTGAGGAACAAACATCCAAACACACAAACATACAAACTTTCACATTTATAATATTAGTAGGATTAAACATTTTGCAGCGTTATAAGATTTTCTCTAATTATCTTAGCAATAACAGTCTGTTGTTTTGATCAGTTGCCAATGGATATGACCGTGTGCCACAACCCACTAGAGGGAGCTGTAGGATGGGAGTAGTAGTTATAGTTGTCCCCAGTGGCCAGTAGCAGTCACCTGACCCCTCCAGCCCACCTCCTGAGTAGAGGCAGTGTTGAGGGGGCCTGTGTTATACCTGATGATGGCGGAAGTTTCCCAATGGCAATTTGTTATGGTCTGGGGATCTCTGACTATGGACTGGCTCCTGACTGATAATTTCTCAGTCAGAAAATAAAAGAAACATAAAAAAAACAAGAGTAATGAGCAGTTTGTAATAGCTAGTGTGGATACTCTTATACCCTGCCTTGCACACTAGAAGTAGCCATGGGCCCAACTAACTTGCCTGAGTGGGCACGGACACAGCCGGAGAAATAACTCACCTACCAGTGAAACAGAAACCTGACTAGTTTCACATTTATGAGGAGAGGAAAGATACAGAAAAGCCCCCCATAGGTGTCCAGACTGGACAAACGGTGAATATGAGGAAAGTATAGAACAGAAAATAAATGTGAAACACAGAAATACTGACACTATGCAAAGGGACAGGATAAACAGAACTTAGTATCACACACAAAAAACCCTACAAAAATCCAAGCCTCCAAACAGAAAAATAAGCTAGGGTTCACTGCGCCCGGAGCAACTATGTTTGGATAAGGAGCTCAATACTTAACCAAAGGTCCAGATAATGTGACCAGGCAGCTATGGAAGCTGAATGGGCCAGGACTCAGATGCAGATGGAATTGCAGGCTACAGACAGACAGACAGACAGACAGACAGACAGACAGACAGACAGACAGACAGACAGACCATGTCTGGGACACAGGCACTGAAGATTAAGACTGGCAACTGACAAAATGCAAGGCGGAGTATAAATAGCCAAAAGCAGGAGTATAGAGAAGGCCAATTGGATACCAGAACCACCCGAATATAGTCCTAGCACAGCAGAGAAACTTAACTCCTTCCGAGGCCACGACACACTAGAAATGGTCAGCAATGCAGCTCATAGCAATATCCATGCCAGAGTGCAACCGCTGATACTGCATGCCAGTGTGAACATTCCCCTACTGCGCATCGGCCAGTTCACGTGCAGAATGCCCTTCCGACACTCCACACCTAAAGCTGACAGGCTGAGATAGTGAAGACCGGGTCCTAACACAATTCCAGTTGAAGGCAGGCTCTAAGCTCACAGAGTCAGGTGAGGGTGGTCAGGAGTGCACTTGATGGTAAGACTAAAAAGACGGCAGTAATTGAGCAAATAATGGGGTTAATGAGGTAACAACAGCAATAGATAGAGCGTCCAGATGGAGGTTCCACTGTAGATGGTGGTAATGAGCAAGGTAATGGTTCTTATAGCAAGGTATGTCCAAATATATTGATGTTAAATCGATTGCTTAGTCTCTCTACCCCTGTTTAACTCTACCCCTGCCTCTCCCAATCTGTAAGGGATTTGAAATGAGTAAGTTCCAAGCTTCCCTATTTACATGAGGGGTTTAAAGGAAACCAGGATGTGAAACTCTAGGACAGTGATGGCGAACCTATGGCACGCGTGCCAGAGAGGGCACGCAGAGCCCTCCATGCTGGCACGCGTGCGGTCGCCCGGATCGCTCACCAACAGGGAATCCGGTACAGGATTCCCCGTTGATGAGCGATCACTGCCTTCAGTTGTATGTGCAAATGCACATACAGCTGAAAGCTGTCAGGGTAGGCCGCAGATCGCGCGACCGCGGCCTACACTGGCTGCAGAGTTTGACCTCTGCCCCGACGCGGGCGCGATGACGTCATCAGCGCCGCCAGTGACAAGAAGGTGGATGCCGGCGGCTCTTCAGGGGTGAGTATGAGAGTGGCTCACTGTGTATATGATGTTGGGGGGAGCGCTTATAATACTTGGTGGGGTGTATGATACTGGGGGGGAGTGTATAATACTGGGGGGGCTTATAATACTGGGTGGGGTGTATAATACTGGGGGGAGTGTATAATACTGGGGGGAGTGTATAATACTGAGGGGGCTTATAATACTGGGGGGAGTGTATAATACTGAGGGGCTTATAATACTGGGGGGAGTGTATAATACTGGGGGGGCTTATAATACTGGGGTGGCTTATAATACTGGGGGGTGTACTAAAGAGCATATAATACTGGGGGGGGGGGCCTATTTATAAGCACACAATACTGTGTGTGGATGCCACTGTGGAGCATATAATCCTGTGGGGGGGGACACCTACTGCGGAGCATATAATACTGTCTGGGGTCCCCTCACTATTTATATCACACAGTATCTGTTTTATAGCAGACGTGATATTAGTACAGGATGTAAGAATATTACACGGTAACTATAAAACAGATCCTGTGCGATGTAAATAGTGAAAATTAATTGTTCAAAGTACCAAATGCCGAGACCTTTACATTTCAGTACAACGTTGTTTGTATTATTGAAAGCTCTGTAAAGCCCCACATGACTGTAATTTTTGGTCAGTAACTGTCCGCAATTGTGGATCCGCATAGTATTAAGTCTATATTGTCGTGTTGGCACTCCGCGAAAATTTTGTGGGTTTTGGGTTGCAGTTTGGGCACTCGGTCTCTAAAAGGTTCGCCATCACTGCTCTAGGAGATCTCAACTTCCTCCCTGGCTTGCCATTTTCTGTCTCCATTCTGTAGGGTGTCAGTGAGTACTCTTCCTTGTCTCAGATCTGCACCAATGACAAGTTTGACATTGGCTCTAGCAGGAACTTTCTCATCAGAGGGTGTAATGGAGTGCAATGAGATGACTAAAAGTTTCCTCCCCTTACCCCAGACAACCATGGGTTGGTCTGGTCAGAGCTCTCCCAAAAAGAAGGAGTGTACCTCCTTCACAGTGCAATGAACTGTAACAGGGGAAAATAGAACTGGAAGTCTGCAAAACATTCTAGTGGTGCATCAAAATATAAATACAAACAGAGTCCGTGGCAAGATAGGTCATCTCGCTTCTTTTTCCCGCTACTAGGGAGTGGCTCCCATTGAAGTCAATGGGGGCTATTTTGGCAGGCGGATTTTGAGGCAGACTCCACATCAAAATCCACTGCCAAAAAACTCTGTGTGAACATACCTTTATAATGCAAACATGTTTAGCACTGTCTACTAGGATGATGAACATAAATGCAGGAACTTTCTATGGTCTGGCACTTGCCAGAAATCCAGGCATACTTTCCTTATAGAGTCAGGGTATTCTGATCTGATCTCCAATCTCAATGGAGAGAATGGAGCCATCAGAGAATTCAGGTTGTTTTCATATAAGATGAAAGTTGGCCAATTACTAACTTCAGTGGAATTCTCTGTGTGTCAGGGGCGGATCTGACTCTCCTCCAATGGTAGATGCCAAGGAAAAGACTCATCAGCCCTTCAACTCTTGCAGGGCTTTGGTCTACTAGTATTAGGGCATTATGGGGGTTATGGCTTTGCCGCTACAGGAGAGCATTAGATCGTAGCACTGCTATACAACGTATTTTGGATTCATGTTAAATCAGGGTACAAGTCAAAACGCATTCTGTGCTTACCTAGCACTACATGATTTGTCTGTGGTGGGAAAACCCCCTCTAAGTATTGCTTTTCACCAGGGAAATTACTGAATTACGATACTTACCGCTGCATTAATGAGGACTCATTCATGGTTTCCCCGAGCTGAGATCTATTTTGCCGCTGATTTACAACTTCATCAGCGATGAAGAAATTACATGAAAATGAACTATGATCTGCAATTAGACTCCATTTTAACACGTTGCCCTGCATTTCCCAAGAAGAAGGCACAACAATGATGTCAACCATCCAATATTAGCAAAATATGTCAGGAGCTGAATATTTCAAATGTTAAATGTGACAATACAGTATGTCTTCTTTTTTATCTATGGACTGTAAATCCCCAATGGAACAAATCCCCAGAGCAAGTATGTTGATTTTGGCAGACAAACACACAGTGGCTGCGTTGTATAGATGAGCTGACACGTGCAGATTCCCAGATTAGCTGTTTCAAAGGGCTAATTAAATATTACCGTTGTTTTCCCAGCTAATAATGTGAGTTCCATTCTCTCTCTGTCAGCATAGTGACTGGTCTTAGTCATTATCATTAAAAAAAAAGTAAAAGCTTGCTCCAATTGCACCCTAATGCTTCCTTCCTCGCAAACATGAAATGATGATATGGAACGTAAAGCTGTAAATGAATGTAATCTTCTTCTTCCTGTAACTTAGATGATACCGGCTACGAGCTGGTAATTAATAAGCGAGCCTTCTTTTCACACCAATATTCCATTATATTCAGGTGTTTTCACATAGACAATACGCCATTATAGGCAAGCATTATGGATTTGCTTTTCTTTCACGTTTCTGCATCGCTTACACACTCGATTACCATTAGGTTGCATTGGCCTCAAAAAATAAGCCTATGTAGGTCTATAGTCAATGGAGTGGTAAATAGAGACGTAAGGCAATGGGGTCACTTATCTTTAGTGCTTATTGTGTCCAACTATCCATTGGAGATCAATATCTCTTCTTTTTCAGATTCATACTTAAAATATTTCAATTATGTACTTGTTACTTAGCCCAGTTACAGCGCCGTGGCCTAGCGAGCAGCTGCAGCCCTTGTCGAAGATCCTGATCTTAGCCACAGCGTTTCTTCTCTCTTCAGTCTTCAGTCTTGCATTACTAGGCAACAAGTACCTGCCGATGATGTCAGACCCGGCGGCCTATTTAAAGCGCTATAGGTCCCCATGTCATTGCTGATTAAGGATCTTGCTGTCCTGACCTCTCTTCCGTCGTTTCTGCTATTTCTCTTGACTTCTTCTCCGAAATGTATCCTGATTTTCACCTTGGTCTTATTCCTGACTAGGCTCTTACTTTGTCCTTCAGATTTTCTGCCTGATACCTGTAATTCTGCTCTTGAGTCTGAACTGGGTTTTGTTGTTATCTCATCATCTAGTCTATCTCATTCCTGACTGCTGTACCAGTGGTATTGTCACTATCCATGACAGAGTTGTCACCTTCTTGTGGGGGTTATGAGTGAAGATCACAGGATCTCTTGCCTGTAATAACAATACTGATTCCAGTTTGGAGCTCACAGGTAAGTGCATGTGGTCCCCTTTTTCCTGCTGGTCTATTGTTACTCCTATACATTACCAGTTTTCCTTTGTTGAGCTCAAGGTACCCCAGTCCGACACTGATGCAATAAGTTAAACATTAGTTTCAGTTGAATGGCTGAGAGGAGACACCTGCTTAATACCATGGAACCTTTCTTCTAGAGAAGCCATATAGCTAAGTAATCTGTTGTTTTTGGCCAATTATCTGGAATAAAAACTTTGAGTACATATGGTATGCCATCTTTTAAAAGGAATCTAAAGAAAACCATGTGCAGCTACAAAGAGCGATTTGCGCTCTAGAGAAGAACCTACTATATTTGTATATTACATAGACAGATCATTCATTTACAGACTACATGTGATTTTTTTTTTAATCAGTAAAGATTTTATCCACGTGGTTTTGTATTATTTATGAATGAGCAGTCTTCATGATCTAGGGGAGAATACCTCCATATTTTGACATACGTCGGAACATGCCATGTTTTTTTTCTCATGGATTCCACGCGCCTCTTTACATAGAAGGAAGAATAGGAGAGTAGAAGAGTAGAATATAAACCCATGGATAGTAGGATGGTTGTTAGCTATGCGGTCTTACTGAAATGTAACTCTAAAGACTTCTTAAAGGGATTGTCCAGGCTAAAATTTTATTTTTTATTTAGCCTGTCCCCACTGTTCCGGTGCCTCCTAGCACAGTCCGCTCCTGCAGCTTCATTGTTTTCTTCCAGCGGAAGGTCCCGCCACATGTGACCACTAATCACTCCGCTATCTGTGACATCACTGACCCCTTTCTTAGGCCTCTGATTGGTTTTAGTGGTCAGCAGAAGGGACCCAGGATGTCACAGTTGGTGAGGACTTCCACAAAATAAGACAGCCGAACAGCAGGAGTAGCCTGTGCTGGGAGGATACTGGAATACCAGGGACAGGTGAGTCTCCTCCCCCAGCCTAATTATAAATAAAATTGTAGCCTGGACTGTCCCTTTAAACATGAAAAGCCTTTAGTCTTGCAGCAGCTGCATTTATTTAGAACTCATAAAGATACAATACATTGGTTGAAATTTATTGAGCAAAATACAGAATTTTGGTTTAATTTGCACAAAAAAACTGTTTAACATGAATTGCACCACATTTATTAAATGTTTTGCACTTTTTAGACACTTATACAAAGAGGGAAAATGTTTAACAGAAAAGGGCATGATTTCATGGAAGTCTAATTTGCACCAATGTACAGCAAAAATTTCACTGCATTTTGGTGCATTTTTCTGGTGTTAACTAATAAAGTAAGATAGTCTAACCATAAAACAGATTTATCAAACAGCAATAGATCCTGGAACAGTTTAGGGCCGATTGCAGACGACCATGCTGCAATCGGTTTGCCTTGATTTAGAAGCACGGGCTGCACACCGGGGAAACGCGGATGTCCTTGTGTGTCGCCTGTGCACGAACCATGCTTCCCCGGCTCCTTTCTTTAAAGAGGACCTTTCATGGGTTTGGGCACAGGCAGCTTTATATACTATGATCATGTGAAGAAGAATGGTAGATCTGCAACACTTGTCTGTATTTATTTGTAAAAATTAACTTTTAATTCATTTTGTTAAAAACTCGATAGAAAGTGAAAACGTTAGAGAAAAACACCAAACAAAAACAGTATTATAAAAGCTGCTGTCTTAGCATCTGAGGCGACGCGTTTCAGGACTTTGCTGTCCCTTAATCATAGCTCTTGTGGTGTGCTTGTCATTTTTGAAGCTAGTTCTTTTATACCCATTTTTTAACCCCCTTGTTACATGTGATGCTCATCAAACTCTTTTCCTTATGCTAATCCGACTTCCGTTTTAGTCCGGCTTTTGTTCATAAACTTTGTTCTTTATTAAAGACTTCTACTTTGCTTTTCTTGTATTCGTGATTATAATGGGTTCAAAAAATATATTAAAAACTCATTATCTCTAAATCAAGATCAGTATTATGGGAGCTTACAATTTTATTTATCCTTCCCTTATATTTAAATTTAACTGTATGGAACCGAGCAAACATTTAATCTAACTGCGGAGAATCGCTTTACATACACTATGAATACCCACTTATCCTTCTTTCATGTTATAATTAGAGATGAGCGAACAGTAAAATGTTCGAGGTTCGATATTCGTTTCGAGTAGCCCCTCAATATTCGACTACTCGAATCGAACCCTATTATAGTCTATGGGGGAAAATGCTCTTTTAAAGGGTAGGCAACGTTCAATCAAATTATACTTACCAAGTCCACGAGTGAGGGTCAGGCTGGATCCTCCGAGAAGTCTTCTCCTTGCAGCATCCCCGCGGAATCTTCTGGCTCTGAATTCACTCTGCCAGGCATCAGGCCTGGGCAGAGCCGACTGCGCATGTCCGCACTACAAGCGGACATGCACAGTTGGCTCTGCCCAGGCCCGATGCCTGGCAGAGTGAATGAAGAGCCGGAAGACGCCGCGGGGAAGCTGCACGGAGAAGACTTCTAAAGGTAGGAGAAGAACCAGCGTTGATTGGCCGACTGTATAGCATTCGGCCAATCAATGCTGGTTCTGCATCGAACTTTTACATTCGAATAGCGAGTGGTACTCGATCAAGTACGAGTATTTCGAATACCATAGTATTCGATCGAATACCTACTCGATCGAGTACTACTTGTTCATCTCTAGTTATAATATTAAACCATATATTTTTTCTCTCCAATCAAATGTGTTGTTTATTATCAAAAGCTCCACCTTTCATTTATTCTTTGCTTGGGACCTCCCTTCTCTATTTATCCGTGGTCACGTGACATAATTTAACCAATCAGCATTCGTCAATAATTTTGAACTAGCTTCAAAACGGACAAGCACACCACAAGAGCTATGATTAAGGGACAGCAAAGTCCTGAAACGCATCGGTAGGATGCTAAGACAGCGGTTTTTATAACACTGCTTTTGTTTGGGGGTTTTTTCTAACTTTTTCACTTTCTATCAAGTTTTTAACAAAATTAATTAAAAGCTAATTTTTACAAATAAATACAGACAAGTGTTGCAGATCTACCATTCTTCACATGAATGTAGTTACTTCAGTCTTCTAAAGCCCAGGAAGCATTGGATTGTGCACCATGACCTGCTAAAACGGTGAGCTGATTTTCAATATGATTTCTTATTTTAATTTTTTTGAAAGCTCTATATACTGCTGGAAAGCTGACAGTGCAATGAATTCAGGGCACTGTCGGCTTTTACGATCTGTGCCCTGGGTGAAGAGCTAGTGGTACCGATACCGTAGCTCTTCATCGTCAGAAGGGCGTTCCTGACAGTCTGTCATGAACGTCCTTCTCCACAACAGCACCTATTGCGCTGTACTGTGTGAGCGGGGAGGAATGCCCCATCCCCTCCTGATAATACTCGTCTATGAACGAGTACTATGAGCAAAAGGAGGGGGCGTTTCTCCCCGTTCACACTGTGCAGCGCTGTAGGCACTGCTGTGGAGAAGGAACGCCCTTCTGACGATGAAGAGCTACGGTATCGGCACCGCTAGCTCATCACCCGGGGCACAGATCGTGAAAGCCGACAGTGCCCTGAATTCATTGCACTGTCAGCTTTCCAGCGGTATATAAACTACCTGTGCCCCAAGTCATGAAAGGTCCTCTTTAAATGAATAGGAGTTACAGAATCATGGGCCACATAATAGGACAGTAATAGAATATTGACCTATATGATGCGACCTGGACTGTCGGCCCCTACATGGGAACCTGAAAATCACGGTTGTGTGTATGGGCCCATAGAAAATAATGGGTCAGTGTGCTATCCGTGAAATTCACCAATAGCACAGTGACCCACGCCACGTTGTCTGCAACTGGCCTAAGAGTCCATTGTAAGTGTTTACACTGTCTAACTTATAGGCTGAGGTTCCACGCTTTTTTTTTTTCTTGCAGGTTTTTTGAGCCAAACCTAGTAGTGGCTACAGAAGGAATGGGGAATATGTAATAAGGTCTTATGAAATTTGCAAAAAAAAAGTATATTTTCCACCACGTGGGACCTTAGCCTTAGAGGGTATTAGTAAATCTGCCTCAGTCTTACATGTATTAAAAAAACAACCTATAAGAGGCAAAAAAAAAATATATCATATTTCCGCAAATCCAAATAATTCTAAAAATGCTGAAAGCTGATTAAATTCAAGTCGTTTTGATTTTTCTTTATTTGCTTATTGTGTCATAGAGCTGATGGGCATCTACATTGTGTTTACTGTATCAGCTGTTGGCATTATTAGATTTTAGGTTAATCCATTGTACGTTTCTAACACACTGTACTTCCAAAATAGAACTCTTTGTCTGAGAGACACAGACTCAGCAAATCCCTGTACTTTGTTATCTTAAATTGGTTCCAGCATCTGGAGCATGATTAATAGTATATGATGTTGACATGGCTTAATGGTTGTGTAGTCAACTGGTGCCGTCAGGGGGTACACTACAACTGAGCAAAGATGTATGGCTACATGAAGAAAATTATTTAAATGGGTTTAGAAAATAGCAGAAGGTCAGTATTAATGGATTGTCAGACTTGATAAGAGATGAAGCGTAAGCTATTATCTCTAAATACGCTGTATACTTTAGGGAGGAAGGTAAACATAAAAGTAAAAAAGCACAAAGAGGAGGTTGCCAAAAATAATGAACAGCTCTTGTTTTCCGTTGAAATCTCTGTGTTGTGTAGTAAGGCTAAACCGTACTAAGACGTTCCAGTGATAAATAGTGATTGTGACACGTCTATCATATTTGTACATATGGTTATTTATAAAATGTTCTTGCCCTAGTCAGTACCCGATTTATAGGTATCAGGTGTCCGTCACTTTAGACTCCGCCCATCAAGTGAGCCACAACTTGGCTCTCCAAGGGTGTCCTCCTCTCATTCCCACAACATTCTCAATGACTACTTAACATATCAATACGCACGATTTACATATGACTGCACACTGTTCAGGCTATTCACATGTAAAATTTCCCTTCAGTAGGTTTCCATCCCCAGGGTCACCTATAGGCACAATTATAAAATTCTTCTCATTAAGAAAGTAGCAGATATTATCTGAGTGTTCTTGGCCGAACGTTCTTTGGCATTGCAAGTCAGTTTCATGTGTTTTATAGAAACATCCTATAACTCAGAATATTTGGTTATACAGAGCTATTAAGGTCTAATGGATTAAATGAATTTATCGTATTTAGGGTTAGTTCACATGGAGTTTTCTGCAGTTGGATTTTGATGCAGAATCCACCTCAAAATCCACCTGCAATAAAGGCTCCCATTGACTTCAGTGGGAGCCACTTGGTTTTTTTTCACGCTAGCTAACAGAAAAAAGAAGCAACATGCCCTATCTTGCTGCAAATTCCGTGGCTGAGTCAACCACAGCATCCGCAGCTCGACACTCACTCCTAATTAAGCCTATTCATTTGGGCCTAATCAGGAGCGGGCTTAAAGGAGTTGTCCACTTTCAGACCAATATTGAGAGAGAAATATTATGGTTTGTATAATATAAAGTTGTACAATTTTGCAATATACTTTCTGTATGAATTCCTCACAGTTTTCTAGATCTCTGCCTTTTGTCATTCATTCTGCTTACCTCCAGCGGATAAAACTCTGACCATGGTCGTGTGATGTATAGTCCATGATTATGTGATGTATAGTCCATGGTTATGTGATGTATAGTCCATGGTCATGTGATATATAGTCCATGATTATGTGATGTATAGTCCATGGTTATGTGATTTACGGTCCATGGTCATGTGATGAGCACACAAGTACCGCTCGTTACAGTCACAGCACAGTAATCAGACCTCTGCCTGGTAATCAGCTGTACACCTGTGTGCTCATCACATGACCATGGACCGTAAATCACATGACCATGGACCGTAAATCACATGACCATGGACCGTAAATCACATGACCATGGACCGTACATCACATGACCATGGTCAGACTTTTAGCCACTAGAAGTACCAGAATGAATGACAACAAGCAGAGATCTAGAAAACCGTGAGGAATTGATACAGAAAGTATATTGCAAAATTGCATATTTTTTTATTGTACAAACACTAACATTTGTTTCTTAATATTGGTCTGGAAGTGGCCAACCCCTTTAACTTTGCCATGACGAGAAGTACAACACTTGCTAGCTATAGTTTTGCCAAAAGGCAAGACCCTCAGGTTGAGCGGAAAAAAATCTTCTATCACCTGATGATAAAACCTAAAAAAACATAGTAGGACGAGCTCATTTGGCAGTAGTTTGCCCACAGTCCCTGAAGTTTAGCATGATAGCGGTCTAATGGCAATTATTCATTCAAATGCACTAGCGAATCTTTTCACAGACCTCAGAACTCAAAGCGTTACAATATCATTTGCATTGACACATCATCAATTTTTTTTGTATAAATTAATTTAATGGAAGAACATTCATCTAAAAAGTTGTGTTGTCTCCTTTAATGGTGTCCTAGGCAGCCACCTACTCCATCTACCCCTACACAGTACACACCACCAAAGTTACACTTTCTTCTCTGTAAAGTATGCTTGTGGGAAGACTCCTCTGCAGAACTCTAGGAACTGAAAGACTGAAGATAAAATAAATGAGGCAAAATGCTTAAAAAATGCTGGAGGAAGAGTAAAAATAAAACAATTGTTATCACTGTTTCAATAGAACAAGAAAAGGCCTTGAGAAAGCAATTTTACCATGAATATTGGTCTGTGTTTACATTGCATGCTGGACTACAAAGTATTGGCACTTGCATAAAACGTACCACCAATTCTAAAACCACTTTATATAACTGAACAGTACAGGGAATGAAAGAAACATTGTAATATATCTTATAAAAGAAAGCAGTTTCCTTCTTCACTAATCAGACTGCTCTCCTCCTCCTTATGTGTACTGCCGGTTTATCTGTATAGAGTCTGTCTCCATACCTATGGGTTTCGCGGGTGTCCACAGGAAAACCCATGCGGCCCTACAGACCCCAGAGTATAATGATTGCATTGATGCAATGGGAATTTTATTGAGTTTATAATGATGCCGGCTTAACCCATGTCTGTGATGTCATTGAAGAGTCGGCAGGTAGTCGTGCCGAAGCCCAAGAGATGTTAGTAACAGGGTTTTGTTTATGTTTGTCACCTCTGATCATTATACCCTGGGGTCTGATGAAATATAATAGTTTGTGGGTGGGGAAACCCAAAAATTTTAGGTTCTGCCAAAACCAAAACTTTTGCAATATGTGCAACGAACACTGTAGGGGTCGTTGTGGGGTGTTATATTCTGTGAAAGGACCACTATGGGACATTACACGGTGTGAAGGGCCACTACTGGACATTATACTGTATGGAGAGGCCACTATGGGACATTATACTTTGTGAAGGGGCAGTTATGGGACATTATACTGTATGGAAGGGCCACTATGGGACATTATACTGTATGGAAGGGCCACTATGGGACATTATACTGTGTGAAGGGGTCACTATGGGACATTATATTGTGTGAAGGGGCCACTATGGGACATTATACTGTGTGAAGGGGCCACTATGGGACATTATATTGTGTGAAGGGGCCACTATGGGACATTATACTGTGTGAAGGGGCCACTACGGGACATTATCCTTTGTAGAGGGGCCATTATGGGACATACTGTATGGAAGGGCCACTACGTGACATTATACTGTGTGAAGGGGTCATATGTGACATTATTCTGTGTGAAAGCGGACATTATAGTGTGTGCAGAAGAGACATTATACTGTGTGAAGGCCAGTAAAGGGGGCGCTAAGTCGCATGGGGCGGGGGTCCAAGTCAAAATTTTGCAACGGGGCCCAGTCTTTGTTAGTAATACCCCTGCATATAGTATTTCCAGCCATAATGAATTCAGTGCAATAGTACCATCTACAATAATGGCAATACAATTGTGCAGGTCATAACCTTGTCAATACGATAGCATTAGCTATAGCAATCCCTATACAATTGTGCTTGTCACATACAAAGAAGAAGTAGATATACTTCAGAAGTACATATGTTTACAACAGTTACCTCTATAAGCATTGTTGAACTATATATAATCTGTGCTGCTCTTAATGCCTATTATGCCTATTATTGCTATTCACCTGGAGCAACTGCTCGTTCCATTGACAAGCGCTCACCTATCACAACAAATGTATACTCGGCAAAAGTACTGTATTCACATTTAGGTAAGTAGAGATCAGTGGTTCCCTCATACCAGTTTGGATATCACGGTGTACCTCTCTGGAGTTTTTTTTTGACCCGCCTATCAGTTTAATAAATTACTTTCATTATGTTTCCCAGACAATGGTATCTATTCTGCATAGTGCTTCTATTTAGAAATCTAATATAAAGGAATAAAAAATGTCATTGTTCATTGTATGTTCAGTGTATGTATGACAGTTACCATATTAATGGCACGCTATGCAGCGAACTCTTTGTATAATACGGTATTATTTCATTACATCAATTCCTTATTTTGTTATTTCTGTATTTATGTGAAACTTTAAAATGTAACTCCAACTTAAAGGAAAAATTCAGTGCATTGGACAGTAGGTGTTTACAGCAAGTGGTCAGAGTAATATTATCGTAAGATATGAATAGTTACTAATATTTTGATCAGAAAAATTGGGACATTTAAAAGGGTCGTCTAAATCCTCTAGCATTTTTCATACTGATGACCCTCGCATAGAAAACCACAGCTAAAAAAAATGCTGCAGAAAAAGAGTAGTGAAAACAAATCATATTTTTTTGTACATCATGTGTTTTTGCAGCATTTTTCTCTGTCTTTGTCTTTACCTTGTTAAAGGCATTCTATCATTAAAATGCTATTTTTTGTCCCTAACACGTAGGAATAGCCTCCGACCTTTAGATGTTTTCTCCACGCCGCCGTTTGGTAGAAATTCCGGTTTCTTCGGTATGCAAATGAGTTCTCTTGCAGCACTGGGGGCAGTCCCCAGCGCTCAAACAGTTCTGGGAGCGTCCCCAATGCTGTGAGAGAAATCTCCAGTGACGCCTCTATCTTCGCCTGGAACGGCCTCTCCCTGTGTCTTCTTCCGGTGCTGGGGGTCAAACTCCTAGGCATGCGCAGTCGGCTCTGCCATCGGGCCTCGGACAGAGCTGACTGCACAAGCCCATGGCCTTTTTTTTTTTGGCTGCTTATCCCAGCTTACTGTGTAAGCAGCCACAAGAAAATGGCCGCTTACACAAGTTTGCTGTGTAAGCGGCCACAGGAAAATTGCCATGGGCATGCACAGTTGGCTCTGCCCGAGGCCCGATGGCAGAGCCGACTGCGCATGCCTAGAAGGTTGATGCCAGAGTCGGAAGAAGACGCAGGGAGAGGCTGTTCCAGGTGAAGATAAAGGCGTCGCTGGAGATTCCTCTCTCAGCTTTGTGGATGCCCCCAGTGCTCCGAGAGAACTCATTTGCATATAGAAGAAAACCGGGATTTCTACGAAACGGCGGCGCGGAGAAGACATCTAAAGGTTGGAGAAGAATAGCCTTAAGGCTATTTCTACATGTTAGGGACAAAAAATAGCATTTTAATGATTGAATCTCTTTAAACCTATAAGGAAAACCTTCACGTAAAATTGACATACTGTGTTTTTCAAAAACACAGCTTTTCCTCACAAAAGGTGGATAAGATCACTTTCTTTGAATGGAGATTATTCATATGACCAATATTTTGACAGTCTATTGTAACACTCAGCATGCCCATATGATTGGGCCTCAGCAGTGAATCCAGGTACATGACGTCACATGGAAAGTGCCAGATGCCAATGGGAAGTCCAAAAAGGTGAGGGAAGAAACCCAAGAGTATAATAATGTCACTTCTGGTTCTATTTGAAGTTAGACCAGAAACAAATCAGGAACCTGAGCCATCCGATACAAAACGAATCTTGGGAGGTTCGCCCATCTCTATACATAACACCCATCATTGCATCCACTACTGACAATAGATGATGTCACACCTTATATCTAGCCCTCCTCCCTGTATGTCTAGAAAATGCAGCAAAGACCTCAATGAGTCAGCTCCAGTCTAAGGGTCCCTTCACACGGCGTAAGAGCTCGGCTCATTCTGAGCCGTACACGCGAGCGCTTCTAAACACTTCCCATTCACTTCACCCGGCGTTACGAGCGCTCCCATTGAAGTGAATGGGAAGTGTTTAGAAGCGCTCGCATGTACGGCTCGGAATGAGCCGAGTGCTTACGCCGTGTGAAGGGGCCCTAATGCTGACCTTGGCCATGACTATGCTATATAGCTTATCACCAAATGCTGTGAACAGAGGAGAGGCTCAGGCAAGATGGCAGCCCCATAAGCCTAGGTTCACACCTGCACCCAGTTTCCATACATGGATTCCATTCCCCATTCTGTTTGAAAATGTGGAGAGAAAAGTCCTGCAAACAGGACTTTTCTTTCTGCATTTTTTTGGGCAGAAATCGGGAAGAAACACAGCAAACCCCATTATAGTCTATGGGGTCCACGGGCTTCCATGGGTAACTGCTTTTTAAGCAGATTGGGTTTCTGTTTTTTTGTCCCCACTCAGACTTCAAGAATGGAAACCCAAACTCGTGAGAATCTAGCATAATCATGTACAAAAAATAGAATAAAATATCTACAATCAGAAAAACAAATAGTGATAGATTTCACTGTCTGGTTTTAATGAAAAATACAATGTGGTGCTTTAGCCCCTTTAACTTAAGGTTCATGAGCCTAATGCAAAACCATCTACCATGAGCCATTTTAAAACTGGTTTTGATGGTATATTTTGGCTTTTTCAGGCACCAGGGCCTGGATGTAACTGCCACCATATAGCTACACCCCAGCCAGATTAGGTTTCTTGGGGCTAACCCTATGGATCCTCCTCTTAGACTCACCTGCAATGGTCCCCATATCAGTGAAGGAAGACACATTGACCACGGATTCTGATTTCAATATTGAATATACAGTAAATCATACTAGATGGCAACTTGGGCCAAGAAGGCATGACACCAATAGCAAGATAATAAAAATTATTACACTACAAAAGAATGCAGCATTCCCCATACTACTGTGGTCATATATCTGGAAAATGGAGCTATGGCTATTTTCTTTCCAGCTCATTGCAACATGGTGACCAATTAATATATTACCTATTATAAGAAGAAAAAGACCGAGGTCACACATCGAGATCAGACATTGAAATTTTTGCTTCATATTTTGCAAAGAACCCCAAATAAAGCTCATACAAAGGATGTGTTATATGTACTATTGTGTTTTGTATTGTTACATGTCACCAGCTGGGGTGCGGGAATATCTAATGGAAACACATAGATCTTACATGAAAGTAAAGTACGACTTTGTAACAGTATCTATGGAAACCACCTATACTGTAAGATATATATTATTTACTGACTAGAGAATCTGGGACTTGGGGCCTCAGGTTAGATGATATGTGTATGGACATGTTCTAAATATAACATAGAAGGAGGTGGATTTACTACTTACAAATATATATTATACCATTGTAAAATGTAGGTAGGACAGGAGTAATATTAGCAAGATGATATATTGAACTTTTATTGCTTTCACATTTAATGCTTCTAGTTTTTTTCAAGATTTTTTTTAATTTGTTGCAGTACCTAGTTGTTCTAATATATGTGAACCATATTGTAGGAAGGGCGAAATATGTTTATATACGATGGTCTCCATTATCTTACGGATCTAGGGAGCCTCTCCCATCAGTCTTGGCCCATCTTCAGACGTGGTGGAATTGCTCCCAATTTGTGGCATAGATCCCACACCTCAATCCACAATAATTTATAGTATAACACATGTAAATGGAGAGTAGAAAAATTCCTCCCAGAGATCAGACCATTCTTATGTAGAAAAGCCAAAATTTTCAAAAGTTTGCCCTTTGAAATTCAAAGAGTAAGATACCCAATGACAAACCACCACATCTCAATATACACTGGCTTAGCTACCTCCAAAACTTCCATAGACTTTAGTGGAAAGTACCAAGTGCATGGGTGTCCAAGTATACGTGGCTACTACACAGATTCATGTAGTCCAAAGAGGGGCGTAACTATAGAAGGTAGAGATGAGCGAACAGTAAAATGTTCGAGATTCGATATTCGTTTCGAGTAGCCCCTCAATATTCGACTACTCGAATTGAATATCGAATCCTATTATAATCTATGGGGGGAAAATGCTTGTTTCAGGGGTAGGCAACGTTCGATGAAATTACACTTACCAAGTTCACGAGTGAGGGTCGGGCTGGATCCTCCGTGCAGTCTTCTCCGTGCAGCGTCCCCGCAGCGTCTTCTGGCTCTGAATTCACTCTGCCAGGCATCGGACCTGGGCAGAGCCGACTGCGCATGCCCGCACTACAAGCGGGCATGTGCAGTTAGCTCTGCCCAGGCCCGATGCCTGGCAGAGTGAATTCAGAGCCGGAAGACGCCACGGGGAAGCTGCACGGAGAAGACTTCTAAAGGTAGGAGAAGAACCAGCGTTGATTGGCCGACTGTATAGCATTCGGCCAATCAATGCTGGTTCTGCATCGAACTTTTCCATTCGAATAGCGAGTGGTACTCAATCGAGTACGAGTATTTCGAATACCGTAGTATTTGATCGAATACCTACTCGATCGAATACTACTCGTTCATCTCTAATAGGAGGTGTAGACATAGAAATTACTTCTGACACTGGAGTCTCAAGGGGCCTAAAGGCCTCTCTACAATATAAGAAGAAACCAATATTCTAGCTAGCACATAGTAAGTGGTTACAAATTTTGTGTTGGGCCCAGGATCTTCAAGATCCAGAGGTGGGAAGGAAGCTCACTTTTTTTTTTTGCATCAGAGTCTTCACCATTCCGGCCCTGTTAATATTAGTGTATTAGTATAGAAGAACTGGAAGCCGCATAGAAGCCGTAGACCCCAGCGATGTTCAGCTTTACCCTATTAAGTTCACACGGGGGGCCGCGTGACTCTCGGGCCAAAACCCGCCTGCCATGACTGTCGCGGCGGCTTCCCCCTCTGGAGTAGGCTCAAATGAATTGGCCGACTCTGGAGGTTGCTGCCGCCAGGCGGACACTGCGGCTCAACAAGCCACGGAATCCGCCTGAAGAAAGGGCAGCCCACTTCTTTTTGCCACTCACGGAAAAAAGTAGCCTGGCAGTCTCCAAAGACCACCATTGTGAGGGGGCGGATTATGACGTGGATTACGCGCCATAATTCCCCCCTCTGTGCCCGTGTGAACGAGCCCTTATAGCAAATCTGGATAGTCGTCAGATTTATTGTTAGTCTTCTTCCAATTTTGTAGCCATAAGTGCTGTTTACCTGCCAAACCAGGCGGCTATTAATGATCAATTAGAAAACCATTTCAACTTGCAATAAAACACATTGGTGAATTTTTTATTTTATTTTTTTTTTATGTAGATTGAGAGCTCCATATAGGGATCACAATGTACTTTTTTTCCCCCTATCAATATGTCTTTGTAGAATGGGAGGAAATCCACGCAAACACAAAGAGAACATACAAACTCCTTGCAGATGTTATTCCTGACGGGATTGGTGATTTTTTTATTTTTTTTTGTCCATATTGTGAACGCACTGTGGGTTGCTATGTGTGAATTCAGCCTAACCCATCAATCTCTTTCTGTTATGAATGACAGAGAAATGTGCATATTTAACAATATGGAACATATATATTCATTATGTGATTATTATCATGCTTACAGTAGCGTGTGACCCTGCTGCAAGATTTGCTAGAGGGCCCAATGGTTACACAGAAATTCATTCCCACTGTGGTGCAGAGGGTTGTTATTTCCCTTACATAGCACATATACAGGCACCGCATCTTATCTTTGGTTTGGAGACCTGTTCTATATTGTGAGTGTCATTTATGTTGCTCATTATTTACCATACCTTTAGTTGATCTCCTTGTCTCCAAGACCTTAGCAACAAGAATCGTGTTGGCATGGTGGGATATAGCAGCGCACATCACCTGCTCACAGAGCTGTCCTTCAAATTCCAAGCCACAGCTTCAAAACACACAAGACGCCCCGATGTGCAAGACATGCAACTTCTTAATTACCTTATTATTGTTTATTGTTCTCCCCCAGGAGTGGAGTATTGTGAAATATAATATACATGCACACCTGGTACTGCTGGCCAGGGACGCTCTCTATGCCCCATGTAAAATTATTTGGCTCTGAGACAGAAAAGAAAATGCCCTTCAAGGGTTTCCATGTCTTAGTGACATGTAGAAGGCACATTGCTTTGAAAAATGTTGATCTGTCTTATCCAAAATAATTCTGAAAAAAAAACCATATATAATACGAGATGTATTTACAGCGTAGATCTGATTCCAACAATATACAATATATATTTTAAGGACTTTTCCTGTAATGAGCAGTTAAGTGTCTAGAGATGAGATTGCAGGGAATTCATGATAATTCCCCACAACATGGGAACAGGGGGCAATTTTAGATTGGCCAGAGGGAAATCTAAAATTATTGACTGTAGCGACAAAATAACATCCTTGAATAAAGTCCCCGTGCTCCGCTCTGCAGTGTAGTGAAGTAATGGGTGAAGAAAATACAGTGGCAAGAGTAGGTTGTGTACTCCTCGGATATCATCCATTGTGAGAGAGTTGGGATAACCCCCCAATCCTTACCAAAACACATACATACTTGCATTTTATGGTTGCGGGCTCGGACTGGCCCACAGGTGAATATGTAAATCCCCTATTGGGCCCCTGAGTCAGAAGGGCCCCTACCTCACCCTGGCATAGCATAGTACACTCACTGTGCTTCATACAGATGCTCATCATATAGAATCTAAACCAGGTTATGTGTCAGTATAAGATACTGGATTAACTACTATGGAAACTCCCCTCTTTATTTTCATATATTATATTGGGCGACTGAGATAACATCAGAGTTTGGCCAACCATTATCCTTTCTACCTGAGCCCCATCTTCTCAATCACACTGTTTGGTCCCCATCACCAGAGGTGTAACTTGAAGCTCAATGCAAAATCTTTAACATGGCCTCTACCTTCTGCCATTTAGAATAGTGGTATATTTCATTCGGCAGAAGGACCTCAGGGGTCCCCTTAAGATCCAAGGACCAGCAACGATGGCTACTTCTCTACCCCACATAGATACACCCCTGCCCATCACCGGTCATCCTGCAGCATCTTTCTTCTGCCTGAGGTCTGCTGCTGTGTGGGAACATATTCCTGGCCCAAAGAGCAAAGAGGGCCCTAGTTCAAGGCAAGAGCCAGACGGCAGACTACTAATAATCCCCCAAGATGGAAACAACCAGAGACAAGGATTAGGCAACAAGTTATTACTGAAAATTAAATTTATGTTGATGACATTTTAGGAATTTGTGAATAAGTGTCTGGTAATATTTGCAGGTAGTTGTATACCGATGGGCCCTAGGCACCCCAGTTTGTCAATGTAGGGTTGGCCTGTCCCACTGAAATTGATGGGTTCAGCTGATAATAAACCAATGTTTATGGCCAACTTAAGAATATTCAGGGAGTATACAGGATATATAATTTATAGGGGCCCCCCGATGGATGCTGTTGGAGTATAAGGAGGATCAGCAGTTTAAATTCAATGTTCCATCCTTTTGTTAAGACAGGTTTGATGATGGTATCACTGTCAAACTCTGTCATCTTATTTTCTATGATTTCTATTTTGCATGTCATACACAGGATTTACTTAAGGGGGTGGTCAGCTGATCCACTGCCACATTATCCCCCCACTGCCTGACTTATA
Source organism: Leptodactylus fuscus (assembly GCF_031893055.1). Taxonomy (NCBI): domain Eukaryota; kingdom Metazoa; phylum Chordata; class Amphibia; order Anura; family Leptodactylidae; genus Leptodactylus; species Leptodactylus fuscus. The sequence goes on from NC_134268.1 coordinate 54,544,489, forward strand.
ATGCCTTTATTGGTTCCAGCTCCCATCATGCATGTGACAGAATCTGGAACAGAAGCTCTGGAGGAGTCCTCAGACACTGATGTGAACAAACAACTAGTTACTCAACAGCTGGCTACAAACCAAGGGCAGAACTACCATGTAGTGTCTGCTACTGGGCCCATGATATTAGGAGTCCAGGCCCCCTGAAGCCCGTATCCAGAAGCAGATTTAGCCATGATTGTATTGACCTCCATGGATCGAGGTGCCCCACAGTAATGGGCTATATTATGGCTTTAGCTCCAAGGGGGCAACAGCCATTATATCCCAAAGCTGAACAACATTCGGTCGTCACATCCAGTTGTTGTTCAGCATCTGGACATAGCATACAGTAGCAGGCTACAGCCAAAGTAGAGGCAGACCTGGGCAGCAGCAGGTACCAGTGAGTGAATATAAGAAATGACCTGTTGGAATAATCCAGTAGATAGCAGGTTAATGTGTTACTGAGTGGGGGCTCAGTAAATGGGGCACTATAATGGGTGGAGGCATTAAAAAGAACAATACACTCTGTTGGAATCAACAAAGGGGACAATATACTGTTTGTGAGCCAGTAAAGGGGGAATATACTGTTGGGTTGCCAATAAAAGGGGAAGTATACTGTGTGGAGGCAAATAAAGGGGTGAAATATTCTCTGGGAGCCAATAAAGGTGTCATTATACTTTGTGGGGCCAGTAAAGGGGAAATATACTGTGGGGTGGCCAATAAAAGGGAGAGTATACTGTGCGTGGGCAAATAAAGGGGTGAAATATGTTGTGTGGGCCAATAAAGGGGGCATTATACTATGTATGGATCAGTAAAAGAGGACATTATACTGTGTGGGGGTGTTATAATGTGTGTTTACCAATAAAGGGGGCCTTTATAATGTATGGGGGTCTATAAAGGACCATTATGCTATGTGGTTGCCAGTAAAAGGACATTATACTGTGGGGGTAGCCATAAAGGGGGCAAATATTGTATATGCAACTTCTGTTGTCTCAAGGGGTGGGGGGTGAGCAGTAGTGTGTAATTTCTGATTGCGGGGGGGGGGGGGGGGGGGCTAAGTTTCACCCAGTTAAGCCACTGCAAGAACAATTTATTTTGTCAGCATATTCTAGGAGAAGACGAAGATACAAATTCAATAGTGAAAACTAGAGATGAGCGAACAGTGTTCTATCGAACACATGTTCGATCCGATATCAGGGTGTTCGCCATGTTCGAATCGAATCGAACCGCGTGGTAAAGTGCGCCAAAATTCGATTCCCCTCCCACCTTCCCTGGCGCCTTTTTTGCACCAATAACAGCGCAGGGGAAGTGGGACAGGAACTACGACACTGGGGGCATTGAAAAAAATTGGAAAAAGTCATTGGCTGCCGAAATCAGGTGACCTCCATTTTAGACGAATAGTGGATTTCAAATCCGGGTCATATGAGAATGTGAACTTTGTGACTATGAGACAGGGATAGCTGTACAGGCAGGGATAGCTAGGGATAACCTTTATTTAGGGGGGAATGTTATTAAAAATAACTTTTTGGGGCTCTATCGGGTGTGTAATTGTGATTTTTGTGAGATAAACTTTTTCCCATAGGGATGCATTGGCCAGCGCTGATTGGCCGAATTCCGTACTCTGGCCAATCAGTGCTGGCCAATGCATTCTATTAGCTTGATGAAGCAGAGTGTGCACAAGGGTTCAAGCGCACCCTCGGCTCTGATGTAGCAGAGCTGAGGCTGCACAAGGGTTCAAGCGCACCCTCGGCTCTGATGTAGGAGAGCCGAGGGTGCACTTGAACCCTTGTGCACCCTCGGCTCTGCTACATCAGAGCCGAGGGTGCGCTTGAACCCTTGTGCACACTCTGCTTCATCAAGCTAATAGAATGCATTGGCCAGCGCTGATTGGGCAATGCATTCTATTAGCCCGATGAAGTAGAGCTGAATGTGTGTGCTAAGCACACACATTCAGCACTGCTTCATCACGCCAATACAATGCATTAGCCAGTGCTGATTGGCCAGAGTACGGAATTCGGCCAATCAGCGCTGGCTCTGCTGGAGGAGGCGGAGTCTAAGATCGCTCCACACCAGTCTCCATTCAGGTCCGACCTTAGACTCCGCCTCCTCCAGCAGAGCCAGCGCTGATTGGCCGAATTCCGTACTCTGGCCAATCAGCACTGGCTAATGCATTGAATTGGCGTGATGAAGCAGTGCTGAATGTGTGTGCTTAACACACACATTCAGCTCTACTTCATCGGGCTAATAGAATGCATTGGCCAATCAGCGCTGGCCAATGCATTCTATTAGCGTGAACTGAGTTTGCACAGGGGTTCTAGTGCACCCTCGGCTCTGCTACATCAGATTGCTACATCTGATGTAGCAGTGCCGAGTGTGCATCAGATGTGTAGTTGAGCAAAACTGACTCAGCACTGCTAAGTCTCTGCATTCGCATAGGAATGCATTGGCCAGCCTTCGGCCAATCAGCGCTGGCTCTGCCGGAGGAGGCGGAGTCTAAGGTTGGACCTGAATGGAGACTGGTGTGGAGCGATCTTAGACTCCGCCTCCTCCAGCAGAGCCAGCGCTGATTGGTCGAGTTCCGTACTCTGGCCAATCAGCACTGGCCAATGCATTTCTATGGGGAAAAGTTAGCTTGCGAAAATCGCAAACTGACAGGGATTTCCATGAAATAAAGAGACTTTTATGCCCCCAGACATGCTTCCCCTGCTGTCCCAGTGTCATTCCAGAGGTGTTGGCATCATTTCCTGGGGTGTCATAGTGGACTTGGTGACCCTCCAGACACGAATTTGGGTTTCCCCCTTAACGAGTTTATGTTCCCCATAGACTATAATGGGGTTCGAAACCCATTCGAACACTCGAACAGTGAGCGGCTGTTCGAATCGAATTTCGAACCTCGAACATTTTAGTGTTCGCTCATCTCTAGTGAAAACCAATATGGCTGCACTTTTTGTTGTAACATTTACTATAATGACCGCCAGACATAATTACACTTTGACAATTACACTATCCTTTCTTTTACGCTGAATAGTCAGTTTTGGGTGAAAATGCTGTTGACTTTACAAGCAATTTTCGTATTATTTCCATAGTGGATGTAGATGTGCCAGTATGCGTCTTCTCCTTTAGTCTTCCCACGTGCTGTATACACACACAAGTGGTGCAGGCCTTTGAGGCCGCTGTGCTGTGCTACTGCCTCACACTTACTCCATTTTAATGGGTGAGGTAATTTTGCTGAGGATGAGGTAAATGAGTGCCCTGGCCAGAAGCTGGAAGAGGTTACCAAGTGATCATCCATGTAAACATAAATACCATTCCCCGGGGACAATAGGAGACAGCTGTGTCTGTTGTTGTGCTGCTCTCAGAGCCTGGTACAGAAGAGCTCTTGGGAATTAACCCGCAGTCATTTAGGCTGTCTGGCTTCTTAAAGGGACCAGATTGCTTTGACTTGTCCCATATTACTCGGGCCTTTGTCATGTATTAGATAACTGTGCGCTCAATAGCTCTGAATGTTCCTGATAAGATAGTCATTACGTGTCACTTATTATATAGTAATCTTCATGACAATAGAAGGGGCACTTCAGAAAAAAAGTTTACCCACGTTGCCATCTGCAAATATAACAGCAATCCATCAATGGCACACAATATACCGTCCCCAAAGAAAATAGTGAAAAAATGAATTATTGTTTAAAGCAAGTTTTTATATACATTTGGAATGATTTTTATTATCACCAATGTCCATCCTTACATAATTGTATAAATTGTCGTAAAAATATTACAATGTATTCACTGATTATATACAGTAATACTGAAATATTGTAGAGTTCACTCTAGCAACTGAGCCTCACTAAAAGCGGACACCTACTGTACTGAAGAGATCACTTTTCAGCTTGTGTGGAAGGGTGACATGACTGAGCTGCCGTATGGTTGTGTGGCCAACGAATGTGGTGTCACTGCTTGAGAAGAGGAAGCGGATACTCTATTTTTCCACTGCCATAGTGGATTGTTTTATACACTCACTTGTTCACTTGCCATATTTATAGTAACGTCAGTTATGGGTACAGCATCGGTCCCGACAATCTGATCCCCACCAATCTAAAACTGATGGTCCATCTTAAGGATAGGCAATCGATTTTAAAAGGTGGAAAACCCCAATGAGGCTGAGTCGCCACGTTGCGGTAATTCAGCTTTTTTTGTTGCAGATTTTGCTGCAGTTTTTGAGCCAAAGCCAAGAGTGGCTACAAAAGGAATGGAAAATATATAGGAAGTTCTTATACTTCTCCCTTCTGTTCAATCCACTCCTGGTTTTGGCTAAAAAAGAAAAAAAAAAAAGCCATAGCAAAATCTGCACCAAAAAAAGCTGCAACATGGGGCCTCACCCTAATGCTATAGTGATATAACCCATGTAATGGCATATTCATGTGGTCATATAACATGATCACCAGGGGCAGAACAAGCTCTCTATTGGTAGTGAAGCTAGGAGTTCTAAGTTGCATCAATCTCATATTGATTTCTGAAGTTTAGCATTATGTGTAATGGACAATATTCTTTCAGTTGACATAAAGGGAAGTGCTCACCCCTTTAACAGCACCCTAGACCGCTGCCTACTCTGCCTACCCTTCCAACAGTGATACTCATATCGCACCATTCTCCATTTTTTGTACACAACAGAGCAGGCAATGTTATTAAGTTTATCAAGGGCAACAGAAATGTGAAGGAATGGAAATATTTCATTAGAGCGACTTTTCAGTAACACATCTTAGTTATTTCTGATCTGTAACACAAGAGTTAACAATGTCGTGCACAGAACATCATGAATAAGTGAGGATATTTGCTTTGAGTTGGTAAATGGTAACAGTGTCACCTGAGGGATTATATTTACTGGAAGACGGCTGGTGAGTTACTGGAAAACAGAGAGGGGGTAGACAGATTTATCACAGGTAGAGGATTAAATATGAAAAGAAGGAGAAGTGACTCAGATTCTGGTTAGGAACTAATTAAATGTTCTGTGATCCCTTCGGATGACTCAGTCCAGTCATTGCCTTGGTCTCTAAGACGGTGCTCTGCTCCGGCTGCTACTTACGAAGATCATGAGTCAGCAGATGTCTCACAAGGCGCGCTCTATAACTACTGTCATATCAGATGTCCTGTCTACATTCTGGACTCGCGTCTTTGTTCTCTGTTCTTCTCTATGAAATTGAAGTGAACTCATGTGAGATTACACAAATCTGCTGCGAGACGATTTTAAGGAAACAAAAGACACCTAATTATTTGGACTGACAGAGCGCCATAGGACAGATCAGAATATCTCAAATTCTATGCAGGTTTGTTAACAAGCAATTGTCTCCCATAGACCTCTGTAAGTGGTTTTGTATGGCTCCCTGTTGGCTTGCATTTAGACGCCTAACACCATGACATTCTGTTCTGTACTACAAGAAGCCTGGTGACACTCAGCCTCACCTAGATTTTAGGATATACGTCTTATTGTTATGATCACTTCACGCCTTATTAATATTTATTTTGCTGTTGTTGGCAAACGATTATCCTTTGGCCTCCAGAATTTCATTCTTAACAATGTAGAAAGCATTTTTCTTTTAGAAAAATTCACAGCTTCGTAAATTATTAAAAGATAGGGAGGGTCAGCTATTGTCAGAAGTCCCATAGTAGTATATGGGAAAAAAGGAGCATGCACAGCTACCTCTCCTGTTGCTGAAGCTGCGACACAAGGGTCAGACACAAAATAAGTGTGGGTCAAACAGGTGGGAGCCTTATCTATTGGACATGTATGGCTTATCCTTTACTCAATGGTCACATGGGGCCCGTCTATGATATGACGCTATTCAAGTGTCAGTGCACCCAGTGTGACCCATGTGACTTTTGGGTGCATAACATAGCCTAGGAGACCGGAAGATGGGATACCATCATAAAAAACAATTTTACTTACCTATCTCCGGCTCCACTGCAATCCTCAGTGGTGCTCGCCATCTTCAATGATGTCCAGGACGTCACATGTCCCGGTCATGTGATGTCAGGGAGCATCCAGAAGTAGGCTCGAACCTGCCTGGAGAGATAAGTGACACGTTTATTATGTTCCCTTACCTCCACCGGGCCTTTGATCATTATACTTGGGGTCTGAAAAGTTTGTGTTTGTGGGACCCACGGCATCACTTACCGATCCTGGCCCCTGCCAGGATCAGTAAGTAAATAGGGCCCGTAACCTGCTGGAGTAACTCCAGACAGTAATGGCCTACTAAGAAAAAAAAAATGCAGTGGTAGCGGCTGTCGCCGTGCCCCTAATGTCCCAGGCCCTGTGGCAGTCGCTACCCCTGCTACCCCGATAGTTACACCACTGAATGTATTGTCAGTGGTTTGATCCTGTTACCTTTTTCCAGCGTTATAATAAAGGTTTCTATCTTTCATTGTAATCTGATAAAAAGATCATTGCTGATTTAGTAGCCATGATGTCCCTGCTGGTCTCCGTTTACATTACCGCACTGCTGATGTCCTGGTAGCTCTTAAAGAGAGTAGCGAAAGAGGGCAGAGACTATGGGGGTAGTTTATGCTCCCTGCTACATTAAGCTTGTTTGAACAGACACCTTTCCTTTGTTTTTATTTGAAAAGTTTACCTCACCTCTCCCTCCCCCGTCGCCTTTCCCGCGTCAATTTCGCGCCTTTGAGGTGCTAAGGGGCGGGGGAGGGGAGGCGGAGTCAGGGGCGGTGTTAGCACGGAGCTGATCTTTTATCTGGGGTACGTGGGCGGAGACAGCACCTTGTGCCCCAGCGTAGGCGAGAGGAACTCCCTCCCACCCTACCCTTGTGGTTTTGTTTTTCTGATGCTTGGTTTTTGTTTTTCTTTTTTGCTGTTTCTGATTTCTTTTCTTGCAGTTGTCACAGCGTGGCGGAAGGCCATGCCCCACGGTGGGGAGGAGTTTGCCCACAAGTCCGCTGTTCACCAGTGGGCAACCTCTGGAGGAGTGTTACAGGAAGAAGGCGGGGCATGACGGGGTTTGAATTTTGTAAATGTTGTTAATAAATTGTTAAATTATAATTAAATACGCTGTGGCCAATCCCAGTTTAAACCACACCAAGGCCTGTGTGTTTTCATTTGTAGGAGGTGTCTGAAGTTGGCAAAATGGGTATGTGTTAATTTCATCCCAATAGTCTACAGCCATTGTAGCCATGATGTCAAGATGACTGTTCTGTGATGGCTAAGGCCCCTGATTCCCTGTAGGTATGAAAAAAGGAAAAAAGAGAGATACCGAGCGCCAATGATAGTGTAGTAGTCCAATGGTAGTTGTGGTAATTAAGACCAATTTGTGGCCTCTTACCTTAGTGTGTTGTGAATAGTCACAACACCAAAAACACACAAAATAGGTGACAGTGGTGGCAGAAGCTGATCTCCCCTTGTGTGAACCAAGGTACACAATCGGTAATGCAGACATCCCTCAGGGTCTAGGACCAATCGGGTATGGAGATATGGGGAGGGGCGTGCACAAACCAGCAGTCGGACTAATGGTCTTCCAGAACTTTAATATCAATAAACAAGCACGATGCGTTTCATGCCATGTTCAAAAACCGTTTTTGAACATATCGGACATAGACTCAGAAGGCTGCCATCCAGTTGTATATGCACCTAAGGAAGGGCGAGTGGCCCGAAACACGTTGTGCTTGTTTATTAATATTAAAGTTCTGGAAGACTATTAGTCCGACTGCTGGTTGGTGCGTGCCCCTCCCCGTATCTCCATACCCGATTGGTCCTAGACCCTGAGGGACGTCTGCATCCCTGTAAGTATGGCAGAGGTGCTGTATTGGTTAGATGCATTCTGAAGATTAACATGTGCTTATCTGCAAATCTTACCTTTCCACTAGCCTATTTTTTACAGGATTGTCCCAGGAAATGGACCTCAAAGGGGACATACAGTATACTTGTGTGTTTATAAGGACGTGCCTTTCTTGTAGGTTTTCTCTGTGCATTCACATAGACACGTTACCTCCACTGCAATTTCCCTCCAGCATGGTACAGAAAATCCATAGGTAAGCTGATGTCAGAATAGACACACCCTGCATCCATTTGGTGTTCTAAACACAGGAACGGTTGGACCTGTAAAGAGCTGGGCAGAAAAATACTGCAAATAATGTTCTTTGAGCTGGCTCCTGGGCAGAACAATGCCATTATGGGGTCCATTCTGACATCAGGGATTCTGTTTTTCTGTACCACCTAGGATGGAGGGCACATTAAGGATAGGGATAGTTACCCTAGTCGTTATTTGGTTCATAAGCAACTATCATTGGACTTTAGATCCTAAAAATCACGGCCGCAAAATAACGCGGCGTATACGATCCAGGCTCCCATTATATAATAATAATAAAAATATTAATAAATTTTATTTATAAAGCGCCAACATATTCTGCAGCGCTGTACAATTTGTAGGGTTCAAATACAGACAGAAAGATACATTACAAAGAAAGTCATTTCACACAATCGGACTGAGGGTCCTGCTCGCAAGAGCTTACAATCTATGAGGTAGAGAGAGTGACACAAGAGGTAGCAGGGGCGATATTGCTTATGCAGAGGTCAGACAATTCTGTAATAGAGGTGACTGTCATTACATAAACATAAGACTTTATGAGCCATCGACAGTCGTGTCCTTTAACATGTGGATGGAGCTTGGACCTATAAAGTTAGCATGAGATGACATCATATCATGTGGGGAAATGTGGGAGCGGGGACAGAGGAGGGTTAAGGGTTTACGTTAGACATTGTGATAGGCCTGTCTGAAAAGATGTGTCTTTAGTTTGCGTTTGAAACTGTAGAAATTGGGAGTCAATCTGATTGTCCAGGATAGAGCATTCCAGAGAAGTGTTGCAGCTCGGGAGAGGTCTTGTATACGAGCGTGGGAGGTTCTGATAATAGAGGATGTAAGTGTTAGGTCATTAAGTGAACGGAGAACACGGGTTGGGCGGTAGACAGAGATGAGGGAGGAAATGTATGGAGGTGCGGCATTATGGAGAACCTTGTGGATGAGAGTGATAACTTTATATTTTATTCTATGATGAATAGGCAGCCAATGTAGTGACTGGCACAGACCGGAGGCATCGCTGTAGCGTCTAGCCTGATAGATGAGCCTGGCCGCTGCATTCAGAATAGATTGTAGAGGGGAGAGTTTAGTGAGGGCAAGACCGATTAGTAAGGAGTTACAGTAGTCAAGGCGAGAATGAATCAGAGAGACAATAAGTGTCTTTAGTGTATCTCTGGTAAGGAAAGGGCGTATTCTGGAGATGTTTTGAGGTGGAGGTGACATGAACGTGCAAGTGATTCAATATGAGGGGTGAAGGAAAGGTCTCCGTCAAACATGACCCCGAGGCAGTGGGCCTGCTGCCTAGGAGTTATAGTAAGGCCTGAGACTACAATGGATATATCAGGGACAGATCTATTAGGGACAGATTGGGAGCTTTTACGGCGCGCAAAGTCTCACAAGCCGTATACATGCAACATCACGCGGCACGTTACTCTGTGTGAATGGACCTTAATACTAGAATTCTCCTTAAAGGGATATTCCCATCTGCGACATTTATGACATATAGACAGATACCCAGACCCCATCTCACAGCAAGACCTTACACTAAATCTAAATGTGCAGTTGTATTTTTTGTGCTTTATAGAATTATACATTTTTTATCCTTAATGAGGAAAATAGACAGTAGCCATAATGGATAACATTAGAAGATATTGGTATTACCGTTAATAAACAGGAGTCTCCCTATTAATACGATTGATGTCTCGCTATTCATTTTTCACTTGCTAAAAGAAATCTATAAGCAAGTGTGCACGGAAGCCTTGCTGAGCTGTAAGAACAGATGAGTCTTTGCTGGTTGACGCCTGGTTCAGTAAAGGTATTTTTGATATTAGGATTGTGGTGCCCGAGGCGAACAGCTCCCTTAGGTGAAATCATTGATGTCTGACTGGCTAATCATCTCAAGTCAGGGGCTGTTTTTAGCTGTGATCTCTACATAGAGGGGAATGTCCATTACAAAAAGAAATCCCTGTAGGTTCCCCATAGCTAGATGTATGCTTTACCAAATGGATACTTTAAATGTATCGGCTTTTTTAAAGAATTATATTTTTTCAGAGCATTTTTATGTGTTTTATTAAAATTAATAGATATTATAATTACAGAAAAGAACATTACAAAAATAATAAAAAAAAACATGCCAACATGCAGATTTCTTGTCACAGAGTTTTATTTCCTACATATATAACAGTCAATTTATTTATTTATTTAAATTTTTATAAAAAAAAATTTGAGAATAAAAAAATTGAGGGCAGTGAGACATGAAAGACACAAAGATACCATGGGAATTAAATAATTGAATATCGATCCCTATTTATTTCACTCTTGCAAATCTTTCTTGCACAGTGGGTGGCCGGGGTGCAGGAACATAATTGTGTATAGGGTTCAGCAGTAAGGCAGTGATGTGGCCTCTTCATTATCAGGATCGATGGGGTCCCAGATTTTAACTGTAAATTTTTTGTGCAAAATCCACATTAAAAATCTGCAATTAATCCACAACAAATCTATGTGAGAAATCAGCCTGACAGCCGCAAGTTGTACAGAGACATAATTTAGCTCCGAATCCGAAGTTTACACGTTCCGAATCAGCTAGAGTATCCTCCGTGTGAAGGGGTAAGACCTTAGATGCAATAACTGTGGATGATGGAAGGGGAGGTGGAAATCCAAATGTGGTTCCTTTACTATACTGGGACATTATAATGCCTACATGTGACATCATTATAATTACTTTCTTTATATGCTGGGATTTCACAGTGTAGACAATGGTTGTTTTATGTGTGCATTATTCCTGTGCTATGATCTTATTGTGTGCGTTATCCCTATACGGTGATATCACTATGATTATTGTCTCTGTACTGTGATATCACTGTTTACTATGCCTGTGCATTACCTTTGTACTGTGCATTATCTGTGCTGTAAAATCACTATATGCATTATCTATGTATGTACAGTAGATCAAAATGCACTTTTTGTGTTATTCAGACCAGGGCTCCACGTGGTATAATACCATCCACAAAATCCTGGAGCCCTACATGTAGCGAATCCCACCCACACATGGTATAAAAGCATGCGCAACGGAAACGCTTCGATTTCCAAAACCATCATGGTTTTGACGCAGCATATCAATTATACCAAAGGAAATGCTGGTGGTTTCCCTATGGTTAAAATGGAAGCAGAATTGTTCACAAATGCGGGAAACACTGCAATGCTTTTATACTGCGGCCTGCTACGTGGGGCCTTAGCCTTATGGTGGTCATGGTAGAGGGGGGCTGTATAACAGGTTTTTCTATAGGACTCCATTGCAGATTTTGCCACATCTCCATATGCATATTGCGAAAATGAAGAATTTCAGCAGCGGCGGAACCGCAATGGCAAAAAAACCCGCTGCATTTTACAGTACCTGTAAAGTGAATAGAATTCTGACTTGTGTTTCTGAAAATTGCAGCAAGTCAATTACAGCAGCGGACACACTGGTGTTTTTTGTATAAGTGTAATAAGGGCAGAGAAAACTCAATGAAAACGCAATGGAAAATGCTGCCCGAAAAATGTGACGCGTTTCCACCGCATGTTTTTCTTCAGTGTTTTTCTTTTGCTGCGTTTTGCTATATGAGGCATTAGCCAAAAAGGTGAAATCCACAAAAAAGGTGGCAAAAGTATCGTCTTGCCCTGGCCTTAAAATCCACACTGCATATCAATTTGCACACACCGTTCATAGCATGTGGAAGAAACTTATTAAAATTTCATTCATTTTGCTGCTACAGTATTCTACTACAGATTTTCCATCTGCAAATATGAATAGAAAATCTGCAGCATTTCTGACATCTGGCATTGTCTGGATATACCCTAAATTACGGTATCAAAGGATGAATAGGAAGGGCCACAAAGGTGCCCAAAATACTGTATGCCATGCTTTGTGGTGGATGTGACCGAAAGGTACACATCAAAGGAATGATTGGCAGAAAACTGTCAAAGCAAAAGCTTCGACTCTCGAGGCATTCAGCATTTATCATTAGGGGGAATCATGGGGATCGTGAGGTCATGGTGTAATAAAAGGTAAATATATGAAAATAAAGAAGACTACCGCTAGTGAATGCAATTTGCCACACCACTGTGTTATATAGTATACATGGAAGGGGTTAATTACGCCCCAGTTAATTGTCTGCTCCTGGTTTATTGCATTCTTAAGTACTCTTCCCTGGGAAGTTGTTAGAACACAAAGAGAAATTCCCAAGAAGACATAATAGCCTGAAATTTACAGTACTTAAAGGTCGAATGGAACAGCAGGGAGCCGAGGCATCCTCTTGTTGATAAGGTAAGAGGACAAGAAGGTAATCTACAAGATCTTTAAAAAAATCATTTTTAAATAGGGTCAGACCCCCCCGCGGTCTTTACAGCCTTATCTTCAGCTATTCAAATGCTAAAAGAAGCATGATGGGGATTGATGAGAGAGCGTCCTGGGGGCAGGCTCGGGTCATCTGACAAAACCGCTCCAGGGGATATATTACTGTACCTTAACCAGAGGGTGGAAGCAAATCACTGGGAAATGAGACACCTATTTTGACAGCATGTTTTTTTTAAAAAAAATAATAATAATGAAAATGGACAGTTTTCTAAAATTCTTTATATATTCTCCAAGCTAGCGTCTGCTTGGCACCAGGATTTTTGTCATATTGCAGTCTGTAGCAGCACTATCTATGCATATTTTGATTAGACATTACTTTTATAATGCAAACATATTCTATATAGCTGTATAAGAGTTGTATCCATAAGACTGGCAACACATAAAGGCCAAACCAGATGATCATTCAATGTATATGGTGGGGTTTCCACAGCAGGACTGGGCATATTGAATTTCTACATGCCCAATCTTTTTGTTCTCGTGGCAGATTAACCTACTTTTAAGGCCAGGGCCAGTGGTGTAACTAGGAATGGTGGTGCACTAAGGCTCACATTTGGTATGCCTCCCCCCATACGCGCACAAATCACATTCCTGCATACACTATTATGCCCAATAGTGGCCCTGAACACAGTATTATGTCCCATAGTGGTCCCTGCCCACAGTATTATGTCTCATAGTGGCCCCTGAACACAGTATGCCCCATAGTGGCCCCTGCACACAGTATTATGCCCATAATGGCTCCTGTGCACAGTATTATTCCCCATAGTACCCGCTGTGCACAGTATTATGCCCTATAGTGGCCCCTGCACACAGTATTATGCCCCATTGTGGATCACCCATGAACAATTATTATACTCTGGGGTCTTTACAGGCCCCAGAGTATAATGATTGGTGACCCAGAGGAGGATACAAACATAAAAAACACTGTTATTTGACTCTCTTGGGCTTCAGCGCACTCTCCATTGATGTCGGCCATCTTCAATGATGGAAGAGATGTCACGACACATTAAGACGCAGGCATGACATTTGGGACATCACCAAATAGCTCTGAAGCCTTCCAGAGCCCAGGAGAGATAAGTAACAGTGTTTTTTATGTTCCCTCTCCTCTCCTAGCCCTCCGGTCTTTATACTTGGGGGTCTGAAAAGACCCCAGAGTATAATGATAGTAGTGTTTGTGTGTTGTGTGAGCCCTGGCCTCACTTATCAATCCCCTCTTCTGATCATAGCCTCCGCAGAAGGAGAAGCACCAACGGCCATGAGCAGGAGTGAGTGTTTTGGTAAGTAAACAGGGCCTGTTACCTGCTGGAGTTACTCCAGCAGATAATATCCTATTTAAAAAAAAAAAAACCTAAAAAAAACCATCAGGGGCTCAATGGTGTAAAACACGGCAGTTTGGCAGCATTAGAAGTGCAGTAGTTTTTACAGTCCCTGCAAAGTGGATGAGATTCTAGTGAATCCCATCCACACTTATCACTCACACACAAGAAATCCACAGAAGAAGAAGCCGGCAGAACCAAATAAACTGATGTCCGGGACACAGAAGACAGGTAAGTATGATTTGGGGAGAGGGTTTGGGGCAGAGTTAGATAGATATATAGGGCTAGTAGTCCATGGGTTAGATAGGGAAACAGGGAGGGGATGTGACATAGGGAGTGAGAGGGGATCACGGGAGTTGTAGGCTAGGGAAGCATGTAAACAAATGCAGAGGATGCCAGGAGCTCATCGAGAAAAACAGAAATCGCTCAAAACACTACTAAAGGTATTCTGGTGCAATTATTAATTTCTTAATAGCACTAAAATACGTTTTTTATATAAATAAAAAAAAGGTTTTATGCCCGGAAAGCCTTTTAAGCTAAATTCACATGAAATAATGAAAACAGATTTTTATTTAACAGATGTCACACAGTAGCATTAAATTGACTCAGTGAATGGGAGCTATTCACATGACTGATATTTTGACAATTGTAACAGACCATCAAAATATAAGTCATGTCCTTTTCTTGTCTGCGAAAACGGACGACACACTGAGTACATCACAGTGTGCTGTCCTTGGTTTTTAGTTTCCGATAGGTTTCTATGGGCGAGCCCGTTCCACAAAAATTGAACCGAATATACCTGTTCTATATGATGCGGCACGGACTCACGGCTCGCACACTGATCAGTGAAAAACATGCTCCTGTGCATGTGCCCATAGAAGTGAATTGGTCAGTGTGCTATCCGCGTAAGACAAGGATAGCACATGGATCTCGCCCACGGTCGTCTGCAAGGGGCCTCACATTGTGGCTGCATAGGTCCCTTTCTTGTTATGTCATGTTCCTTATGACTTATGTGCAAAAAAGTGTCTAAAACTCTTAGAATTGTGGCGTAAGACATATAAGATATTTTTTGGTTGCAAATTACTGCAGAATTCCAGTGCATTTTCATTGGTAAATTTGTCCCATTGCTTTTATTTGCTGCCATACATCACTAGCAGGCTTTCCTTTTTATTAGCCACTTGAAATTCTTCCCTCGAAAATAGACTTCGAGATGAGCTATGATAATATTCCCTTCAACAGCAAAACATTGAATTTTAGGAAATTCAGAACATGCATTTTTATGTAGATATTTTGCATGAAGGATCTTTTTAGTTACAGTTTCCATCAAACGTTATCATCTTACCATAGATATTAGATTTTTGTTGGCAGGTCATGCTGATTTTAACAGGATCTTTTGATAGTTTAATTTCCATTGTGGCCACATTCCTGGTACTGTCCTTGATGTCTCAAGACGGGTCCTGTATGACCTTGAGATATACGAAGAACCAAAAAAAAAAAGTATTGCTCTTCTTCTGTTGCTGCAGCCATTTCTGGAAAAGTGACCACAGAACACTTTTTTCAGATCATTTTTCCAGGACTGGAGGGACATGTAACCAAAAAAAATACACCATATAGTCAGACTCCTATTTAAATAATAAACACGCTAGACCGTTTTAGTGCATAAAACTGGGGGTTGGCCACAGCTTATTTATTTATAGCATACAGAATTTGGAAAAACCAACCTATTGTATATATCACATAAACAAACAAAACAGAAATCCATGCCTGGTAACTTATCTCCCGCCTTTCGTCCGAAATGCCGGACCGCCTTCTGACAGTGGGCATGCGGACCGTCAACTCTCTAGGGCATGGAACCTTCCGCCAGCTGTGACAACTAACAACCTAAAAGAAAACACAGTTAACCAAGACCAAAGCAGAAACCGTGAGGGCAGGGTGGGAGGGAGATCCGCTCAGCAGCACCTACACTGAGAGAAGGTGCTTTCACTACCACGTGCCCACATATTTATTAGAACCCACTATACCATGGCAACCGATAGCCTATCCGAAATTAAAAACAAAGGAGTCTCCAATCATTTCAAATGTAAACCATATTTAACCCACCCTCCAGTCCCAGCCCTTCTCTCTATACGCTTCAAGGGCAACTAAAACTATCAAGAAAAACAGACATAACACTGAGCTAACTTTGGTAGCAGCAGTGGTGTGGACCCAAACACTCAAGACAGGGACACAAAATGTGAAATGTGAAATATGCAGCAAACTGATTTATTTAGAAAAAAAACTAAAAACAAACCTTGGCTTCAGGCTCCGAGCACTCACCTCCCTCTCCCTCCTGAGAGCAGAGAGCTACGTCACTTGTATGGTGCAGAGACATAAGCTCGCTCCAGAGCACTCAGCCCCCATCTCAGAGCAAGGAGCTACGTCACTTGTGGACAGGGGAGATAAGCTGATCACCAGGCCCGTGGTTATGGAAACACAGTGTAAACAATGAAGTGAATACATTAAGATAGCGCCAAACAAAGCAGTTTTGATAAAGCAATGTATTTAGGAAAAGTCTTAAATCCACATAAACTAGCAGTATAGATAGGATCCTTGAGATGGGACAGCCCCTTTAACTCCAGGCAAAAACAAAATAAATACCTTCTTATCTGAGTGCTAACTATACAGTAACAAAAATACCTCACTATACATGTGGCTTACTGTCAGCCACATGATCAAAAACAAGCCAGTCCAACGTGGTCTCACCAGACTCCAAAAAGGTTAGGGCAGCTGCACCTCCTCTCACTCACAGGTTTCTACCATGGTCTTAAGGATCAGCAGCCTTTTATAGGTCACTAATGAGCCCAGGATCTACACCTGGGCTGACGTCTACTCCTGATCCACCCTGGACCACACATAAGGGCCCATGCCCACGATGTAACGCGGCGCTCATTCTGACACATAAACTCGTGTCAGAGTCATCGCTTCAAAACAGAATCCCATTGACTATATGTTATTTAAGCTCCGAATGCTGAATATATATATATATGTATACATTGTAAGCCGATGGCTGGTCAGGTAATGGAGGGGGTGTACATCTCACCCAGACAACTTTCGTCTGCTGAACATTTTGGTAAATGCTCAGTATTGGGCTGGTTTTTAGGAATGACAGGTAGGATTGGTAGTGGGACCTGTCATTCCACCCCCCAGTCCACACTTTGGGGACGTCCCAGCAGTGACTCAGCTGCAGAGAGTCTCCTCGTCAAGGAGGCTTAAGAGGTTGCTCCAGCAGCAACACTTGGGCAGAGCTTGGCTGGAGAGAGAGGACATATTTTTGGAGCTGTGTCCTGAATGATTCTACTGGCTTTTGGATTTCTGTTATTCTAGGTGAGATAACCTATTCTATGTTTAGTTAGAGCCTAGCCGGGCAGGTATTTATTTTTGTATTGTTTCCTTTTGTTGCTGCACTACCTTTTTGAGTGAAAATAAACTCTACCTTTGTTTTGGACTAAAAGAAACTGGACTTATATGTCTATGCCACCCCACCTAGCAACCCCAGACCCTGACAATATATTTAGGTGTATATACTTCTATGGCACCTCTACGTGGATGGCACTCTACATTCATTAGATATCAAATGACATATATATATATATATATATATATATATATATATATATATATATATTGCTATGTTCTAATGTTCCATTCCAATATTTATAGGGCATGATATATTGTACACAAAGAATCATTTTTTTTATAATATCACAAGAAACCAATGAGTGGCTGTCACTATTTTAGGAAAATAAAGTAAAATAAGCATCTGTCACCAAACCCATCATTACCTAAATATAATTACTAATAATTGCATCCACTAGAAGAATTTAATGTGATTACCATTAGATTATTATTAGACTGCCCGGGTAGGAAAGGAAAAGAGTTTGCATCTTGGAGATGGTGACTCTCTGCCGACTTCCATGTTGTCTTGAAGGTGATGAATGTAAACATATTAATGTGTGAAGCTGTAATGAGACTGCGATGCAAGGAGGAGAATGTGTAGGAAGTCAAAGATAGATGGCAACTTGATAAATTGTAAATCATAAATGAGACAATTACCTCTGTGGTGCAGTTCATTGCCAACTTTATTGCGGTGATAAAGCAAGGAGAACGGTGAAAATGGTAAAGCAAATGCCTAGATGCTACACTGAAGCCAATAATGTATAACAGGGGGCCAAACCATTTACAGGACTTGGCCAGAAGTTGCATATTAGCATTCGATGAAAATGTTGGTCTTTGTGTTTGTATCATTTGTAGACATTTGTCATTATAATCAAGGACTTTTATGTAATTTTGGCTTGAATTTCTTTTGTGTAGGTCAGCCATAACATTAAGACCAGGTGAACTGAATAATATTGATCACCCTATTATAAGATAAGATAAGATAAGATAAGATATTCCTTTAATAGTCCCACAATGGGGAAATTTCAGTGATACAGTTTCATAGATGGTACAGTAGTATATAACAAGAGAGAAACACATAGAAGCTCATGGCAGATAGAGAAATCCTAGGAATCATAGCAACTAAAAAAGAAAGAAACACAGACACACTGCAGGATCATTTAGTTCTCTGTGCAGATTGATGTTAATAATAATAATTATAATAATAATAATAATACAGCCGACTTGGTTGTAGGACACGAGGAGGGGGGTCACAGCATGTGGATATAACAAGCAGAAATTTTTGCAGAGGTGGGGGACATAAGCAGCTATCATGATAACATGTGGTAGTTCCTTTGGTAGGTGGTGAGATCTCCTGTTCACAGCTGATAGTTCGGTATCTTGCATCAGCACTATTGTCCTTTTAACCACAAAAAATGCCCCAAATGTCCTTCATCACAAGCCGTCCTCCTCCTCCTTACCACAGTGTTCTACTGCCCCAAGGAAGTCAGAGACCATCCAGGTATACATGGTGCTGCTCTCTTGCCAAGCTTCCATAACTCCTGCGGTAGGTGGGTGATGGTAGGTTCCCAGGTTGTAACAGTGTCCCACGTGTCCACAGTAATAGAAAGAAATACCAGTCAGCTGTAGCATCTTCACACATCAGCAATTGACGCCAGAAATCATCTCCTTGAACGAAGAAGTCCGCATTTCCATGTAGGTTTCTCTTCCATGCCGCATGTTGAGCCATGCTGTCCTAGCTGGGGGGATGGTAACAGGCACATGTGGAAACCAGCTGAACCAGGTCTTGAGTCCATGCTTTACAATGGAAACAAAAGGAACAAAAAACTCCACAGGGTCTTCCATTCGATTTATAGTTGCTAAATTCATAGTGCTAGATTGCTTGGTTACCGGTATGATGACACTTGCCAGGATGTATCAGCAAGCGAACAGTCAGTTCATGAAGTTGATGCATTGATGGCAGGAAAAATTAGGCAAGTGTGAGAATGTAAGCGACTTTGACAAGTATCCAAATATGATGGACAGATGAGTGGTTAAGAATATATATAAAATGGAGGGTCCTATGGAGATATCCTAATATGCAGTGGTTAAAATTGGCCAAAAATGGTCCAAGGAAGGACAGTTGGCCAAACAGCAACAGGATCATGCGAGTCCAAGGCTGACTGAAACACATGGAGAAGGAAGGCAAGTTCATCTGGTCTATTCCCAGAGGAGAGGTATCATATCACAAATTGTTGAAAAATTTCATGCTAGCTAGAAAGAAGAGCTTCAGAATATGTAACGCATTGTCACTTACTGGTCAGCGTACCTGTGCCTGCTCTTGTCCACCAGCAAAAGTACCTACAATAGGTGTGTGAACATTAGAACAGGACTCAGGAATATCACAAAGAAATCGCCTTATGTAGTGAACCTTTTTCCTTTAACTTCATGTGGACAAACTCCCCAGATCTTCATCCCATTGAGAATCTGTACGATGTGCTAGAAAATTAAACCTGATCTATGGAGGCCCCCTCATAATTTATAGCAATTATTGTGTTCCTGGGTTTTCAACAGTTACAGAATATTGCTTCCCAATCTGTTCCCTGGCAGACATTATAAGTATTCATACATGATGTCCTATCAATATTTCTTCCGCTAATAGTCCCATAATTACTGCAGTTCATTTCTCTCTGAAGCAAGTGTCATGTATAGAACAGAGTAATCTGTCCTTCCTACTCCATCCATTATTACTACTATTATTACTACTACTGATATCTATATACCGTATTTTTCGGACTATAAGACGCACTTTTTTTCCCCACAATTTCGGAGGAAAATGAGGGTGCGTCTTATAGTCTGAATGTGGGTTTGCAGCATGGCCGCGCAACTGCCACCGCTGGTTTTCTTCAGCGGCAGGAGCGTGACAATCTGCAGGCCCCGGCAGCTAAGACACTCCCCGGCATCCGCCGGTCTATTACAGCAGATGCCGGGGACGGTCTTAGCTGCCGGGGCCTGCAGATTGCCACGCTCCTGCCGCTGAAGAAAACCAGCGGTGGCAGTAGCGTGGCCATGCTGCAAATCCGCTCCTCCTCCACAGGTCCCGGCAGTTAAGTTAGCCCCGGGGCCGGTCCCCACCGGCCCCATAGCTTTAGTGATGCAGGCCGGCTCCTGCACGGCGAGGCCGCAGGAGACGACCTGTTCCGATGACAGCCGGGAGCCTAATGAAGGCTCCCAGGCCTGTCATAGATATATATTACTATCGCGGCTGGTCTATGACCCTCCGCGATAGTAATATATAGAATCTCCCATAGACGGCAATACACTTGTATTGCTGTCTATGGGACTTGCAATCAAATGATTGCAGGTTCAAGCCCCCTAGGCGGGGGATAATAAAATAGTAAAAAAAAAAAAAAACACTTAAAAAAAATATAATAAAAAATAAAATAAATAAAAGTTCACCTCCTTTCCCTAGAATACATATAAAAGTATAACATTACTGTGAAACATACACATTAGGTATCCCTGTGTCTGAAAATGCCTTGTCTACTAATATTTTTATGTACAGTGAACGTCAAAATCAAAAGTGCTAAACCGCTGGGTTTTTCTCTCTGTTTTGCCTCTGAATTAAATAAAAGGTGATCTAAGCAATAAACATTTCCCAAAATGGTATAACTAAAAAGTACACCTGGCCCCACAAAAAAAAAACGCCCTATACATCCCCGTACAGCTGCAGGGTCACCTGTCAATGTGGCCTTGCAGCTGTTCCAAAACTACAACTCCCATATATTAAATATTTTACCATTTTTTACCTGAAAATTTTTTTTCCCTATTTTTCTCCTCTAAAACCTGGTGCGTCTTATAGTCCAGTGCGTCTTATAGTCCAAAAAATACGGTATGTAATTTTGCTAGGAGTTACTGTAAAAAAAAAGAAATCAAAATTAGGAAATTTGTTTGCTGTCTACGACTATTATCCCATCGGCAATAACACAGGAAGCTATTCTGAAGTATATTGTCTCTTCTTATTCTTACTATGAGATGTGAGATGCTGCAGACTCCTCTCTGAGTAGTGCACATAACATTAAAGCTGAGGATGAGATGAGAGACCTAGCCCCACCCCCTGCCCCCCCAATTCCTGTGAAAAGAAATCTCTCCCCACTCCCCACTTCCTATGATCCCTGCTGGTTTCTAAAGACATATTCACAGGGAGTGAACAGTAAATTAGGAAGGAGGGAAACATATTATGGCAAAAATGTTGGAGGTTTTTCAGGCAAACACAGCAAGATTTTTAATTAAAGTGCATTACATTTTGGTCCAGAATCTCATGTGCTAATAAATGACTAAGCTGCCTGAAAAGTTAGTAGTTATTTAAGGGATCTGTTGGTGCCAGGTAATATAGGATATGTTCAAGGGTCATGTAGTGTCCATTTCTTGAAGGTCAGAGCTACTGTGGTAGCAAGATTTACCCAACTTTTGGTTTAATGTTATAGTAGATTGGTGTGTAGCTTACACTTTACTGAAGTAGCATCACTACTATCCATACGTAAGTCATTTCAGACACGTTCTTAAAGTCTTACTAAATCCATATTGTAGGCACAGAACTTTACGTGTATCTAGCACGCTGGGTAATCTAGTTTCCTCCCACACTCCAAAGACATACGGAAACTCTCCAGCACCGCCTCCATCTTCCTCAGGAATGGCCTCTTCCGGCACTGGTTTTCAAACTTCTAGGCCTCGGGCCGAGCCAACTGCACATGCCCACAGGCCACAAGAAAATGGCCGCTTACTTACTGTGTAAGTGGCCATTTTTCTTGCGGCTGCGGGACATCTAAAGGTTGGAGAAGAATGGCCTTTCTTAAGGCTATTCCTACATGACAACGTGAAAAAAATTGATTTTAATGGTAGAATTGCTTTAAAGTGCCGTGCAAAAAATAAATATGTAAAATGTGAGCAAACTATATTTAATAACGAAGTCTGAAGGGTTAATAGGACAAATCATTTTCCTAATAACTGTGTGGGAATAACAGACTGTATTTCCTAATATAATATTTATGAGCATTTCTGCACCTCTCCTCCTCCTACCTTCCCAGCTCTTGAGTGATGGCAGCTACAGTATTATAGGCGGATTTGTCTGTGCTGCTGTCTTTTTATGTGTAGATGATTTGACTTGTGACACTACTATAAATGCCTTTGCTTGAGCAGAATTAGTAATTACTATATTACTTTATCCCAGTTCACTGTCATATTGGGTGGGTGGGTATTGTGTCTTGTTACAACCCTGTTAGGAGACCAGTTGAAAACCTTTCCTACTAAGCCTTTTGGATACCAGACCACAAAATTAGATTAGATTATCTGAAGCAATTTCTGCGTGGAGATCTTGTATAGATATGTAATACAATGGGGCAGACTTATGGAAACACAACAGAATTCTGGTGCAATTTGTTGAAAAAAAAAATTGGGTTACATGCCTTGCACCAGAACCATCAACTGTTTAGACAGATTTGACAACTTGTCCGCCAAGAGGGCATGGCCAAGATTAAAAAAGGGATGTGGCCTAGAAGAAAGAGGTGTAGTTTAAGTAGGAACCGTCGTTTCAACAAACTAGACATAAATGAATAATACAGGCAATTGTAAGAAACTTTGTAACAAATCTTATCAGAGATAAATGCTTCTTTCTGCTCTTACCAGGATGTCCCCCCACCACCATCTGCTAAAACAACTTTCACTGTGAAAATCACTGCTCTATCATCTCAAGATGGACTGCAAGTCACATGACTCAAATGACTCATCTTTACACAAGACTATGGAGAGCGGAGCGGGGAGAAGTGAGCAGTAAAAGCAGAAGAAACTCAGGCTTAAACTGATTCTCGAGATGAATAGAAGCCTTCTATCACAAGATCTAGTACTTTCCTCACATCTTTATAGTTCAGTACTTCTCTATATATGTCCTATACAGTCTCCAGGCTGTTTTTAAGTGCAAGAAAGACAATTATAAGCAGATACCTCCTCTTCTTACTTTATGTAGTTTATTGCAGTAAGTCTCCACCTACAAGTTCAGTGATGGCTGCAATTTCCACATCCAGCAGGACGGATGGGAAAATAAATAATATATTGTAGAATATAAGTCATATAGTGACCAGAAATAGTGCTAGTCCTCATGTACAGACATATGACAGCTTATCCTGAAATGGCAAATGAAACAGTTATACTTTAATGGATTATGCCATAAAACATACTGTATTTATCATAACTCCATAGCACTCTCTCCAGTGTTGCCATTGAAGTTATTGGGAGCAGTAGCGTGTCTGCATCACCTGGGAGCTCAGCAACTGCATTTACAGCAGGGGTCAAACACCCCCATATTCAGAATTTGTGGGGCTGAGCAGAGCTCCACAATCAGAAATGTATTCTCTCTGTGTTTCGTGGCATAACCCCTTTAAAGTGAGCCCAAAAAATGTCCCAAATTGTTGATACATTTTGGCATAATTTAATCCAATAAATAAGTGGTGTGAAGTTAAACTAGACGCTCTGAACATTTATCATCTAGCGTCAGCCACTATGATAAATCTGGCACAGTTCAAGATTATTAGACAATATTAGTAATAAGTATTTCTTCCCCATGTGCAGTAAGTAGAGATAGGCAAGACGATCGGCCGCAAGTCAGATTTGACCCGAATACTCCAAAAGTTATATTGTTTAACAAAATGGAAACCTTTGCAATTTGTCTCCAGTAAACTAAAATTGCCGCTGTGACATGCATTGGGCAGTGAACATACAGAGCAGACACTTGTATTTGATGTTGACTGGCTTCTGGAATCACCTGACATAATCTGACATAATCTGACAGGCTCTCAGCCGATAATGAGTATAGGTTAGAGACCTTGCAGTGCTGGTGTCACAGACACAATATAAAATTTAGCCAGAATCAGCCAGAACCATTTTGGGATATTGTCATATGTGTCATCATGATCCAAAGCAATAGCTGCATTTTGCTACTGGAAGACAATAGTAACAGTAAAATAGAACTACAGACTAATAGGAGGAGGAGAAATAAATCAAAATTTAGTAAGATTTAATCAATTTTACATTGATAGGCAGATAAATCATAGGAGTGGCAGGAGGAAGAATTTCTGCACAGTTACACATACTTTGGACAGCAGTTAACCCTTTTATTTTCAATAATTTATTTTTGTTAAGTCTTTTTTGCTAAGCTTTTTTTTGTAATACACTATCAGATTTGCCATTGCCTATTACTATTACTGTATGTTGCTGCACTAAGGCATGTGGGAGGAAATATAAGCAAAAACAGGGCGAACATACAAACTCCTTGCAGATGTTGACCATGGCAGGATTTGAACCAGGGCTCCAGCGCTGCCATGCTAACCATTGAGCCACCATGCTGCCCTATCTTTATAAAAAGGGTAACACAGTATCCACCATTGACAATAATTAATGGGCACGGCTCACCTTGTCCCCCTTCCTTCACAATGACCTCTGCACCAGCTACAGAGAACACCCACAACACTCTCCTGTAGAAGTCAACAAGTAATTTTCCGACAGAGGTTTCTTGTGTCGTGACTCCTGCCGTAAAGCAAACCTGCTATCCCCAGTTCCAAGCTATAGTTCAGGCAATATGGCTGTCCAAATTGTAAAATACAAAAAATAGAATAAGAAAAATCTACAATCAGAAATTAAATCAGATTAGAAAAATAATATCTCTTTAGGAAGGATAAAATGATACCTTCCGTTTTATAACCACAAGCAAATCTGTTCTTAAAGTTTTCCTGGTGTCACACACGGATATATCAGACACTGTCTATATGCTCAGCCAACCATACAATTTAATTTTTGTTCAAGGGACATAGAGAGACAAATGACTTGTCCAAGGTCACAATAAGCTGACATTGGGATTTCGACAAGGGTCTCCATCAAGTCTCTTGGTGTCATTTTTTTTTATAGCAGTGGAAACCTGTGAGTCAACTCTTTCCATCTTATAAGATGGCAAGTGATTTATAGAATTACAGAAGAGAAACAATTAAAGGTCAGTCGCACATTAAATATCAACATTTGGAAAAATCAAACATAGTTATTAGCTCATGCCACCTGCACACAGTGTAGCAGCCATCTTGAAGGATAACCTACTATTCCCGAGTATACTACAATTCAAGTGAGTGAAACCAATGAGAAATGTAATATTAAGCCTGTGTCTTATGTATAACCTACCTGCACCTGCAGCAAATGTGTCTTGTTTCTTTTGTCCTTTGAGTCCAGATATGCCATTAGTAATTCCTGCGCCTTATGCCACCAGTGCCCTGGGAACCAGCATATTCTGCAGTGGACTTGAAACTTTGCAGAGCAATAGGTTGAATCAATCTGAAAGCAGAATAGATAAAGCTCTTTTTATTTTTAATTTTTTGTTTTTATAAACCTATGCTGATTTTTTTTTCTGCTGCATATGAATAGGATTTTCTAAACCCTATTATTATATATATGGTAATGTATATCCTAAGGGATCTGTCTGGTATAACTCATTACTAGTGCACTCAGAGAATTTTATAGACTAATACTGCACCTCGACTATATGTACTCCAAAGCACATCTTTTACATAAGTTAAAGGAATTATACAGGACTAATGATTTTATGGCTTATTCTTAAGATGTGATTGATGCAGGACCCAAAGTGCTATAGACATAACAACGCCGGAAGGAGATAGCTTCAATCAAACTTCAATGTCACCGGAGCTCAGTTCCCATTGCAATATCTGCACCCAGCCACTACACAGCACATGGAGACAGCTGCTTTCGGCTCTGTGTTGTGTATAATACAGGCACCAGAGGTGGCCATATACAGCTGATTGGCTCCCACCGATCAGATATTTATAATCTATCCTAAAGATAGGACAAACAATTTATAATCCAGGACAAACCCATTAAACTTCAGGTGCTTCATTACTTTTCTGTAAAGAAAGACTTTTTTTTCCAATTTTGGATTGGTCACTCATGGCAGCAGCTGTAATAATCCAATTCACCAACTTCAACTCATCGCATTATTCAATGGGCGCTGCTCCACTGTTTCCGCTGCACAGTTGCACTTATGTCGAAATTAACAGCAGTTATTGCTCAGGAATAGGTTTAGAGACTCAGAGTCTTGAAACGCGTTAGCATTTTTTAGTTTTTTTCTTATGTCTTCACTGTTTTTTCATCATTTTTTTCTTTGTTTGTATATTGTTTCAACAATAAAATGGATTAAAAGTTAAATTTTAAACGAATTCAGTGAGATGCCGATCCATCTTTGTTCCATGTCTATACTACATGCTTTGTAAGTCCAGAAGTAAGGTCGTGCATGTTGACGACGTCCATCAAAATGGTGAGCTTCAGTATCTCTTTTTTTTGCTATTGCTCAGGAATAGTAGGGGGTATAGAAAAAGTTCCAACTGTGCCAGAATTATTGGATTGGCACTTCTTAAAGAATGTCAAGAGTTGGAACTCATGAAGGTGATGAAAGGTGTACTTTAAAGCAATACATTACATGACACTAGTAAATGGAAGACTATACACCATTGTTCTAAATGTCCATGTG
Organism: Leptodactylus fuscus; assembly: GCF_031893055.1. Taxonomy (NCBI): domain Eukaryota; kingdom Metazoa; phylum Chordata; class Amphibia; order Anura; family Leptodactylidae; genus Leptodactylus; species Leptodactylus fuscus. The sequence goes on from NC_134268.1 coordinate 54,571,279, forward strand.
AATATCAAAGGATCCACAAGGATCAAACATTTGTGATTTAGTCTTTATGCATGCCATGAATGTTTAAAGTGAAAAAAAAAAAATCAGTTTAACCCCTTCCCAACATCCTCCTTACTATTAGAGCATTAAATATGGTAGCCACTCAGGAGCTGAGTGGCCTCCATAGCTGTTGGGTCAGTTCTGTATTATATTGCTAATGCCTGCAATCAGTAGGCCACCAATTTGGTGAGGATCCCTGGTCCCCAGGATGAGATCCGAGGCTGGCGATCAATTGCTATGACAGCCGACAGTCTATTGCAGGTTCCCAGGCTTGTCTTGGTATTTCTTCTATTATGGGTTGCTCTATGCAGCCTATAATAGAAGTAGTGTTAATTTGCTATTATAATTTGCATTGCAATGCATTAGTATTGTATTGCATTGCATTAGTGATCAGACATCCTGGGGTTCAAGTCTAATAAATACAGTAAAAAAAAAAAAAAAAAAAAAAGAAATAATTAAAAATTCAAATCTCCTCCTTTCCCAAGAACACATATAAAAGTTAAAAAAAAATACAGTGAAAAATATATGCATTAGATATCCATGTCCAAAAACTGCCAAATATTTTTTTCCTGTACAGTGTCATAGTGTGAATGTCATAGTGGGAAAAAAAATCAAAAGCGCAAACCGCTATTTTTATGCTATTAACAATTTTAATAAAAGAGAGTAAGGTACTATATATTCCCTAAAATAGTATAACTAGTGTGGCGTTCACACTTGTGCCTTGACCTGTCTGCCGTGATTCCACCTAAATCCCCGGATCTTGGAGATGGCTTTCCGGCAGTCACCTTAAAAACCCATTGATGTCAATGGGTTTTTAAAGCAAACCGCTGGTGTCCTTATGTAGCCTCTCCGCCGTGAAACGTTTTTTTGTTTTTTTTTGCACTGACACAAAGTCGGACATGCAGGACATTGTGTCCGTGCAAAAAAAACTGTCTCACGGTAGAGAGGCTGCATAAGGACACCGGCGGTTTGCTTTAAAAACCCATTGAAATGAATGGGTTATTAAACTGACTGCCGGCAAGCCATCCCCAAGCAGTTTTTCCGGGAATTTAGGTGGAATCACGGTGGACAGGTCAAGGTGCAAGTATGAATACTGCATAAAAAGTACATCAGGCCCCGCAAAAAAGACATTGTATGCATTCCCATACACAGAAATACAAAAAAGTTACAGATGTCAGAATATGGCTTGAAGAAAAAATATTGCTTTGCAAAGCTTTAGAATTTTTTAAAAATAAAACTATAGAAATTTGGTATCCCTGGAATCATACCAACCCAAAAAATACACGTAATATGTGATTTTGGCTACACAATGAATTCTGTAAAAATGAAGACCCTAAGAAGGTTGTAAAATTTAATTTTTCTCCAATTCCACTCCATTCAGATTTTGGTACCATTACAAAGAAAGATTTGTCCTGCAAACATTAAGCCCACATATGGCTCTGTGAATGGAAAAAGATATGGGGTTTTTTTTAGGGTGGGAGTCAAAACCGAAGATTGAAAATCGAAAAATGTCTGCAATGGGAAGGGGTTAATACCAATTTTACCTAACACAATAATCATTTTTTCTGACATCATCCTATCATCTACTGAGTCTTACAATCAAAACTGTCTTCTTGGAGTTAAAATTCCAAGCAGCAGGTTAGCTCTGACCTCAGCAAGACACTGTAATGTATGGGAAAGTCTTGACTTACCTAGGACAATTGCCACTTCTGCCATTGCCAGAACTCCCCTGCCAACAATCATTACCTTCACTCCTTACAGCCTATGTCCTTAGCAAACAGAGTACTTCTTATTGACTCTACGAGCAGTGAAAATTCATTTAGGGATTTGTACTAAAGAGAGAATACATTTGTTTTTGCTAATCCATCAAGAAAAACCTGAAAAGCAAATAAATCATGTAGAGCAATATACTGTATATGGCTTCAGTTTGCAAATAGTATAATAACTCAATTAAACATTCATCTCGGCCATGACCCAGAAAATATATTACCATTTTTAACTGGAGCAAAGCAAAATCTAACACTCACCATGGGGGACTCTGAACTCCCTTTAGGTATAGTTAAAACATTCAATTAATCAAATGCAATAAAACTCTTTGTGGGAGTCGATATCGTGTATATCAAAATCAGCATATCATAAAGCAGCATGCGAGGTTTAATGAAAGTATAAGGATATTGGCCTATTTACTAAGTGTCGTGTTTCATAAAAACTTTAGTGGTTTTGGAAAATATTTGAGGTGTGTGTCCTTACCTAAAAATGATAGACTGGTGTAATGTCAGGGGAACATTCAGTATCTAAAGTACTTCATTGAATTTATGTCCCCTTGTTTCAGTATTTAAAGTGTTAACAAATAAAGTTCTTATTTAGTTCTTATTTCTTATTACGCTAAATTGCATTTACACCTAAAATGTCAGAAACATTAGAAGTCGGAAATTTATCACATAGACACTTTGTTCTGTTTTGTTGTGACTTTTTTTTGCAGAAGAAACAACAGGAAGTTTCCTTTTCTGAGTCCCCCAGCAGACCCGAAGAACAGACACCTGAACGCTAGTGTGAATCTAGCGTCAGGAGCAGCGCTGTGCGGAGGCTGCCGGCCCTCTCCTTCCTGCTCTCCTGAGTCTCCTGCTTCCGGGTCTCGGGAGGCAGGCCAGAACCTTCACAGCGTTGTGCGGGGGTTGCCGGTCTCCTCCTGAATCAGATACGTCCCTGATAGTTACCTACCTATCCTGTTTTTTGCTTTCACACTTTGGGCACGTAAACTTTGGCAATTTTTGGTTAATATTTCTTGTCTTACGGTTTTTGGCCTAGCAGCAGGCTAGTACCTATTTAAGGAGGGCTTTGGCTACAGACCACCACTTGCTATTCAGTTGTACCTCGTGTCCTGGTAGTAAGCATTCTTTTGTCCTGCTTGACTGTGCTATGACCCTCTTACCTTGACCTCTGACCCTGCTTTTGCCTCCTGAGACTCCTGCTCCTGTTTATGATCCCGGCTTGCCTTTCAGACCTCTGCTTCCTAAATACTGATTTTGTACTGCTCCACCGCTTCTATTACCGACTCAGTCTGCCTGACGTTCCCTTTGGATTTCCCACTGTACTGCATTGCCCTCTTATTAACAACCCGGACCGTACGACTATGCTTTGACTCTCTGCTGCCACCTGCTGACCACCCGCCACATCCTTCCGGATCCTTGGACCTGCACCGCTACCCGAAACATCTGCTGGTAAGAGATCTCAGTGTCTGGTTTACTGTGATTTGTGGTTCGCTGTGTGCTTGTTGTTTCCCTCTGCTCAGCAGTGCTGCCAAGTCCATCCCCACCATCTAGGGCTCTGGTGAACACCACTGTGGGGTTGGAGTTGGTGCCGCCCAGGGGGTGTTGGACAAACAGCACCATATTAACCATTTTGCTCAGTGTATCTAGTACTGATTCTCACTTTGGCTCAGAACTGCATCTATCATAACACCTAGCGTCACACTGTGACAGATTTACCATCAGTTTCTGGGGTTAACTCAAAACTCAATAGAGAGGGTCAAACTCATACACGGTTCTTTTCAATACAGAAGTTAACATGCATACAGTATATGGTTCCTCTCAGTTGAGAGGCTGACACATATCTGGTTTCTCTCAATGAAGAGGTGGACAACCATCCATGCGCAGTCGGCTCTACTAGTGTCTCACTGGCAGGCATCGGAGGTGACACAGGAGGAAGACGACAGAGAAAGGGAGGATCCAGCCAAAGATGGAGGCGTCGCAGGATCATGTTCATCACATCTAAAGGTAAGAGACGAATAGCCTTTCTAAAGGCTATTCTGATGTCTTATCCACAAAAAAAGAGGTTTAAATGGTAGAATCCCTTTAAAGAATTTTACAAACAATCTAAAAATTTAGAAGTGGGAACACTAGAACCCGGTTGTCCTAACTTATTTATCCTATGGTAAAACTATAGATATAATAATGACATATGTGAATATAATTTCGGTGGGTACCCTGATGAATATAAATGTACTTTATGTAATTAGTAACAATTATAAAGGGAAGACAAAGTCAGATTTTTTCGTCCTACACCTCCCCTGTACTTATGATGCCTTGTGCCTGCACTGGGGTGTTGCCCTGGATTCTCAGGAATGTCAAAATGACCTCATTGGGCCTTTCTCTGTAGATGGGGGAAGTGCGTGACAGACAGGGACAGAGTATTATCAACACTAATCTATTAAAATAATCTCTAGAACAACTCAGATCTTTTGCAAATATTAGTTTAAAAAAAGAGAAAACAAAATCTAACATTAAAAACAAAAATAAAATTAAAGCAAATGTATAGAAAGTTTCACTTTTCAAAAATCACCCATTTCATTTATTTTTAATAAACAGCCAAAAGGTCCATTAGCTACATATAGAAGTGCAATATGGACCTGCAGAATTCTAGTATTTATTTAATTTGCTTACTTATATAGCACCATCCTATTCCGCAGCGCTTTACATATATTGTCAATACTGTCTCATATAGGGCTCGTAATCTAAATTTCATAGCAGTATGAAGTGTGAGAGGAAACTGGAGTGTTTGGAAGAAACCCACACAAACAGGTTAAATACAAACGCCATATTTTTAACCCATACTTCATACTTAAAGAATTTTACAAACAATCTAAAAATTTAGAAGTGGGAACACTAGAACCAGATTGTCCTAAATTGTTTATCCTATGGTAAAACTATGGATTCGAACCTAGAACTCCAGTGCTGCAAGGCTACAGTGCTAGAGTATAGAGATGGGTGAACCTACTGCTTAATAAACACTATCAAACTTCAGCAAACTTCCCTTTTTTTCTTCCCTATGCTGATAACGCTACAGTGCTAACCACTGAGCCTTGGATAACCTGGATCGTCACTACAGAGATCTGTAATACTATGAACTATATGATGCATGCTCCAGGGCTTTCAATGCACACCATTGTAAACATACAGTCCAGGTTTCAAGAAGATCTTTCGGCATTCCCACTGCTTCCAGTTCTTTGTGGTTTTATTAAGCGCCACCCCACAGATTTTGGCACAGTTGGAGCTTTTTTGTCTACAATTCCAGAACAATCAGTGCAGATAGTTTTGGTGCCTGAAAAACTAATGAGCCTCTGTGTTGTCAAGTGGGTGTTGTCAGGTAGGAGCAGGCAAGGAGTGTGATTCACTTGTCTGTTTTGACTCAAGAACATCCAATTGTTAATAGAGAGCTTAATAGCACATTAGATATCAAAACTAACAGCATTGATTGCCCAGGAATGGTGAGGCCTGGAGAAAGAATTCCAATGGCACTGGGAATTAGTAGAGTGTACAAAGTCGCACATGTCTGACTTAGTGAGCAGCTAAAAAAACGGTTTCCCTGCGGACAGGTGGACACTGGCGGTCATCTTTATAAATCCATTCAAGTGAATGGGTTTGAAACCTAACTATCGGTTTTCCATCCCTTGTTCAGTTTCACTGGGGCTGAGGACGGAAACCCGGCAGAATGGCAAACACTAGACAGGGGCGCAAGTGTGAACGACGCATTAAATTTATTCTAAGTATTGCATTTGCTAAAGAAATAAGTAAGAAATGAATAATAAAAATAAATGGATACTTCCTGCTATGTTAGTTTAAGGCTAAGTCCCCAGGTAGTGAAATGCAGCAAAAACAACACTCTGGAAAACAGCATTGCGTCGCGTAATCTTTCCGTAGCGTTTTTTATTTTTGTGCTTAGTATACCTATACAGAGAAGTCAGCATTTCCGCAGGTATAATTGACATGCTGCAATTTTCAAAGACGCAGGTCTTTTTGAGAACGCAGCTTTTCTGCTGCAGCTTTTTTTTTCTGTAACGTGTGGACAGGATTAGCCGGAATCCTGTTCACTTTGCAGGCAATGTAAAAAGCGGTGTTTTCGCAACGTGGGGCTTCAGCCTAAGGCCATTAAACCATTGATATATGAAAACTGTCCAATAATCACATGAAAGAACACTGGTATGATGAAACAAGCTGTGAGTTAGTGTCATACCTTTTGCATACGTATATAAATATGCTTCATTTTTACAAAAATATTTTACAAACACATCCTTCCATTCATGCCCTGTTATCGGTAGATCCTATAAAAATAATGCTTTTTCTTCCTTACTCTGCATTACATGCTCTGGGCAAAAGGGAGGAATTAGATTTTTTTTTTTCCATAATGATCAAGGTATTTTCAACCCTCTTTATCCCTATCCCAGTGTGCCACTGATTTACTAAACAGGATTAGTAATTTGTAATTATGGTGTTTACTAAGGAGCAATTACACAGTACTTTCAAGCCACTCGCGCTGCCGCCTATTCAGGTTACATTAGGAATATGAGTGACAGCAAAATTCAAAAGAAAATGTGTCAGCTGTAGGCAAAGTGCTGTGTATTGTGTGTTATGCTAAATAAAGCTTGGCTTTTTCAAAGGGAATCAGTCAGAGCTCAAGCAATTCTATGGGTTACACATGAGCATAAGGATATTATGCTAGATGGGGTTTTCTCAGTGAGAGCAGTTTCACATAAGAGTATTACGGGTATATTTTTGCAGCTATGCTATGGCGGCATAAAGTCCGACTGACTGCAGGTGCACTGACACATACTGGCAGCATTATAGAACTCTATGGTGCTACGTGTTCGGGTCGGAACACTCAATAATAGTATGGACATAAAAATACACCTGTAATATGCCCATGATACTGATCTAATTTATAAACGAGAGATATAAATGTCACATTTTAGGGGAAATAGACATATATTTATTTTACTTATTATTTTGCACGCAGACACTACAATGCCAAAGGTTTGGGCTCTAAACCTAAACCTATATGTATGGGATGAGACAAGAAGAATAGCTGCCTAACGGTCAGTTTAAGCTTAAGGCTGAGTTCACATGGTGATTCTGCCTCAAAATCCTGACCAAAAAAATGGCTCTCATTGAAATCAATGGGAGATGGTCAGATCTTTTTCCAGGAGCGGTCTGTTCCGGCTCTCGGAAAAACGAAGCGACACGCTCATTCTTCAAGCGGATTCGCCCCGCGATATCCGCCTGAAGTCATGCCCTCCTCCCGAGTAGGCCCATTCATTTGGGCCTAATCCGGAGCGGAGTGCCGCAACTGGATCCGGGTGCACTGTACCTACCCATTTTGTGGACCGGAATCTGAGGCGACCTCCGCGTCAAATTCCAGTCCAAAATACCCTGTGTTAACCCAGCCTATGTCCCACGTAGTGAGCCTCAGTGACAAAAGCGCTGCAAGAAGATCTGTGGTGGAAACGTATCACGGTTTTTCCTGCAGTGCTTTTAACAGAGAGTCTGCAGTGTTTCAATTATACCTATTGGAAAAACGCCAACATTTCTTTAGGTATAATTGACATACTGTGATTTATAAGACGTAACGTTATTGTGAAATTGCAGCATGTCCATTGCAGATATGTTTCCACAGTGTGTGGTTGGGATTAGCTAGAATCCTATCCACTTTGCAGTAACTGCAAAACTCTGCAATTTTTGCTTCAGCGTTTCTGCGCGGCATTTACACTACATGGGGCCCCGGCCTAAAGTGTAATTATTGGTTCCCTTTTTTTTTTTTTTTTTTTTATAAACTGTTGTGTATATTCTTGTAATATACTTTATTATTTTTACTTCCTTTTAGTAAAAAATATTGTCTAAAGTTCTCTATGGCAATATTGTATTGCTAGGGTTTGCCCATTCTGTACACTCTGTGTATTGGGAGTTTGTATAGATGTAGTGGTCGCCAAAGAGGAAGAATGGGCATGTAAAATAGCAGTATCTCCAGTTTTATACCACCTAAAACTAGGGATGGGCGATTTTTGCCTAAAAGTAAAAACCTCTTCAACCTTTTTCAAGTTTATGGGAAATTCTTGATGTTTATTTCCATTTTCATGTTTTTTATTAAAGAAAATAAAAAAGTCAGATATATCCATTGCAGGCTTCCACATCCTACCACCAGCTACCACCCAGCTAACAGCGATTTTATAATTCTGGTGAAAATCAGAATCAAAAGTTTTTAAAATGGGGAATGGATTTGATCTAACCATACCTAGTACAATAGTTCTGGTGTTATATGAAAGCGGAGATTCTCAAATTGTGTTTATAACTAGAGATGAGCGAACACTAAAATGTTCGAGGTTCGAAATTCGATTCGAACAGCCGCTCACTGTTCGAGTGTTCGAATGGGTTTCGAACCCCATTATAGTCTATGGGGAACATAAACTCGTTAAGGGGGAAACCCAAATTCGTGTCTGGAGGGTCACCAAGTCCACTATGACACCCCAGGAAATGATACCAACACCCTGGAATGACACTGGGACAGCAGGGGAAGCATGTCTGGGGGCATAAAAGTCACTTTATTTCATGGAAATCCCTGTCAGTTTGCGATTTTCGCAAGCTAACTTTTCCCCATAGAAATGCATTGGCCAGTGCTGATTGGCCAGAGTACGGAACTCGACCAATCAGCGCTGGCTCTGCTGGAGGAGGCGGAGTCTAAGATCGCTCCACACCAGTCTCCATTCAGGTCCGACCTTAGACTCCGCCTCCTCCGGCAGAGCCAGCACTGATTGGCCGAAGGCTGGCCAATGCATTCCTATGCGAATGCAGAGACTTAGCAGTGCTGAGTCAGTTTTGCTCAACTACACATCTGATGCACACTCGGCACTGCTACATCAGATGTAGCAATCTGATGTAGCAGAGCCGAGGGTGCACTAGAACCCCTGTGCAAACTCAGTTCACGCTAATAGAATGCATTGGCCAGTGCTGATTGGCCAATGCATTCTATTAGCCCGATGAAGTAGAGCTGAATGTGTGTGCTAAGCACACACATTCAGCACTGCTTCATCACGCCAATACAATGCATTAGCCAGTGCTGATTGGCCAGAGTACGAAATTCGGCCAATCAGCGCTGGCTCTGCTGGAGGAGGCGGAGTCTAAGATCGCTCCACACCAGTCTCCATTCAGGTCCGACCTTAGACTCCGCCTCCTCCAGCAGAGCCAGCGCTGATTGGCCGAATTCCGTACTCTGGCCAATCAGCACTGGCTAATGCATTGTATTGGCGTGATGAAGCAGTGCTGAATGTGTGTGCTTAGCACACACATTCAGCTCTACTTCATCGGGCTAATAGAATGCATTGGCCAATCAGCGCTGGCCAATGCATTCTATTAGCTTGATGAAGCAGAGTGTGCACAAGGGTTCAAGCGCACCCTCGGCTCTGATGTAGCAGAGCCGAGGCTGCACAAGGGTTCAAGTGCACCCTCGGCTCTCCTACATCAGAGCCGAGGGTGCGCTTGAACCCTTGTGCAGCCTCGGCTCTGCTACATCAGAGCCGAGGGTGCGCTTGAACCCTTGTGCACACTCTGCTTCATCAAGCTAATAGAATGCATTGGCCAGCACTGATTGGCCAGAGTATGGAATTCGGCCAATCAGCGCTGGCCAATGCATCCCTATGGGAAAAAGTTTATCTCACAAAAATCACAATTACACACCCGATAGAGCCCCAAAAAGTTATTTTTAATAACATTCCCCCCTAAATAAAGGTTATCCCTAGCTATCCCTGCCTGTACAGCTATCCCTGTCTCATAGTCACAAAGTTCACATTCTCATATGACCCGGATTTGAAATCCACTATTCGTCTAAAATGGAGGTCACCTGATTTCGGCAGCCAATGACTTTTTCCAATTTTTTTCAATGCCCCCGGTGTCGTAGTTCCTGTCCCACCTCCCCTGCGCTGTTATTGGTGCAAAAAAGGCGCCAGGGAAGGTGGGAGGGGAATCGAATTTTGGCGCACTTTACCACGCGGTGTTCGATTCGATTCGAACATGGCGAACACCCTGATATCCGATCGAACATGTGTTCGATAGAACACTGTTTGCTCATCTCTATTTATAACTAAAGATATCTCCGTTTTTTAACAGTAATGTATATAGAGCACCATAACCACTGTTCTACCTAGTATACAACTGGAGATACAGTTAATTCAGGTGACCCCCCCCCCCTGACTTATTTCCTCCACCCTCTGTCAGTTGTCCCATTTTTGTGTCTCAGTGGTAATTCATACTCGAGGCCTATAGAGCTTTGTGTGCAATGTCCACAACAATACGTCTCGTGGTATACTAGGTTATGCGCCACATCTTAGTCTCCCACACCATACATATAGTAATTTATTACTGTGAAGACTCCTCCCTCCCTAACCACTCCTGTTCCATTAACCAATCATGATGACAAAGGTCTTATTAAGGCTAAGGCCCCACATAGCGACACTAAAAAAATGCAGCAAAAATGAATTGTATTTTTCATTGCATTTTTTTCAATGTTTTTTCTTCCCTTATTAAATATATAGAGATAACATATGTTTTTGCAGATAAAATTGACAGGCTGCGTTTTTCATAGCTTTTTTTTTTTTCGTAATGTGTGGATGGGATTAACCAAAATTTCATTCCATTTGTACTATAAAATGCAGAGTCTTGGTTTCTGCTTTTCCAGGTGAAGTTTCCAAGATCTTCCTTCTTAATCCTACTATCAAAGAAGGAGTAATGTCAAGAGCTAAGGGGTTAGAAACCGGCAGAGCAACTGACCGTCCCACAGGATGAGAAAAGCAGATTTGTCTCCAGAGCATGAACCCCACCTAGAACAATACTAAAGAAGTAAATAAATGCCATCAGTTGTATATCACCGGTGGTAATGATAGAGATTAAGGGATTTACGCTACTTTAATCAGTGGCGGAATATGTCTTTACCAAGAAAGTAAGAGTTTCAGATAATTAATGATGTCTGAACTTATGATTTCTAGCAATTAATTATTGGACAATATGAGCAAGAATTCTGACAATATTGTGAAGATCACTTATAATAGGTTCTTAATAAGGTAATTAGACATGTGAAATGCAGACCTGTCAGAGTGCCAATCTTATTGTGTTCGAGACTGGCATCTTGACTTTCCGGAAACAAGTATGTCATGAATACTAGTTCATGATAGGAGGACAGAAAGAAATAATTAGCCATGTGTGAACTGTGGATGGTACAGAAGATGCCAATTATAATGAAATGTACAAGGATATTATCAAGGTTGATGTAGTAACTCGCTAAGTTTTATATACAGCTTACAAAAACATAGTGGAGATTAATTATTAAAGTGTAATACATAAAGATGACTTCACATTTACATGCAAAGAAGACTTTTTGCAAAATTTGTTACAATCTTTTATCATGTCTGTGCCATTTTGTCATTTTGGTCAAGTTTATCTTACTTGGTATACCAGAAACACCTAAAATGTTGGTTAAATCTTTAAAATAATTTCCCATTTAGGCTGTATTCACACACCTGTATGTAGGCCGTCCACGGCTTATGTGTCCATTCATGTCAATGTATTTATTCAGAAAAAAATGGATGGCATCCATGTGTCGTGTTTTTCTAAGACCCAGAGACATAGAAGGTATAAGAAAATGAAAAAAAAAAGTTGATGTGTTTTCCACAGATGTGATGTGTGAATAAGACCTAGAAGCTCACACGACAGTTTGGGTTATTTATATGACCACTATTTTACCAGTCCATTGTAATGGACCATCAAAATATAGGTTATTTTCTATTTTGACCCCTCCATACACTCAAATGTATGGGGGATCCATGATAAGGGTTGTCTCTCAGGTGCAAGATGGCCATGAAAAATGGATGTTTCTCATGGTTGCTTTGCATCTCGGTTGTGTGAATATAGCCATAGTTGTTTGTTGGTTGGTACTGTTACCTTGCAGGACAGGGGTGCTGGTTTTGACTCTGTAGGTTTCCACCAGTTTTCTTCTACACTCCACAAACAATAAGTTTCCTATAAATTGCCCTAAGGTGTATTTCAGATAGATAAACTAACTAGTAATGACCGGGACAGATCTTTGTGCAGCTCTGTTGAATATGTATCCTCCATATAAGCAACAGGAAAATTTCTTACAACAATCATTAAAAAATGATCAGCAAATAAAGATTGAAGAGTCCATCCAATGTTGGTGTGAGCAGCACTCTCCATGGATTGTAGATGGGTGCACAACTCCACTGGTGGCTGACCAAAATCCACCAAATCAATATAGAGTGTGTATGAAAGGATGGACAGCACTCCAGTTGTTTGAGCTTGCTTGTTACTTGTTGCTTTATTCACACAGTACACATTCCATGTCAGGAAACATGGTTCCAACCACCATAAGTAATACTAGAAATCATAGAAATGTAGATATTGAAGAGAAACGTTTTGGGCTGCGGAAGCCCTTCTTCAGGTTGTATGATATGGTACTGCAAATGTGAAAAATTGAAGGATGTATAGGTGAGGTAACTGCTGCAAATCTGAAAAAATTAAAGGGATTCTACCATTAAACTACTTTTTTAGACGTGGTCTCCGCTGCGCCGTTCCGTAGAAATACCGTTTTTAACCAATATGCAAATGAGCTCTCCACAGCAATGAGGGCGGGCCCCAGCGCTGAAAGGCCGATGAGCGCATCCCCATTGCTGCCCCAGAGCTCTGCCTCTTCTGGCTTCTCTTGCTCTTGTAGTTCTATACAGGAGCATAGAGAGGCCACCCCAAAATGGCCACCGGCTCCTGTATTGAACTGCAAGAGTGGCTACCCAAAAATGGCCGGCAGCCGGCGGCCATTTTTGGGTAGCCGCTCTTGCAGTTCAATACAGGAGCTGGCCGGCAGCCATTTTGGGGTAGCCGCTCTTGCAGTTCAATACAGGAACTGGCCGGCGGCCATTTTGGGGTGGCCTCTCTATGCTCCTGTATAGAACTACAAGAGCAAGAGAAGCCAGAAGAGGCGGAGTTGCTGCAGAAGAAGGAGGCGGCGCAGGAAAGAGCTCTCGGGCAGCAATGGGGATGTGCTCATCGGTGTTTTAGCGCTGGGGCCCGCCCTCATTGCTGCGGAGAGCTCATTTGCATACCGGTTAAAACCGGTATTTTTACGGAACGGCACGGCGGAGACCACATCTAAAGGTAGGAGACGAATAGCCTTTCTTAAGGCTATTCCGATGTGTTCATTAGAAAAAAAGGTAGTTTAATGGTAGAATCCCTTTAAGGATATGTTGGTGAGGTGACTGCTGAAAATATGAAAAATTGAAGGGTATATAGGCGGGGTGACTGCTGCAAATGTGAAAAACTGAAAGATATATAGGCGAGGTGACTGCTACAAATGTGGAAAAATGAAGGATATGTAGGTGAAGTGACAGCCTCAAATATGAATAATTGATGTAAGGTCCAGGGAAATAGTCCTGGTAAGGAACCCAGAAGTATGGAGGAGGTAGTGTATGTGTCAGCAAGCTCCTGGTGGCAGTAGATTGTAGCGTCTTCTCTCTTCTGTCAAGATGTCAAAAAATGATTAGTAATTAAAACCAATATACAGCTCCCATGGTGGTCGTCCCTTTTTTATTTCCTAAATGTGAAATTTTCCTACTTATACAGTGATATAGCCGAGACAGATTTTTGGACCTGGTGAATGAGAATTTGGATTTCAACTCCAATGACAACAGTAGGGGCAGCCATATTGGTTGCCTTTGAGCTTTCCTAGAAATAGATATTACTACAAATAACTGAATGGATTTTAATAACTGGACAGGAGAGGACATCTCAAGGTCTTATAGTTAAAGTGATTTTCTTTCTTATTTTATGGGAAATTAGTGTTGTCTGCTAGAGGACCAATATAACATGAAATGGGATTACTACTGTATTGAACGTGGCCACATCGTGATCTCCATCACAACTAATCAATCTTTGGGACAGGAATGAAAAAAATGGATTTTACTCATTTAATGATCTTTGATCCTAATCATAATACAACGTATCTAGTGCTCTCATTTACATACCGTCCTCTGCACCTCCTGCATGTTGTTAGCATTATGTCTCTGATATCAGGAAACCAGGACTGCCCACACCATGACTAGTAACATTAGACGTCAGGCCAGTAAACTGTTAAAAGCAGGAGAATAAATTGATAGGTCACTTGAAAGAAAGACAAAGAAAATGAGGATGCTGAGGATCCCGATTCCCAGGAGGAGTATTGTATGATACATTATTACAAACAGCAGCTACAGAGGGAACTAAGGTTTCACATGAATCACCATCTAAATTATTCATGCTCCTCTGCAGAACCTGTACTCCAGAATGCAGGGCTTGTATGTAGACAGGAAGCTGCCAGATATGTAGACAAAGATTATCCATCACAATGGCAAAGACATATTTACATTTGTCCTCCAATGCCGTGCTACACCATCCTGTCGACATACACTCAAATAGGCTTGGCGAAAATAAAATGAGAAAATTAAAGGACCTATCCACCTATTAACAATTGATGGCCTATCATTAAGTTAAGCCATCAATTTTACAATGGTAGGGACCCCAAATTAGCTATTTCATGGGGGACATGGCTCCTGAAAGGTTTTACATGCTGTTCTAACATTGTACTTTTAGTAGATGCAGGAATGGGCAAGCCAGGGTATATGTGGGCGCCCGTTGATGTCAAGGGGGCCACTACTCAACTGAGATTTGAAAACATCAGCTTCATTAACAAAACAGCCTTATAGTCAATCTCTTCTCTTGTTAAACTAGCTGCCACTCCATGATTGATAGGTCCCATGAGACTTTGTAACCCAAGGGCCTGCCAAAACCTGGAGCCAGTCCTTGATATGGGTCTATTAGTGGTGTCCCATGGACTTGAATAGGACACTGCCACAGTGTCCATAGCCACCACTACCCTAGTAAAAGAACAGTGAGCAATGCACAGCCAAGCTCAAAAACAATGATAGGAGCAGAATGACCATGTGGGGTCTGATCGGTGATCTTTGAGAATCCCAACAATCAGACCCCCAGTGATATAAAATTGAGGTCCCATCTGAATGATAAGCCACTGACTTTAGCAGGGGCACCCTATAGAATATTATTAATTAGTATCTTTCATAGAGTCCTGATAACAGTGATGGATTGACTTTTTGGGACACAAGAAGGAAAAAAAATATTTTGTGGAGTGCGAGGGGGAGATGCATATGGCGACTACCAATGGAGTGTGATGGGGGCTGAAATGAGTCTCTCCCACAATACTGGTCATGGATGCCTTACAATCATATTAAATTGATCCTTGACCTTGGTCCTGAGTGAACCCCTTCACGAGGAGGATACTAACATTAAGAGGTCCACAGTCCACACCTATCACAGAGAGGCTGATCTGCATTGTGTTGAGTTTTTGCCTTCCTGAACATCTTTGCAAAATTTTTTTACATACTGGAGTATAAGCCAACCCGAATATAAGCCGATCCCCCTTATTTTACCACAAAAAACTGAGAAAACATTGACTCGAGTATAAGCCTAGGGGGGAAATGCAGCAGCTACTGGAAAATTTCAAAAATGGCCAGAGTTTTTGGGTGCAGTAGATGCTGGGTGCTGGGGAAGGGGAGGGGGTGTTTTGGTTGTCTGTCTGCCCCTTCCCTGAGCTTGAGGACTGTTTTTTTTTTTTTCCTCCACTTGGAATTCAGCCTGGCTGAATATAGGTTATCTGCAGTGCTCCTATTAACCCCTTCCTGACAGAATATGAGCAGTGCAGATACCCTATACTTAGCCTGGATGTAGTCAGGCTAAATTCCAAGTGTGTGTGTGTGTGGGGGGGAACCCAGTCTTGGAGAAGGGGCAGTTAGACAACTTTTTTTTTCCCGCTACGGCATTTACCGTACAGGAAAAATATACTTATAGGTATGTAGAGCGGGTGTTTTTGGACAGAGGGTAACTAACATGTATGTGTTTTACAGTATTAGTATTATTTGTGTTCTAGGGAAAGGGGGAGGATTTCAATTTTTAATACTTTTTATTCACTAATACTTTACTAATACTTTATTTTATTTTTTTACTTTTTTTTTTTTTTTTTTTTTTTGCATTTATTAGAACCCCTAGGGGTCTTGAACCCCAGGGAGTCTGATCATTAACGCAATGCATTGCAAATCCTGCCAAAAACAAAATATCTGCAAGGACTTTGTATGTTCTCTCTGTGTTTTTGTGGGTTTCCTCTGGGTACTCTGGTTTCCTCCCACACTCCAAAGACATACTGATAGGGAATGTAGAATGTGAGCCATGTATGGGACAGTGACTGACAAGTTCTGTAAAACGCTGTGGAATATGATGGCGCTAAATAAATAACGTGTCGGACAATTTTTAAAAACTATGCACAATAAGTAGAGCATCCATGCGATTTTACACAGAGATAATAGGTATTTATTAGTGGCATTATTGACTAAAGACCACATAAAAAATTCCCAAACAATTTAAACAAATTGACTTACCCCACATTCACACAACAGAGTTTCAACCATGAAACTCAGTTTGTATGCTGACCTGATTTACTGTCCTGAACAGTACCCCGGGAGAGGGACTCCTAGCATTATGGTTATTTATGCAGCTAGGAGTCCCTGCCTCCCAGTAACAAACTATCCCGTACTATAATAAGTACATAACAATATGTCCCTGGGAGGCAGGGACCCCTGGAAGTATAGATATCTATAATGCTCGGAGTTCCTCTTTCAGTGTACTAAATCCAGCCAGCACATGGACCGAGTTTCACAGCTTAAACTCTGTAAGCACTGTGAGGCTGACGTGGAAATGCAACTGTTTTTGTTGCAGATTTTGCTGTGTTTTTTGAGACAAAATCTCTGAGTTCTGCTCAAAAAACCACAGCAAAATCTGAAACTAAAAGAGGTTTTTCTGTAACATGGGGACTCGGCCTAAATGTGGCTAACATGTTGAGGCTGGCGTAAAAAAGAACTTACAGGCTTTCTCTATAAACCCTGGCAGTATCTGCACAGCTTTTTCCAAACAAATACTGAATTAAATAAGAGTGAACCATCTATATCCAATCCATATCCAACCTATATCAAACAATTTTCTCTCTTGTTGGTCTGTCTGGGACGTCTAAAGCCTGTTCTCTGTGAGTGCATGGCTCACATAACCACTGCTCCCAACACCTCCTAATATCCTAGGGTGATCTAGATGTTGGGCAAATTGTCTAACCCACCATCCTCCTTTTCTCAGTCCAATCATGTCATCCATCCAGTTGGTCAAAATGTCTTCAAATGCATTGAAGAGGCATCTCTAGCAGTCAGTGATTTCTCACCAAAAGGTACAGTATCCAAAAGTAGCCTCTGAGAGTCTTTTGATATGGCAGCATGGGAAGCACTTTTATACACCCTTGTGGCAAAACCCAGTGTCTAACCATGTCTAACCATGTCACACATGTAGTCATTTACATATCTGCCATGTAGTCATTTACATATCAGACAAAACTGCATGTTGAGTTTTAGTCCGATATGACATTTCTATTTTATGTCAATGAATGTATTAATGATATGTCAGACATATTTAAAGCTAATATCTAGTATCCTCATAATACAATGCTAGAAATTTATCTCCAACATAGATAGAATTGCTGGCAGATCTTTACTCAGTATTTTATAATTCACTTGTATATTGTTGTACCTGTGATTGAACACGGCTGGACATGCAGAAACTGTGTGAAGTCAAAGTTACATTTACAACTAATAATTTGGAGATTTAAGACCAAAGATTCAATGGTGTGAATCATAAAATGTAATCTAGATTCACACCATGAACTGTAAGAAAACTCACAACAGCAACGTTTTATGGATTGTTAGGCCAACACCCAAATTTGTCAATGTGGCAGCTCCTAACCAGGCAAATTCCATATGTTTTTAGTGGGGGATGTAAACATTTATTTATTTTTTCATTAATAATAAATGTATGCAATATCAAAATCTGAATAGAATAGAAATGGTATTACTGGTTACAATTTATGTATTACCTGTTGCTTAAATAACAAAAACATATTCCTCAGCCCCCCATTCACTGCCCCCTATGGGCAACAACATGCTAATTATATGGCTTCCCAGCGAGGTGCTGAGATGCCAGAACAATCCCAGGCACAGTGCAAGAACCAAGTTTAGCGGCAGGCCAGCTTGAGAGCTGCCGAAACGCCGGAGCATGTGGAACATCAACGTCAACAACACGCTTATTACATGGCATCCCAGTGAGCTGCCAGCACAATCATGGGCACAGCACCAGGAATGAGTTCAGTGGCAGGCCAGTTTGACAGCTGCTGAAATGCTGGAGCAGGCGGATCATCAACACCAACAACACGCTCATTATATGATGATGCAGCAAGGTGCTGAGATGCCGGAACAATCCCAGGCAAAGTGCAAGAAACAAGTTCAGCGGCAGGCCAGCTTGAGAGCTGCCGAAATGCTGGAGCATGCGGATCATCAACGCCAAGAACACGCTCATTAATATGGTGTCCCAGAAAGCTGCTGAGATGCTGGAACAATCACAGGCATGATGTGAGGAACAAGTTTAGCAGCAGGACAGCTTAACAACTGCCGAAATGTCGGAGCAGGCAAACCATCGACGGCAGCAATTTGCTGAATATAGGCGGATCATCGACACCAACAACCTGCAGATGAAGTCACGGGAAGAGGCTAGTATTCTATATGTCACTATAGGAAGCCAGGAGAGAATATATATTATGGATTTTAAACTGGACCAAAAAACAAGGATTGTGATTTTATTCACCTAACCAAGTGCCGGACATCCTCCTTTTCATTGTAGTATTGGAGTTTTGGAGTGTCCCAATCCATATTACCCATTTCTGAGTTGACTATAACAAAGATGGTCAACCAAATTGCCATCTTCCAGGACTACACTATTCCCATGTCTTGTAATTGTGACCAATCTGATTATTTCAATGGTACATAAGCAGTCGCTGTGTATCCTGACGAAAACAAATGATTGGATGGCATAAATTGTCCCCAATTCCTGCCCCCCCTATCCCACCAGGAGACATCATGTGACAGTTGGGTTGTCATGTTGTCAGTAGATCCCATCAAAAATAGTGGAATCTACCAACAAAAATCTTTGTTTCTCTGCCTATGACCAGATTTGCTTTGTGTCCATTCTGTGGTTTATGGTCAACGTTTCGACCCAAAGATCAATAAGCAGAAAATCTTTTCCTTGCCCTTAAGTGTCCAGTATATTTTATATAATGGATCTAGGAGAATCTAAAATAGTATTCAGTGTGGAAATTATTGTGGTTTCAGTGCTCAGTTTTACAATAAACAGTTACTAGAAGTGGATTACGGAGCTTGAAGAAACCCCAAGAGACTAGGAAGCAGAAAATGAAGCAAAATAAAAACAACTAGTTGTCTCCAAGGAGTCTTAGCAATTAGAATCGTACAGGGAAATCAAATACCCCATTCTTTCAATATTTTCTTCCTGTATAAAATAAGACATACTATAGATTCTGCAGTACGGTTGCCAAAACTATTACATTGGGCCGCAGGCAGAGGAATGACCTACTATAAAATCGGGTGGGGCTAATAGACCCACTGTATGTGTGTATGGGACAACTGTCTCTTTCTTCTTACTCAAAATTCTTTGTCAATTGCTGGGGGAACAACTGACCTCGAGCTAGCTCAGTCATAAACAATAGGAAAATAGTACAGTGATGAGCCCATCTGTTCTAGAGACGAGAGACGAGGAAGCAGAAAACAAAAGGCAAAAGCAATGGAGCTGACATGCAAAATATTTAAAACTTCACACCCTATCGCTTCCATAGTCCTAGATTTTGAGATTAGCAGACGTAACATATGTTAAGGGCTTTTTGAAACTTGTGGTTAGTGACACTATAGGATCATATGGTTTGCGTTACTGTACTAAGTGGGAGTAATGGCACCTACCACAGAAAGGATGGTCTTTGTTGTATTTATAGGGGTTGGCTTCTAAAAATGCCTCTTTGTAGTCATAAAATAATACACTTATTGCCCCTTATTAACACAATAGATCTTATTTATCATGCCTTGTATGCCAAATTTCTGACATACAAGCAATGAAAAAGTCACAATTTTTGACACATGCTAGAACGTCTGGCCAAAAATTGTATCTTTTTGCTTTTTACAACCACTTGTTACTTTTCTGCAAAGTGGGTAGTGCGTGAACAAGGAGGGCTCTGGTGGCGATACGATGGTCTGACAGATGTTATAACTTGTGCCCAAAAACTGGGATGAGTTACTGCCTATGGCTGGCATAGATTTCAATTTTGGCACACAGGACCTACCAAGCCATGCCAGAATTGTTACCAGACTAGAGCATCTTTATATTTCTGGCACATCTTCTGAAAAAGTACAAATGGTTTAAGCCTGCTGCTTAATAAATCGGCTCCAATGTGTTGTCTAATTTTTTCTAGTTGGAAGTGAGTATTTACAGAAATTTACACATTACCCCACCATACCAATTTTTATTTGTATTTTGTAAGTCATGACCATGTTCATGGTGAAGAATATTAGCATCAGCCTCAGTAGTTTCTCTCAAGAATTCGTAAAAAACAAAAAACTTGCAAGTCTTCAGTAGGTGATACCTTTTTTAATGGCTAACTCATAATGATGACAGAATATAACGTTTCGAAGCTTACTCTGGCAACGTGATATTCTGTCATCATTATGAGTTAGCCATTAAAAAAGGTATCACCTACTGAAGACTTGCAAGTTTTTTGTTTTTTATATTTCATAACCACTGGCTAACACGGTACAAAAACAAACATTTTCCTTATATCAAGAATTCGTGTGTAGGTGTTTTGTTGGGAAAAGATGTGCAAGACAAATGGAGAAATGCGGACTGTAGTTTTAGGGAATTGGATTCCCAAAATTGGAACCAGAATGTGCACTCTCTTGGTACAGTAGGATGCGAGGACACATAAGTGTTAATGATGAGAAGTTTATTGGTAAAAGAAAACGCATTTCGGGGTGTTCGGTGTTATACACAACACCCCTTCATCAAATCTTCAGTTCCCTTCTAGCCTCAATCTGATCCGCACATTTGGATTCACAGTTTGATGTCACACTGACCAGCTGGTTGTATCTGCGTTCCATCAACTCGACTTGCTGAGTCGAGAAGCCAGTGGTCGCTGCCCGTCAATCTTGGATAACATCATATCATCAAACGAAGTGCAAGTCTCACCTATCTATCCCACGCCACGCATATAAGGCACGACATTTGTCCATTCGTATTGGGTTCCTAAGGAGCGCAGCCATTCTTGATCCTCACTTCTATAACATACAGATGGAGAAATAAAAGTGCCAAATGTTGTGCTTGCCTTGTACAGTTGTTCTAAAGCAGACACCATGATACTGAGTTCTAAGACAGTGGTCGATGTTGCTGATCACCTGCAGCGTCCTCTGGTACCTAGATCCAAGATAGTGGGTAAACAGGTAAGTATATGCAGTAGGGGTAACAAAAAAGGAGAGGATATGAAGAGAACAACAGGTACGTCAAAGGAGATACAATTTTGGGAACAATCAGTTTCCTTCATTTTGTTCAAATCAGCAGACGCAAGCAAGAGCGTATATCAGGGGGCAACATGGAGGAGAAAATAAGGCTGTGGAGTTGTAATCAGTGTTTTGTTTTTTTTTACATAGATTGTGAGCCCCATATAGGGATCCCAATGTACATTTTTTTTTTTTATCCTATCAGTATGTCTTTGTAGAATGGGAGGAAAGCCACGCAAACACAGAGAGAACATACAAACATCTTGCAGATGTTGTTCCTGGCAGAATATGAACCCAGGACTCTAGTGCTGCAAGGCTAATCACTGAGCCACCGTGTTGCCCCGGTAGTCGCTGTTCTTGAGTCGGAGTAGGGAAGTTTGCGTCAGAAAAAAAATCACTGAATGTGACTTTGGCTTCAAAATAAAATTATTTCAAATTCTATAAAACAATTATTAATATTGTATAATAAGTTAGACACATAGTCTGTTGCATATTTACCTTCATAGGAATTGAAGTACGAGCTTGTAATGTGAATCGGAGAAGCTTTCCTGCTTCTGACTAACCATGGCTGCAGCAATCTATGGAGTAGTAATTCCATCCACGTCCAGTGATGTAATATCCTCCAAGTTCACATCACACCACAGAGGCTGAATATCTCTCCAGTGCCAGGTGACAAGGCCTACGTTGCGTTGTTGTGCTATGCCTAGCATCGTTCTGACATGACTATGAAGATGACTTGGTGTTGTCATGCTAACGTTTGTTCTGGTCTATTGTATGCGCGGCTTTACATGAAATATACCTGAAGGCATCAGAAATATAAAGTGATAAAATCTGAATTATTTAGATGCTGCGGGAAGTTATGTGTCTCAGTTAATTAATCTTGCTTACTCTTCAAGGGATTCCATAGTAAAATGAGTGGATACCTCAGGATTCATGTGGATTTGTTTTCACAGTTACTTTTCCCATTTTTCCATATAAAATGCATATGAGAAATAGAACTTTTCGTTATAGGCAAGGACATGACTAGACAGGGTGCATAGACTGCGCTCATACCCAGGATCCGGAGCTTCAGGGGACTCAAAAGGTCTTACAAAAAAGCAATTCATTCCAGCTCGCCAGTCACATGGTCACTTTCATCTGCCGCAGCACAGACTTACCTCCTGTAGTGGTTCCTTGAACTGATAGAGACGTAAAATGATCGCGCTTCGGATGAAAGAATATTCCAACTTTATTGAAGTGCTTTAAAGGTTACATTCACCTGACGTACTAGTAGGACAAGACTCCAATACGTCTCAGATGTAAACTACATTCTTAGTCATAGCAGACAGCGTCCTTAGTCATAGGTATTACTGAGGATGTGGTTGTGACTGAGACACGTTATGGGGTTATCCTACATAGAACTTTCAAAGAACCTTAAAAAAGTTGGAATATTTTCTCATCTGAAGCTGGGAGGTTTTGTGTTACTGCTCAAAATATCTTCTGGCCCATATTAGGTGACCAATGCTATGAATGACCTGTCATATTTGTAGGCCCTAAAACTGTTGTGCACTTGAGGCCCAGGAAGCATCAAAATCTATGGAGATGTCGAGGAGACTATTTAATGTTTCAATATAGCAATACCAAATGATATTTAATAATAAATGAAAATTATATCTCAAATATTTAATTTATGAATGAATGAATGAATGAACGAACGAATGACTAAGATGAAATATGCGGAGAATAAAGTCCGGCAACTATCACTTTTCTCTCCGCATTTTTCATGTGAAAACTGAGCAAAAACCACACGGTTTCCATTATAGTCTATGGGGTCCGCGGGTTTCCTAAGGTAACCGTTTTTTTATGTGGATAAGTTTCCGTTCTGGGGATCCCCAAGCAGACTCCCTGAAGGGAAACCCGAACACAGATGTGAACCGGGCCTAAGTTTGAAAATTCATGTTGCCATATTATTTTGAACAGCCAATTATCTGCTACATTACTGTGCAAAGACCGCAAAGTATGAATGCTTTGTAAAATAGAAGTGTTAATAGTCTATTTTTTGTCAATTAACAAAATAAAATGAAAGAACTAAAGAGAAATATAAATGGCATCAATATTTGGAGTGACCGGGGCCACACGGTGGCTCAGTAGTTAGCACTGCAGCCTTGAAGCGCTGGAGTCCTGGTGTTCAAATCCCACCAAGGGCATAAAACCATCTGCAAGGAGTTTGTATGTTCTCCTCGTGTTTGCATGGATTTCCATCCCATATTCCAAAAAAGACATACTGATAGGGAAAAAATGTACATTGTGAGCTCTATGTGGGGCTCACAATCTACATTTAAAAAAATATATATATATATATATATATATATATATATATATATATATATATATTTGGAGTGACCGCCCCTTTGAGTTCCAAACCGCATGAATTCTTCTAGGTACATTTGTAGACATTTTTTGAAGGCACTCAGCAGGGAGGTTGTTCCTACATCTTGTAGAACTAACACGTGATAGGGAATCGGTGTTGGGGTCTAACCAATGGAACCTCTAGCGATCAGGAGATCGGAGGACCAGAGGTTCCCCTGAATCCTCCCTGTGAACCACCAGTGCTCTTGCATGGCTGTTGCACCAGTCACATTCACTTCTGGAACCGCAATGTCTGGTAGGCCCATAGAAGTGTATAGAGCCCCGGTCTACATTCACAAGGAGGATTCAGGGGGACTTTAGGTCCCACCTTTTCCTGATCAATGAAGGTCCAACCAGTGATCGGATACTTATATCATATGGATAGGGGATAAGTGTTGGTAGTGGCCCCTTTAAATATATAACACTTACTAAAAGTCCCTATAATATACCGTATGCTGGCAACCAACCACATGAGTATTTGGGGGGTCCTGGAATTAATCTCGCACTGCCCTGATTTTTAATTGTCTTCCTTTGTCACATCCATTTATTATAAGACTTTTGTGTATAGAGCTGTTTTCTAGCAGACAATGACAACACAACAATAGCTAGACATATTTGTCATCGCATCACAAATGACTCTTGACAACCTCGTTCACTAATTTAAAAGAGAATTTTTTCCTCGATGTGAAGTAGCTTAATGAAAACCACATGCACAATTTAGTGAAGCCACAAGCCCTGCTTTCTAGACATGCTAATGTATTATGTATGGCGGTGGGTGTTGACAGCGCAGCGCTACTGTATGTCAGAGTTACTTTATGCTGCACACACACAGGACCGGTCTTACAGATCTCGGCATTATTCTATGTGTTTCTACTACAATACGTGAAGGATTTGGTTAACAATAACAGCGAAAATAAGGCAGATGTCTTCCTGTTATAGGGTGACTGTAATCCCAGCGGGGATATTTCACTATTATTCCTTAATAATGCACATAATGAGGAAATGAATACAATAACAGACCTGATAAGAACAAGGACACGGAGTGGAATATGATAACATGAGAACATATGGATCAGTATAAGTATCATGACCAACTAAACTATTACGCAATATGTGCCACATAACCTGTTCTACAAAAAAAAAAAAAATTTGTTGTTAAAAAGTTCACTTTCAAAGGGGTTTTCTCAAGATAATAACCTCTTTTATATGTCCTGTAAGGGTATATGAGAGAGAGGTCCCTTACCAGGACTTCCATTTATATGCCACAGTGGAGAGCTTCTCAAAAACAGGATTACATAGTTGACTACAACTTCCCTGCAGTTACGACTGTAGGACTAATGTACGGGCAGATGTTATTACTAATAGCTAATGGATGTGGTTAGTAAACAGAGAACTACTGTCACTACCTGACTGCCAGGTCACCTTCTGACTACTAAGAGGTTGTCTTCCTAAGGAGAACCCTCAACTGCAATTAATACTAAGGTATAACCTTTAAGGGACAATAGGAGGACGTGTGATGAAGACACACTATGGAAGCATATGAGATGCCTACAAGATGATAATATGGACATATAGAAAGTCTGTTTACTAGAAAAGAACACCCAACATTATTCCTTCCTCTATCAGTAGTTATTGTTGGATGAATATTGGCACTTCGTATATGAGTAATAATGAATGATCTTGTATTGGTTCTTCTTATATAAGCAGTGATTTTTGGCTGATTATTGATACTTCCTATATGAGTAGTGTTTATTGACTGATTATTAGTACTAATTATAAAGATAAATTCACTGACGGTAATTTACTCAATTATTAACTTTGTCACAGAAAGAGAAATTTAAAACATAACCTTTAATTTTTTAAGATAAAAAACAAAAACAAAACAAAAAAAAAAGACCCAATGTGCGCTAAAAATTGAGAAATGATACACACTATACGGAATGATGGTGTCCGTGTGCGTTAATAAATTCCTCAATACATAACTGTAGTCACTGTATAGAAGGATAGTGACCCAATTAGGAGAATGTAGATAGGAGAGCCATAGACAACTGCCCCTCAGTCATCCATATATATATAGCACCCTAACCTGTACTGGTTATAACAGTCACTCTAAACCCCTGTGATTAATTAAACACTTGGGGAAGGAAAGGGTATATGGATTTGGCATAAAATAGATATTACTGCTCTCCTATTCTGACCTAATGTGGGCTATGTACTCCTCATAGCTCCTCTATGCGTTTCGCCAATGCATATCGCATGGCTCCTCAGGAGGACGATATTCAATATATACAGCCGCTATTGTTTGCTGTTAAAACTGCAGTTCCTGCATGCTTGATGGTAGGAAGCAGTAATGTGCTATGCATATTAATTATTATTGGCTTTTTGATACTTCCTACATTAAGGGACACGTCTTAGGGCCTTTTTCAACTCTGTGGTGCTGGGGGAGTAGTACACCAGCAAGGGATAGAAATAGACTTGACAGACTGGTTAGAAGGGCCAGCTCTGTCCTGGGGAGCCCCCTGGACCCAGTACAGGTGGTGGGTGATAGAAGGACACTGTCCATGGTGAGCTCCATGCTGGTGAATAACTCCCATCCCATGTATGAGACTGTGATAGTACTGGGCAGGACTGTCAGTGACCGACTGCTTCACCCCAAGTGTGAGAAGGAACGCTATCAGAGATCCTTCCTCCCAACCACGGTCAGGTTACATAATCTACATCAGGCCAAGTGGAGATCACTCCGCACAGAGAACTAAATGATCCTGAAGTTTTTCTTTTTCTTTCTTATGACTCCTACTATCTTTTTATGTGCTATTCTAGCTTGTATGTGTTTTTTCTTGTATTATTTTTGTATTACTATGCTGCTGTAACACACTGAATTTCCCCATGGTGGGACTATTAAAGGATTATCTTATCTATGTAGTGATTTTGGCTTATTATTGGTACTTCCTATATGAGTAGTGTTTATTGGCTGTTTATTAGTACTCTTTACATGAGCAGTGGTAAACATGATATTCGATATCAGACAGGCTTCCACATAAGCACTTCTTCCATTTTCTTTCATGCGCTGATATTTATGAACCTGCTCTCACGTTTTCCTGCTCATGAGTTTATAGCATTTCTTACTATAATGCACCACTGTTGCAAATGCTATTGTATAAAGTCCTTGTATGCAATGTTATCACAAGTATCTAGGGAAATAACGCAGCTTGAATGTTTACTATTGACAATAATTCTCTTTAAATGGGTTTTTACATTTTTTCAGGTGATGGTTTGTCTTTAGGATAGGCCACCAATTGGTTGGACAGTGATACTCATCCCTTCACTGTAAAAGCCAATACTGAATGCCTATATGAATATGACTGTGCTGGGTACTGCAGATCAGCCCTCTCACTCTCTATATGTTCCTATCTGTCCCTGTAAGAGGCAAATATACGTACACACAATTATATGAACAGATAAGTTAATGGCTCCCGCAAGACCAACAAGCTCATTCCATCTGTGCTCCTGAGGGAATTTTACTCCTGCCGTGCAACTACAAATCTGGTTACACTATGATATGTAATGACTGACAAAAGAGGTCTAAGATCTAATCCTAGAGAAATACATGAAATATATGAAGCCGGGTTTTCCTGTATCCAAACCTTCAAGAGCAGAGCTGTGTCTTAAGAAATAGGGAACATAATCAATAATAATATTATTATTATTATTATAATTCTTTGTATTATGGTCACATGTATACCAGATAAGTTTGAGATTCCATTTTATCCAACGAAGTACCATTAGGAGTAAAGTCATGAAATGGGTTCTCCACTTTGGACAATCCCTGCGCATTATAAAGGTGATCACATAATGTCCCCATGTTGAGAAGAAATCCGTTGCAATCGCGGAGGAAGCTGGAAGGGTTCCATATTAGAGATGAGCGAACACTAAAATGTTCGAGGTTCGAAATTCGATTCGAACAGCCGCTCACTGTTCGAGTGTTCGAATGGGTTTCGAACCCCATTATAGTCTATGGGGAACATAAACTCGTTAAGGGGGAAACCCAAATTCGTGTCTGGAGGGTCACCAAGTCCACTATGACACCCCAGGAAATGATACCAACACCCTGGAATGACACTGGGACAGCAGGGGAAGCATGTCTGGGGGCATAAAAGTCACTTTATTTCATGGAAATCCCTGTCAGTTTGCGATTTTCGCAAGCTAACTTTTCCCCATAGAAATGCATTGGCCAGTGCTGATTGGCCAGAGTACGGAACTCGACCAATCAGCGCTGGCTCTGCTGGAGGAGGCGGAGTCTAAGATCGCTCCACACCAGTCTCCATTCAGGTCCGACCTTAGACTCCGCCTCCTCCGGCAGAGCCAGCGCTGATTGGCCGAAGGCTGGCCAATGCATTCCTATGCGAATGCAGACTTAGCAGTGCTGAGTCAGTTTTGCTCAACTACACATCTGATGCACACTCGGCACTGCTACATCAGATGTAGCAATCTGATGTAGCAGAGCCGAGGGTGCACTAGAACCCCTGTGCAAACTCAGTTCACGCTAATAGAATGCATTGGCCAGCGCTGATTGGCCAATGCATTCTATTAGCCCGATGAAGTAGAGCTGAATGTGTGTGCTAAGCACACACATTCAGCACTGCTTCATCACGCCAATACAATGCATTAGCCAGTGCTGATTGGCCAGAGTACGGAATTCGGCCAATCAGCGCTGGCCAATGCATTCTATTAGCCCGATGAAGTAGAGCTGAATGTGTGTGCTAAGCACACACATTCAGCACTGCTTCATCATGCCAATACAATGCATTAGCCAGTGCTGATTGGCCAGAGTACGGAATTCGGCCAATCAGCGCTGGCTCTGCTGGAGGAGGCGGAGTCTAAGGTCGGACCTGAATGGAGACTGGTGTGGAGCGATCTTAGACTCCGCCTCCTCCAGCAGAGCCAGCGCTGATTGGCCGAATTCCGTACTCTGGCCAATCAGCACTGGCTAATGCATTGTATTGGCGTGATGAAGTAGTGCTGAATGTGTGTGCTTAGCACACACATTCAGCTCTACTTCATCGGGCTAATAGAATGCATTGGCCAGCGCTGATTGGCCGAATTCCGTACTCTGGCCAATCAGTGCTGGCCAATGCATTCTATTAGCTTGATGAAGCAGAGTGTGCACAAGGGTTCAAGCGCACCCTCGGCTCTGATGTAGCAGAGCCGAGGCTGCACAAGGGTTCAAGCGCACCCTCGGCTCTGATGTAGGAGAGCCGAGGGTGCACTTGAACCCTTGTGCACCCTCAGCTCTGCTACATCAGAGCCGAGGGTGCGCTTGAACCCTTGTGCACACTCTGCTTCATCAAGCTAATAGAATGCATTGGCCAGCGCTGATTGGCCAATGTATTCTATTAGCCTGATGAAGTAGAGCTGAATGTGTGTGATTGGCCAGAGTACGGAACTCGACCAATCAGCGCTGGCTCTGCTGGAGGAGGCGGAGTCTAAGATCGCTCCACACCAGTCTCCATTCAGGTCCGACCTTAGACTCCGCCTCCTCCAGCAGAGCCAGCGCTGATTGGCCGAATTCCGTACTCTGGCCAATCAGCACTGGCTAATGCATTGTATTGGCGTGATGAAGCAGTGCTGAATGTGTGTGCTTAGCACACACATTCAGCTCTACTTCATCGGGCTAATAGAATGCATTGGCCAATCAGCGCTGGCCAATGCATTCTATTAGCGTGAACTGAGTTTGCACAGGGGTTCTAGTGCACCCTCGGCTCTGCTACATCAGATTGCTACATCTGATGTAGCAGTGCCGAGTGTGCATCAGATGTGTAGTTGAGCAAAACTGACTCAGCACTGCTAAGTCTCTGCATTCGCATAGGAATGCATTGGCCAGCCTTCGGCCAATCAGCGCTGGCTCTGCCGGAGGAGGCGGAGTCTAAGGTCGGACCTGAATGGAGACTGGTGTGGAGCGATCTTAGACTCCGCCTCCTCCAGCAGAGCCAGCGCTGATTGGTCGAGTTCCGTACTCTGGCCAATCAGCGCTGGCCAATGCATTCTATTAGCCCGATGAAGTAGAGCTGAATGTGTGTGCTTAGCACACACATTCAGCTCTACTTCATCAGGCTAATAGAATACATTGGCCAATCAGCGCTGGCCAATGCATTCTATTAGCTTGATGAAGCAGAGTGTGCACAAGGGTTCAAGCGCACCCTCGGCTCTGATGTAGCAGAGCTGAGGGTGCACAAGGGTTCAAGTGCACCCTCGGCTCTCCTACATCAGAGCCGAGGGTGCGCTTGAACCCTTGTGCAGCCTCGGCTCTGCTACATCAGAGCCGAGGGTGCGCTTGAACCCTTGTGCACACTCTGCTTCATCAAGCTAATAGAATGCATTGGCCAGCACTGATTGGCCAGAGTACGGAATTCGGCCAATCAGCGCTGGCCAATGCATCCCTATGGGAAAAAGTTTATCTCACAAAAATCACAATTACACACCCGATAGAGCCCCAAAAAGTTATTTTTAATAACATTCTCCCCTAAATAAAGGTTATCCCTAGCTATCCCTGCCTGTACAGCTATCCCTGTCTCATAGTCACAAAGTTCACATTCTCATATGACCCGGATTTGAAATCCACTATTCGTCTAAAATGGAGGTCACCTGATTTCGGCAGCCAATGACTTTTTCCAATTTTTTTCAATGCCCCCAGTGTCGTAGTTCCTGTCCCACCTCCCCTGCGCTGTTATTGGTGCAAAAAAGGCGCCAGGGAAGGTGGGAGGGGAATCGAATTTTGGCGCACTTTACCACGTGGTGTTCGATTCGATTCGAACATGGCGAACACCCTGATATCCGATCGAACATGTGTTCGATAGAACACTGTTCGCTCATCTCTATTCCATATCTTTTCAGCACCACCACAGGTGAAATGAGGCATTACACCGTGCACATTCAAATTAATGATTTGTCTGTGTAATGCCGGACAGGACAAGTCCTCCAGAGCGAGAGACACTCTTTCTAATAGAAAATAACCCTTTATATTAAATAGATTTTCTAAGCTAAAAGGTCTAAAGCTATTAATGCTGCACAAATACCACGTAGCAGATTTCTTCCAGAAGAAAGAAATGTATTTTTAAAATGGTGTAAAATGAAAAAGAAAGTGTAAAATGTATTTTAAAAAGGGTGTAAAATTACATTAGAAAGTGTAAAAAATATAGAATACATGTGATAACTGCTAGAGTGTTTTTATAGAATACAGGAAGCAGTTGAAGAAAAATTGCGAATTTGGTTTGAAAAGTGGCATGAGCATATTTTTTACGCCTGTTCCAACTCAGTGTGCCACTTTTTGTATTATATGACCAGATAGTTTTAGAAATGGTTTGAGGGCTCCATTGTGGAATTGAACCACAATAAATATTAAATTGGAAGCTGTGCCTTTGACATTTATAGCAGACGTGGGTTCCACATTTAGGTCTCCAACCGCATGAGAAACATGAAAGCAATCAGCATTTCAAGACTCCCATAATCTACAGCATGTATGTAATGGCGGCTCGCTGTCACAAAGCTGTTACTGAATCGGGCGACATGGTGGCTCAATGGTTAGCACTACAGCCTTGCAGTACTGGAGTCTTGGGTTCAAATCCAACCAAAGACAACATCTGCAAGGAGTTTGTATGTTCTCCCCATGATTGTGTGGATTTCCCCCCATATTCCAAAGACATACTGATAGGGAAAAAAGAAGAAGCAGTTCCTGAATTTTTGCCTGTATGCTGATGGTTGGGGGCATCAAGTGCCATAGGTTTTGGACTCCAACTATGGAGTTTCTTGAGATGTCTTCAGTAGTTACAATAATTATGAAATTACTTCTTATACAACCTAGAAATCTGTGAGATCTCTATCGCGCCACCTATACTTTATACCCAATTGAATGGCTTTAAAACAGATATTGAAAATTCCTTGAAATTCCACCGTAATTCTAGAGGACACAAACCGGATTTATCAATAATGTACCACTAGAAGCCAGCTCCAGCATGTCATGTACTGACTCTGCCGTTCAATTATGTGTCTGTGATATGTTTTGTTGGAAACCAATTTTCAAGACACAGTGCTATTTTCCTTCCTGAAAAAATACAGCATTGAAAATCAAATGTTTTCTCCCATTGATAGCGTCCCCGATGGATATGAGAGCTCTTATTGAAAAATTCAGAGGGTTTTAGCTGATCTGCAGCTCTGGTGCTTGGTACTTGTTGAGTAAATAGCTCGGTGACAGGGTGCACATATTTTCCGATTACAAGGCTCGTATTGTTTGAGTATAAAATTGTTTTAGCAGCAAAATAAATTGTCTTCTTTCTCATTGTAGTAAACTGTTGTTATAGGGGACACAAATGAATGGTCTCCCTCGGTGAATGTCTCTATTATGACACTTACTGTTGAGTAATATTCTAATTATAAAGCATGTTCATTACATTTACTATGCAAGTGGTACAAATATTATGCTATGATGAACTGCACAATATTAATTGTCATAATTCCCAGTTAACAAGTCTGTGTATAACGTGCTTGATACCTTATAATAAGAATGAATTGTCCAATGTATTTGAGCATGTCAGTTTATGACTGTAGTGTATTTCTGCCAGCCACAATATCTGTCATTTAGGCTGAAAAAACACCCAGTATGGTCACAGATTATAAAAGCCTATAGAGACAATTACACTCAGAAAATATCATTCCCCTGTTGATAAATGAGCAGTCTTGATGACAACTAATCTCTTTCCATAAAGTAGAATGATCAGTACTGTCATTACTCTTAAAGGGAGTCTACCATACTGTAGGGCATCTCTTAACCCCTTAGTGACCAGCCAGTTTTGGACCTTAATGACCAAGCCAAATTTTGGAAATTTGCCCTGTGTGACTTTATCAGTGAATAATTCTGTAACAGTATAGAGCATCCAAGCGATTCTGATATTGTTTTTTCGTGACATGTTGTACTTTACTGAGAGGTAAAATTAGACTGATATAACTTGTGTAAATTTATTTTAAAAAACTCACAAATGCTGAAAATTTTTAAAATTTTTCAATGTTTTCCATTTTCAGCTGCGATATCTCACATATGCACAATAATACAGGGCAAAAAAGTTAGTAGTTATATACTTCCAAATGTTCCTTTTGTGTTTCAAGCATATTTAAAATACTTATAGCATATTTGAGTAAATTAGACAATTTACAAGTTTATCAAGTTTATAAGCAAATTTTGGAAATTTGGAGTAGGTGATTTTTTTTCCTGTACCAAGCGATTTTTGCAGACAGGAATAGGTGTCATAATGACAGAAACTCCCATTAAATGACCCAATTTGTAAAGCTAGACTCCTTCAGGTATCTTTGAGGGGTATAGTGAGCATTTTGATCAAACAAATATTGTTTTGTAAGAATTATTACAAATGATTTTAAAAAAATTTCATTTTTATTTTCTTCAAATATGTCATTTTAAAGCCAGTTTATTTGCACACAACACATCAAAAAGAAGAAACACACCCCAAAATATATCACCCCACTTCTCCTGTGTTAAAAAATGCACATTTAATGGCCTTATTCCTATGTACGAACATACAGTAGGGCCCAAGAGGTAGGGAGGGCCAAATGGATTGCAAAACACAAATTTTGCTTGCAGATATTTTAGGCCCATTGCACATTTGCAGGGCCGCCGATAGGCCAGTACTACTGCTACTGGCGTCAGGGGCCTGGCCAAATTTAAAAATTGGGGGGGCCCGGGCCCCCTGGCGCCGGCAGCAGTCATTGTATATCCTGCTTGTTTCAACTCAGATCTGCGTCCAGAGGACGCAGATCTGAGTTGAACACATACGCGGCTGAAGCGAGGAGCTGACACAGGTCAGCTCCTCGCTTCGCCGCTGCCCGCCTCTCTCGCTGACACATGCGGCTGAAGCGAGGAGCTGACCTGTGTCAGCTCCTCGCTTCGCCACTGCGGCCTCTCTCGCTGACACATGCGGCTGAAGCGAGGAGCTGACCTGTGTCAGCTCCTCGCTTCGCCACTGCGGCCTCTCTCGCTGACACATATGCGGCTGGCTCAGCCGCATATGTGTCAGCGAGAGAGGCGGCAGCGGCGAAGCGAGGAGCTGACACAGGTCAGCTCCTCGCTTCAGCCGCATATGTGTCAGCGTCAGCGAGAGAGGCGGCAGCGGCGAAGGGAGGAGCTGACACAGGTCAGCTCGCTTCAGCCGCTGAAGCGAGGAGCTGACCTGTGTCAGCTCCTCACTTCACCGCTGCCGCCGGCTACCCGGCAGTGTAGACGCGATGTGATGACGTCACATCGCGTCTACAACTGTGCGCTAGTAAGAGAGAGAGGCACGCAGAGAGCAGCGGGGGAACGAGGAAAAGGTAAGTGTAATGTGGATTATGTGGAACGTGAAACTGGGGGAAGATGAAGGAGAGGACGGCATGACACTGGGGGCAGAGATGGAGGGACATGAATCTGGGGACAGAGATGGAGAGGACGGCATGGCACTGGGGGCAGAGATGGGGGGACATGAATCTGGGGGCAGAGATGTGGGGACATGAATCTGTGGGCAGAAATGGAGGGGACATGGATCTGGGGGCAGAGATGGAGGGGACATGAATCTGGGGGCAGAGATGGGGGGACATGAATCTGGGGGCAGAGATGGAGGGACATGAATCTGTGGGCAGAAATGGAGGGGACATGAATCTGGGGGCAGAGATGGAGGGACATGAATCTGTGGGCAGAAATGGAGGGGACATGAATCTGGGGGCAGAGATGGAGGGACATGAATCTGTGGGCAGAAATGGAGGGGACATGAATCTGGGGGCAGAGATGGAGGGACATGAATCTGTGGGCAGAAATGGAGGGGACATGAATCTTGGGGCAGAGATGGAGGGGACATGAATCTGGGGCAGAGATGGGGGGACATGAATCTGGGGGCAGAGATGGAGGGACATGAATCTGGGGGCAGAGATGGGGGGACATGAATCTGGGGGCAGAGATGGAGGGACATGAATCTGGGGGCAGAAATGGAGGGGACATGAATCTGGGGACAGAGATGGAGGGGACATGAATCTGGGGGCAGATGAAGGATGTATATGAAGCTGGGGGAGAGACGGAGGGGGGACATATAATTTACGGGTGACTGTTGGATTATACAGTGTGCGGGCACATGAAAATTAATGAGTGGGCGGAGTCAACATAACAGTGGGTGGGGCTAAATTTCCCCTTTTGGTTCTTCAGCAGTTGGGAGGTATGGGTACAGGGGGCAATGGAAAGATGTTAGAGGGTGGACGGGGGGGATTGTTGGGACATCGGGTGTGCGGCACTGCGGAGAGGGAACTGGGGCAATAATATATAATATATAAGTTTTTAGCTGGAGAATAATAATGATGTAGGCCGCTATGTTACTAGCATAGCAGCCTGTTTGGGGGTGGGACTTTCACTGTAAAGGAGTATTCACGTTGCGTTTTTGGCCTCCCTTGCCGGGATACGTTGGTAACCAGTCACAATCAGCTCCCCACTTATCCCTGCACGGAGAACTGCAGGCCCCCCTTTTTTTTTAATGGCCAGTTCTTCGTGCAGGGATAAGTTGACAGCTGATTTTGACTGGTTACCAACGTATCCCGGCAAGGGAGGCCAAAAACGCAATGTGAATAAGCCCTGAGGATTTATTAGGAGGGCTCTTATAGATGGTGTTGGCTCTCTATAGGCGCGGTCACACGTAGCAGATTTTACCTGCAAATAGAATCTGATTAAGCCTTGTAATGCTGCTAAATAAAGGGAAATGTAATACAGAATTGGTGTGTCGCAAAATAAGGTCGTTTTAAAATGGCGGGGGGGGGGGGCAGACACTTAGGCTGTATGGGGCCCCAAAATTCCTGATGGCGGCCCTGCACATTTGAACAAGATTTCAGTTACCAAAGCAATTGAAAACCCCCATAAATGACACCATTTTATAAACTAGACCCCTTAAGGTATTCATTGAGGGGTATAGTGAGTACTTTGACCCCATAAGTTTTTAGAAAATTTGCGTCAAACAAAACAATTTCATATTTTTTTTTATACAAAAGTGTCATTTTATAGGCAGTTTTGTTTGCACATAGCACATGAAAATGAAGAAAAACACCCTAAAATAGATGATCCCATTTTTCGTGTGTTCAAAAATGTACACTTTGTGGCCTTAATTCTATGTACAGACTCTCAGTAGGGCCCAAAAAGAAGGGAGCACAACTGGATTTCAAGACACAAATTTTGCTTCTAAATGTTTCAGGCCCATTGCGCATTCAAACAAGATTTGAGTTACCAAAACAATTGAAAACCCCAATAAATGACACCATTTTATAAACTAGACCCCTTGAGGTATTCATTGAGAGGTATAGTGAGTATTTAGACCCCATAGGTTTTGAAAGAATTTGTGTCAAACAAAAAATTATCATATTTTTTACATAAAAGAGTCATTTTAAAGGCAGTTTTTTTGCACACAAGGCATGAAAATGAAGAAAATCACCCCAAAATAGACGACCCCATTTCTCCCGTGTTCAAAAATGTACACTTTGTGGCCTAAATCCTATGTACAGACGCACGGTGGGGCCCAAAAAGATGGGAGCACCAACTGGATTTCAAGACACAAATTTTGCTTGCAGATATTTTAGGCCCATTGCACATTCAAACAAGATTTGAGTTACCAAAACAATTGAAACCCCCCAAAAATGACCCCATTTTATAAACTAGACCCCTTAAAGTATTCATTGAGGGGTATAGTGAGTATTTTGACCCTATAGCCGTTTCACAGATTTTACTAACCTTGGGATGTGTACGTTAAAAATTACTAAAATGACCCTTTATCCCCAAAGTTTTCATTTTCACAATTGGTTAAAAGACAAAAAGCCCCCCACAGTTTGTTAAACAATTTCTCCTGAACAAGGCAATACCCCATATGTGTCCATAATCTGCTGTATGGGTACATGGTGGGGCTCAGAATGGAAAGAGCGCTATTTGGGTTTTGGAGGGCAGATTTTGCTGGAATAGTTTTCAGGTGCCATGTCGAATTTGCTGAGCCCCTAAAGTATCAATATAGTGGAAACCCCTCAAAAGTGACCCCATTTTAAAAACTACACCCATCAAAGAATGTATCAAGGAGTATTATCATTTTGCGCCTAAAAATGCTTCTCAAAAATTATTGTACAAAGGGGGCCATCCCGAGGGGCAAAAAATGATATATGTGGGTGTAAACTGCTGCTTGGGCACACAGCAGGGCTCAGAAGGGAAGGAGAACTGTGCTTTTTAGCTTTTGGGGTACAGATTTAGAGGGACCCTCTGGGCGCCATGACATTTATGCAGAGCCCTGGAGGTGCCAGTAAACTGGAATTGCCCAAGAAGTGACCTCATTTTATAAGGGCAATTTTAGGATCTCTGCAAATGTGACATGCTGTCCAAACATCAACAATCTAAATCTGCACTCCAAAAGTACATATCGCTCCTTCACATCTGCGCTCTGCTGTGTACTCAAATGGCGGTGTATGCCCACATGTATGACACTGGTGTACCCCAGATAACTTACTTAATGCCATATGTGGGTAGAATCGGCTGTTTGGGCACAGCCGGGCACAGAAGGGAAGGAGCGCTATTTTGGTTTTTGGAGCACAGTTTGGTTTTTGGACGTCACTTTTGAAAAGCCCCTGAATTGCCAATAAAGTGGAATCCGCAGACATGTCACCCTATTTTGGACACTACCCCACTGATGGGATTTATCAAGTGGTGTAGCGAGCATTTTTAACCCCTGAGTATTGCATTTATATAGTTTCCAGAAATGAAATCGCAGCTGATAATGAGAAGTTAAAAATGAAATTTTTCCAGAGCTTCGTCATTTTAGTCCCCGATATGTTGTGCCCAACTTATGTCAGCAGAGATACACACTCCAAAAACTGGTAAGCGGGTATCCCGGGCACAACAGCTTTTAGAGCGTTCATCTCTGATACAAGGCGGACACAACATATTACGCACTGAAATGACGTATTCCTGGAAAAATGGTCATTTTCACCTCTCACAATCAGCTTTGTATTCTTTTATGGATAATAAGTTATAGCAACACTTGGGGGTTAAAATGCTCTCTGTACCCCTGGAGAAATCCTTCAGGGGTGTAGTTTCCAAAATAAGGTCACATATCAGGGGATTCCACTTTACTGGCGTTTCAGTTCTGCAAAAGTGTCATGGCATCCAAAAACCAAACCGTCTGTGCTCCAAAAACCCAATAACCCTTCTTCCCTTCTGTGTCCGGCTGTGCCCTAATATCAGTTTATACCCACATATGACATTCCGTCCGTTATCCCGGGTACACCAGTGTCATACGTGTGTCATACATGTGGCATAAACTGCAGTTTGGGCACAAAGCAGGGCGCAAAAGGGAAGGAGCGCTATGCGGCTTTTGGAGTACAGATTCAGATGTTTGGTATCTGAATGCCATGTCATGTTTGTAGAGCCTGTAAGGTACCAGAAAAGTGGATTCCCCAAAGGAGTGACCCCATTTTGAAAACTGCACCCCTCAAAGAATTTATCAGGGGGTCTATTGAGTATTAGTATCCCAGATGTGACTGCACAGCGGATGGTGAAGAGGGAATATGTAAGCTGTGCGGAGAACTTTGCAAACACCAAATTCCCTACTATGTCCCAGTAGCTCCTATGATTGGGGGAGTCACTCTGGGGGTCACTTTGGGGGTCATTTCTGGTGTCTTTTCCCTCATAAGGTGTAAATCTGGGGTGTCCGCTAATATCCGCTCGCACAGTTTATATATTCCCTACCTGCCGCAGCCAGTTGTATTCTAACGATTTGGCGATTTTTGAGGGCTTTTGTCTTCACATTGGTAGATGCTATATTTTCTTTATTTTTCGGGTGACGTGGCCATATAAGGGCTTGTTGTTTGCGGGATGAGGTGTATTTTGTAATGACACCATTTTTGGGTGCCTACAATTAATTGAATACATTTTATTAACTCTTTTTTTGCTGGATTTAAAAAAGTAAAATCAATTCTGGCATTGCATTTTACCTTTTAAATTTTGTGTCATGCAGCGTACAGTATAAGTAACATGTGACCTTTATTCTGCGGGTCGGTACGGTTACGGCAATACCTCATTTATATTATTTTTTATGCAATATTAATTCTGCAGAACAAAAACACATTTGGGGACATAATTCAGTGATTTTTGCATCGCCATCTTCTGAGAGGCGTAACATTTTTATTTTTCGGTTGACAGTGTTGGTTGGGGGCTTATTTTTTGCGGGACAACCTTTGCTTTTTATTGGTACTATTGTTTGGTGTATATGACTTTTTGATCACTTTTTATAGCATATTTTCTAAGGTGAGATGGTGAAAAATCACTACTTCTGGCGGGTTTTTTCCTTTTTTTTTCAGATATTCACCGTATACATTAAATATTATTTCAGTTTTATTGTACAGATTGTTACGGACACGATGATATCAAATATGCATTGTTTTTATTAATTTTTAGGTTTTTTTTACATAACTCATTTTATATAGAAAAAAGGGGATTTGGGGGGCTTTATAACTTTATTCATTTTTTTCAAACGCTTTATTTATTTATTTTTCACTTTTTATTTCACTTTTTTATGTGTCCCTTTTAGGACACTTGATTCAGCAATGATTTCATTTCTGAATCAATGTTACAGGCTGGAGACACAGGCTGCACGTGTCTCCAGTCTGTAACAGGAAGCCAAGCGATGCCTCTGCTCCAATTACGTCGGCACTGATGGGGAATCCTTCCCTGACTGCCCGACGTAGTTTTACTATAGGGCAGTCAGGAAGGACCTGTCAGTGCCGACGTAGTTTTCCTATGGGCCGGTCGTTAAGGGGGTAAGGTTCCCACATAAACCATATCATTATGCAAATCAATTTGCTCCTGTTTTTTTGACTATAAGCCAGGTCTGTTTTAACACATTGGTGGGCCCTGTGCAAAGATTTCAGAAGCGCCCCCCCCCCCCATCACCTATAAAATACCTGACCTGCACAAATTATAAAGCTCCCTCAATGGCCCCCACATAAAGTAATGCCACATAGTGGCTCTCAAACAGTATAATGGCTCCCTAGTGGCCCCATACAATAGGCCTCTTATAATGTCTCCCTTCAGGTTGCCCCCCACAGATTCATGTCCACTTCCAGGTTGCCCACACAAATTCATGTCCCCCCACGGTGTAATGTCCCTCTTAGGTTACCCTCATAGTATCATGCCCCCCACACTGACATGCCCCCTCAGGTTACCCCCACAGTATCATTCCCTCCTACTCCTTAACTTGCCCCCATAGTGTCACCCTCCCCCCCATATCATGACCTCAACCCAGGTTGCCCCTACAGTTTGATGTCCCAACACCAGATTGCCTCCCCAGTTTTGTGTCCTGCACCCCCCATGTTGCCCCCATAGTGTCATGCTCCCCCTCAGTTTTCCCCACAGTTTCATGTTCCCCCCCCCTTCCCAGGTTGTCTCCACAGTTTTGTGTCCACAACTGTATGCATAAAAAACCAACAGAAAAATCCCTTAATACTCACCTTTCTCTGTTCCCCCGGTCACTCCTCTCTTTGGTTCCGGCGTCTTCTAGGAGCAACAAGCGCTATGTAATGATATTACTACATTGCACCTCCTGCTTCCAGAACACCGGGTGCTAATAAAGTTGCTGGATGATCAAGCAGGGAGCGGATGGATTCATCACTGGCTTCAACTCATCAGCATCCAGGAAGGGTAGCTCAGACCCACTGCCCAGGTCAATAGGACAGCAAATGTAGGACTGTCCCACTGTCCAAAGGGGGCCCCCGCTACCATAGGGCCCACCCGGTGCAAGTGGCCCTGCTCTCAGCCAGAACATTTTACAGAAGAGGACCTTGCCATTGGCTATGGGCACAGCTTCATAAACTTACGTGAAGATTCAGATTAATCAACCACACTGAAGGACGAAAACAGGTGCACCAGGTGGCGCGACAATTATACAGTAGTATAAAACGTGAGTTGGGGTTAACTGTTACCTAGAGAAGACAAGGGGTTAAAGCAATGACAGACATACACTAGGGCTCCTCTCCCCACCGCTGTCTTATACTATCAATATAACATTAGAAAATAGAGACAGACAAAAAAGATTATGCGATAAGCTGGAAAGTGTACAGAAATTACTGACTCCCAGAACACATTATGAACAGTGTTATAACCACAAAATAAACACATTCAGACAAGCGTGTGAACCGAGAACAAGCCACCGAACATACACAGGGCTGGCTAATATTGTATTGTCTACAGATAAAAATACTACAACCGACTATACACACTCTTATATTCTTCTGGTATATGGAATATATTGCATACTAAACCTTATATGCTTGTATGCATATACACATACATCATCTCCGAGCAGTTGTCCATTTGTACACGTCACTCATAGGGTAGTAGATATTCCACTATAAGTGTAATAATCTGTATAGCAAGTGTAAGGGAAATCCACTAACAATGTATCTTTCATGGTTTTCATTAGGGTTGAGCGATCAGAAAAGATCGGATTCCGATCGGCTATCAAGTAAATTTCACAATCAGGATCAGATGGAAAATGATCGGAAATCGGATTTTAAAATCGATCCTGAAATCTCAAGATCGGCTCAACCCTAGTTTTCATGTCTCATATATTAGTCCCCTTAGAAGAGAGACAAAACAAAGGGGTATTCCCATCTCAAATTTCTCTACCAGAGTTTCTTCATTAATATATAGAATTTCTGAAAGCATCCCAGGCTGGATTTGGAAGACCTGTATAAATGATTGGAGAGACTCACACATTTCATACACTTGAGGTCACAAATGAGGTTCCCAGTTCCAAGATACCTCACAACTGAATGTCGAGATAGTAATTCACTTTTAGGCTAAGGCCCCCTTCAGCATCCCGCAGCAAAAAAGTGCTGCAGTTTCTTCCGCAGCTCTTTTCATAGAGCGCAGAGGTTTCCTCTGCTGACTTTCTGCTTCCATTATACATATAGGGAAACTGCCCATGTTTCCCTAGGTATAATTGACATGCCGCAATTTCCAAAACTGCAGTGGTTTTGGTAATTGCAGAGTCTCCACTGCTCGTATTTTCCTGCACTGTGGGGATGGGATTCACTGAAATACCATCCACTATACAGTGACTGTAAAACGCCACCTTTAAGTGGTTCTCCCATCATTAGAACACATCATTTAGCCACAGGATCCATTATGCATAAGGTTTTTTACAACACCCACTTCATATTAAACAGATCCTAATATAGTCTCTATAGTGACCTTGGACATGGGGTAGTCCTTGACATCCCCATGGATGCAACAAACACTCATACGTTTGTCTGGGATAAAATCCCCAGATATCAAGCTGGCATGCACCAGAGTGACCAGGCTACCAGAGTCCAGAATGGCCATTCACCACAACTTGGCAGACCTGAGGCTCAGTCTCTAGTTCCGGTGCCGCAACACAGACAGGTCTTGCAAATAATGACTGACGCCCACCAGCGTCACAGTCCATTGGCTCGGAGGTGAATGGGCACTGGGCAGCAATACGTCCCCGTTCATGGCATCTCCAACACTGTACCAGCCCTGGTTTCTCCAGCAGAGAGTTCCTTCTTGGGCTGGTGGGCTGCCTGGAAAACCCATCACGAGCTCTTTTCCCTCCGCTCTCAAATATCGGAACAGTCTTACCGGGAGGTGCCCTCCACTGGGTGTTCCTGGGGGATGGTCACACTGTAGGGTCATCACGGAGTTCAGCCTCAGTCGCCAGGTATCTCTCCAGAAGGCTGACGAGCTGGTTGGCATCTTTGGGGTCTCCATGTCCAACCCAGCACTGCAACGCAGGAGGAAGAGCTCTGGTGAACCGGTCTAGGACCACCTTCTCCACCATCTTTGCAGGGGTACAGGTGTCTGGTTCCAGCCACTTTTTCACCAGGTGAATCAGGTCGTACATCTGGGATCTGGCAGGCTTGTCCATATGGTAGCTCCAGGTATGTATCCGCCGGGCACGGACAGCAGTGGTTACCCCCAGCTGAGCAAAAATTTCTGCCTTTAGTTTATCATAGTCCTCAACAGTTTGCTGGCAGAGGTCATAATAAGCCTTCTGGGGTTCACCGGTCAAATAGGGGCAATGACGTCTGCCCAGTCAGCAACTAGCAGTTTCTCCCATTTGGCCACTCTCTCAAACACAGTCAGGAATGCCTCCATGTCATCATCTAGGGTCATCTTTTCCAAAGCTCTTTGCCCTGCCCGCTTCTCATCTCTGTGCTCCACAGGTCTTTGCAGGCTAGTGACACCAGTCTCTTTAAGGAGCGCAATTTGCTCCATCAGCAAACTATTTGTTTCTTGTTGCTGCACATTGAACTGTATAAGATGCTTCAGTATCTCCTCCATAGTCTGGGTCTGTATAGTGGCAGCAGCCTTCAGCCAGGACATAAATTTTTTTTTTTCTCCAGCAAGGAGTGGACGTGTCGTTGCCCCTAGCAACCATTGTATGCCGGCATCCTCTACCAATTGTCAGGGTCTGGGGTTGCTAGGTGGGGTGGCATAGACACACAAGTCCAGTTTCTTTAGTCCAAAACAAAGGTAGAGTTCATTTTCACTCAAAAAGGTAGTGCAGCAACAAAAGGAAACAATACAAAAATAAATACCTGCCCGGCTAGGCTCTAACTAAATATAGAATAGGTTACCTCACCTAGGATAACAAAAATCCATAAGCCAGTAGAATCATTCAGGACTCAGCTCCAAAAATATGACCTCTCTGTCAGCTCTCCAGCCAAGCTCTGCCCAC
This sequence comes from Leptodactylus fuscus, assembly GCF_031893055.1. NCBI lineage: Eukaryota > Metazoa > Chordata > Amphibia > Anura > Leptodactylidae > Leptodactylus > Leptodactylus fuscus. Next base: position 54,614,863 of record NC_134268.1, read on the forward strand.
AGTCTGCTGCTGGAGCTGGCTTCTTAAGCTCCCTTGATGAGCAGACTCTGCAGCTGATTTGCTGCTGGAACATCCCCAAAGTGTGGACTGGAGGGGGGTGGAATGACAGGTCCCACTACCAACCTACCTGCCATTCCTAAAAATCCAGCCCAGTACTGAGCATTTACCAAAATGCTCAGCAGACGAAAGTTGTCAGCTGAGAACATACATTCCTTCTGGAGTTTTCTCATCTCACCCACCTTAGTAGTCTTGGTGAGATGTACACCCCCTCCATCGGCTTACAGTTGCTTATGCAAGGTGCCGTCCATTCAGTCTCTATAGCACCTACAGATATGGCAGGACCAGAGTTAGCTCATCCTTCTCAGTCCTGTAAACGTTAATAATAAATTAGTGTTCTTAAATGGGTTTTAGGACCCTCTCATGTTCAGTACCCAAAGCATTGCTACCTCTGTACCTCTATAGCAAGACTGAGGGTTGTTCATAAGGATGAGCTATATCTCCCATCATGTAGTTGTGTAAGTTGAGTCCTAAGGCCTCACAGAAAAATTTGTATTTGTGCCCTCTGCACTAGCCTATGCCCTAACACATTTTAGCAATTGGTTCTATTCTGAACAACAGGAGCATTGTTAAGTACCATATAAGGACCATGCTATATATTACTGTCACATACTAGTCCAATAACACCACCATATACTGCTATGAGCCAGTCAGTTGATTAAAGGGGCTGTGGTCCTTGGCCCACTGCTGAATCCCCTTTATTATTTACATCAGTCTACCTACACAATGTATACTTAGTAGTGGCATGGCAAGATATTGCAGCTTTATCCCTTAATACCCTCCACCACCATTACCACTACTACTACATAGACAACATGCAAGTAGAATGAATGTCGTGTATAATGAAGAGCATGCAGTACAACAGCTGATCGGTGAGGGTGCTGACTCTGGGTACTCCAACCGATCAGATATTGAATGTCCATCATAATGATAAGCCATCAATATTATGAACCTCAAAACACCCATTGAGGGGATTATCACAAAAAAATATAAGAACAAAATAGATAATGTCAAGGAGAAGGCTCCTGCAGGCGGGTAATACATGCTGATAGATTTGGGCTCACCTTTAAATGAAGGAAAACCTTTGCAATAAATTCAGATAGGAACATCAGGGGCTGTTGAAAAACCAAGTATACTTTTTTGGACGGTTTCCAAAATCCTGGAACAGTACGGAAGACCATGGCCAGAGTCAGCAAGAATGATGGCACATAAATCCTCCAATTATAACCCATCTATATTTCATCTCCCCATTCAGAATGAGAAGAGCGCTTCTTATGCCAGGCTGCCGGTATATGGGATATGTGTAAGAGACACTTTGATCTTTTAAGATCTATGCGATGGAAATGGACTTTGGTCCTTACTCTTTTCCTTTTACCAAGTGATGTAGAAAATGCAAAGATGAAACTGGTAATTAAAACGGTGCGTTCCCTTCCAACTAGCACAATATCTTTAGGATTGAACTTCTAACCTGACATAAATATATTGCATATTGTAACCTGTTCCTCCTGATTATTAACCTTCAGCATGGCAACCCATAAATCATCACTGAAACAGCTGGCGTTCAGCATTGCCCCAAAGGTGTATGATTATGATCGTTTTATATATATCTTGCTATGCAGACATGAAAAATGCATTGAAGAGTGTGCTACTCTAGGACTTATTGTAATGAATTTTCACTAAAACATAGATCATGCTTAAAACTGGTGTCCGCTGATTATAATTCAGCCATTTATATTTCCCTGAATTACCTTGTCTAGCTCCACCGCTTTTTCTCTGTAGTAGGCAAAAACCATGATTGCGGTGGTCAGCTGTGGGCATCCGAGAATTGAATGGATTCTGGTTTGGGGGTTATTTAACTATATTTCTTAAATTCAAGGGCACACATATTTTTTGTACCAGGGAATCATAGATTTTAATATTTGACCTCCTATATATTTCTCCTAAGCTTCCATTAGTGCAAGCAGGTCCCCATAACTCAAGTCTCCACCAAACAATCGAGCACACCGACAAGCTCAACCTCATAAGGTTAAAGGGATTTTCCTGGCTAAAAATATTGATGACCTATCCTAAAGATTGGACACTAATATCAGATTTGTGAGGGTTTGACACCCACCATCCTAATTCATTAGCTCTTCTCAGCAGCTGATATACAGAGAATGGAGCCAGTAGCAGACAGGGCTGATCTCTGTGTAGTGGCCAGATCAGGTACTACGAATAAGCTTCCATTTATTTGAATGAGACCTAAGCGGAAATGAATTGCACAGAGAACAAAGCTGTCTGCTTCCTTCTCTTTTCTCTGTGTATCAGCTGTTGAGAACAGCTACTGAATGGGGGTGGTGGGTGTCATTCATTTGATTTGTTTTTGCCACTATACAGAGAACTGAGCTGTCTGCTCCCTTCTCCATTCTCTGTGTATCAGCAGCTGAGAAGAGCTAATTGATGGGAATAGTTCTCCATGGACCTGCACACGATTATGGTCATATGTAGAGATGAGCGAACACTAAAATGTTCGAGGTTCGAAATTCGAATCGAACAGCCGCTCACTGTTCATGTGTTCGAACGGGTTTCGAACCCCATTATAGTCTATGGGGAACATATACTCGTTAAGGGGGAAACCCAAATCCGTGTCTGGAGGGTCACCAAGTCCACTATGACACCCCAGGAAATGATGCCAACACCTCTGGAATGACACTGGGACAGCAGGGGAAGCATGTCTGGGGGCATCTAACACACCAAAGACCCTCTATTACCCCACTATCACAGCCTAACAACTACACACTTTCCACATTCCAAAAAACCTCTATCAAAGTGGAAAAATACCTGGAAACCTTCTTTACTCCCCAAATGGATGGACACAAACCCCAATTTAAGCTCAACAAACAGTAACAACCACCCCTTTAAATCACGTTCCCCATGACAACCACGGATGGAATAGACAATGGGAAATCCAAAAGCCCTCACCCTTAACTGTCATTTTGAGTGTGTGTGTGTGTGTGTGTGTGTGTGTGTGTGTGTGTGTGTGTGTGTGTGTGTGATGTGGTAAGATCTTCCAAAATTCACTTTTCTAGCCCTTAACATGAGCCCTTCCAAACAAAGTTACAGGACCTTAAGCTGAGCTACCAGCAGAGATTGAGGCCCTTGGCATGAGTAGAGCCTTGCACCAGCAGTGTTTTTGGCACTTAGGGTGAGTTGAGCCTTGTACCAGCGTGTGTCCCTTAACATCAGGCGGGCCCTAAGTTCTGCGCTTTGCACAAAAGTTCCAAATTAACTAGGCTGAATGGTACAAACCTTAGTAGGCCCGAGAACCAGGAACAGGTCTTGCAATGGCTGTCGGATAACGCTTAAAGCACATTGTCCACCAGCCAGGCAGCCTCTACCTCCTCTTACCCAACAGTCTTGTCCTCCTTCCACCCAAAATTCCCAATCTTCCCAGAACAATAACCCCAACTGTCCCTGCTCCCCAGAGCTGTTCCCCCTTCCTTTGACTGTACCGCAACCTGCCCCTCCATTTCGCGATTCCACGGACCTAACAGACGAGTATCTGTGTCCAGATGCTCAAACACTAGAGTCTCCTCCATCTCCGGTCCATTTGGTGGCGGATGACCAGCAACCCACCCTCATCGACGACGATGAGACGCAGTTGCTGTCAGGGCAGCCAGTTGACATGCGCATTGTGCAGGAGGAGGAGGCGAGACAGGAGTTGGAAGAGGAGGTGGTGGACGACGAGGACACCGACCCCACCTGGACAAGGCGGATATCAAGCTGGGAAAGTAGTGTGGATGTTGAGGCAGGTGCAGCACCAAAAAGGGTAGCTAGAGGCAGAGACATGTCCAGAGGCAGAGGTCAGCTGCTTTGCCGAAGCCAGGCCAGACCCGGAATGTCCGAAGATGTTCCCTTTTGTACCCAGCCCAGAAAAACTCCCCCATCGAGGGCACGTTTCTCGAAGGTGTAGAGTTTTTTCAAGGAATGCGCCGAGGACAGATATAGTGTCGTCTACACAATTTGCCTCTCGAAATCGAGTAGGGGCCCTGAGAAGAGCAACCTGTCCACCACTTCAATGCACCGTCATTTGGAATCCAAGCACTGGAATCAGTGGCAGGCAGCAACGGCAGGACAAACGTCGCCCGCCGTTCATGCCACTGCCTCTGCTCACAGTGCTGGCAATGCACTCCAGAGGACGAGCCAGGACATCACTTCATCTGCCTCCGCCACTTTGTTGACTTCTCCCTCATCCTCCCCTGTTTCTGTCTTATCTCCTTCTCCTGCACCATCAAAGGCACCATCAGGCGCTTCTTTACAACAACCCACCATCTCTCAGACATTGGAGCGCCGGCAGAAATACACCGCTAACCACCCACCCACGCAAGCCTAGAACGCCAACATCGCTAAACTGCTGGCCCAGGAGATGTTGGCGTTCCGGCTTGTTGAAACTCCCGCCTTCCCGGACCTGATGGCAACTGTGGCACCTCACTATGCCGTCCCTAGCCGTCACAACTTCTCCCGGTGTGGCGTCCCCGCCTTGCACCAGCACATATCACTCAACATCAGGTGGGCCCTTAGTTCCGCGCTTTGCTGCAAGGTCCACTTGACCACCGACACTTGGACAAGCGCCTGTGGTCAGGGATGCTGCTTATCTTTAAGGACAGGCAGGGTGAATGTGGTGGAGTCTGGTCCCGGGGTGCAAACTGAGGTACCCTATCTCCTCTCCCAGGCCAAAATTCATGGCAGGAGTAGACTGAAACCCTACGACGCTGCAACCTCCACCCCAGCTACTAGCGGCAAACGCTAAAACACTGGTGTAGGGAGACGTCAGCAGGCGGTGCTGAAGCTCATCAGCTTGGGGGACAGACAGCACAGTGCCTCCGAGGTCAGGGATGCCATCCTGGCTGAGATGGCATTTTTTTTTCCCTGCTACACCTGGGGCCTGGCATTTTTACGCCTGTGATAATGGCTGGAACCTGGTAGCGGCTCTGGAGCTTGCCAGCCTCCAACACGTTCCATGTTTGGCCCACGTCTAACCTAGTGGTGCAACGTTTTTTGAAAACATACCCAAATGTACCGAAGCTACTGTTGAAAATGCGGCGCTTGTGCGCCCACTTTTGCAAGTGTACAGGAGTCGCTGCTAGCCTAAAAACACTCTAGCAAGGCCTACATCTGTCCAAACACAGGCTGTTGTCCGTCATTCACACGCTGAAACCCTACAATACCATATCTTGAGCAGGGTGTGTGAGCTGCACAGACCTTTGATGGAGTTCCATCTACAAAACCCAAGGGTTCCTCAAAGTTAGCTCCCAAAGTTTCTGCACCATGAGTTTCCAGGGGTAGCAGAGTTATGGCTAGGGGCAGAGGCATGGATAGGGATGATGTCTAGGGGCAAAAGCAGTGTGGATGTGGAGGCAAGCTAAGCAGCAGAAACTGGGGGTACAAGCTAAGGCATGGACTGGGGTGATGTCTAGGGGCAAAAGCAGTGTGGATGTGGAGGCAAGCTAAGCAGCAAAAACTGGGGGTACAAGCTAAGGCATGGACTGTGGTGATGTCTAGGGGCAAAAGCAGTGTGGATGTGGAGGCAAGCTAAGCAGCAAAAACTGGGGGTACAAGCTAAGGCATGGACTGGGGTGATGTCTAGGGGCAAAAGCAGTGTGGATATGGAGGCAAGCTAAGCAGCAAAAACTGGGGGTACAAGCTAAGGCATGGACTGGGGTGATGTCTAGGGGCAAAAGCAGTGTGGCTGTGGAGGCAAGCTAAGCAGGGAAAAAGGTGGCTAAAGGCAAAGGGATGTCCAGAGGCAGAAGACAGCTGCATGACAGAAGCTAGACCTGAGCCAGCAAGGCCCAAGATGCCCTCTTTTCTAGCTTCCATAGAAAAATTCCCCCATCGAGGCCACGTTCCTCGCTGGGGGAGATAATTTCTAAATGTATAGGTCGAGGACAAACTGAGTGTGGTTTACACACTTTGCAATGCGACTCCCCATCTCCCAGGCCTTTCATTCCAGGCTAAAGTACAGCACAACCCACCCACATGCCCAAGGCTTCAACAGCCTCATCTCAAAAATTCTGGCCCAGGAGATGTTGGGGTCCCGGCTTGTGGACACTCTGCCCTTTTTGGGCCTGCTGGCTACTGCGCCACCTCACTGTGCCGTCCACACCAGCACTTTTCCCCAAACATGAGGCGGTCCCTAAGTTCAGCGCTTTGCCCAAAAGTTCCACGTGACCAGCTATGAATGGACAAGTGCATGCGGACAGGGACGCTAACTTTTAATCTTGGCACAGTGGTTGAATGTATTTGAGGCATGGACCGGGTCGCAAAATGTGGTAGACTGACATGTCTCCCCACACAACATTCCTGGGAGGAGGGCTGAAACACCACCCTCCTCCTCCGCTGTTAGATTGACCCCAGATACGAGCTGGAAACGCTGCAACACTGGTGTGGGGAGACGTCAGCAGGCCGGGCTGAAGCTCATCAGCTTGGGGGATGGACAGCACATTGCCTCTGAGGTCAGGGATGCCATCCTGGATGAGATGGCAATTTGTTTATCCCCGCTGCCCCTGGGGCCAGGCTTTTTTGTCTTGTTGGAGGGCTCTGGAGCTTGCCAGCCTCCAACATGTTCCATACCTGGCCCACGTGTTCAATCTAGTGGTGCAACGATTTTTAAAAACATACCCCAAATTAGCAGAGATAAGGGTGAAAGTGGGGCACTTGGACACCCACTTTCCCAAGTCTACAGTACCTGGAGCTAGCCGCAATACACTCCAGCAAGGCCTACATCTGCCTGAAGCACCTACTGTTGTGCGAGGTCACCACACGCTCAAACCCTAGATACCGTATGTTGAGCAGGGTGTGTGAGCAGCAGAGACCTTTGATGGAGTACCAGCTACAAAACCCAAGGGTTCCTCAGAGTCAGCTCCCTCACTTTCTGCACCATGAGTTTCCATGGGTGGCAGAGTTATGGCTAGAGGCACAGGCATGGATAGGGGTAATGTGTAGGGGCAAAAGCAGTGTGGATGTGGAGGCAAGCTAAGCATAAAAAACTGGGGGTAACAGCAGAGGCATGGACTGGGGTGATGTCTAGGGGCAAAAGCAGTGTGCATGTGGAGGGAAGCTAAATCGACAAAAAAAGCTGGGGAAAAGCACAGGCAGAAACTGGGGTGATGTTTAGGGGCGCAAGCATTGTTGATGTGGAGGGAAGCTAAGCATAAAAAACTGGGGGTAAAAGCAGAGGCATGGACTGGGGTGATGTCTAGGGGCAAAAGCAGTGTGGATGTGGAGGCAAGCAAAGCAGGGAAAATGGTGGCTAGAGGCAAAGGGATGTCCATAGGCAGCAAGGGCAAAGATACAAAACTCTCCCCTGTTTCAAGAATTTTCCTGACTTGTCTCCCCACAAAACATTCCTGGGAGGAGGGCTGAAACACCACCCTCCTCCTCCTCCGCTGTTAGATTGACCCCAGCTACGAGCTGGAAACGCTGCAACACTGGTGTGGGGAGACGTCAGCGGGCCGTGCTGAAGCTCATCAGCTTGGGGGCCAGACAGCACACTGCCTACAAAGTGAGTCATGCCATCCTTGATGAGACGGCAATGTGGTTTTTGCCACTGCACCTGGGCCCAGGCATGTTGTCATGTGTGATAATGGCCGTAACCTGGGATCGGCTCTGTAGCTTGGCAGCCTGCAACATATTCCATGCCTGGGCCACGTTTTTAACTCATTGCTGCTAATCTTTTTAAAAAGGTACCCCAATGTTCCTGAGCTACTGGTGAAAGTGTGGCGCTTGTGCGGATAGTTTTTAAAGTCTATAGTTGCCGCTGCTAGCCTCTATGCACTCCTACAACGCCTGTACCTGCTGGAACAACGGCTGTTGTGCGACGTCTCCACACTGCTGGCACTAAACATATCATGTGTTGAGCAGAGTGTGTGAGCAGCACAGACCTTTGATGTAGTTCCAACTCCAAAACCCTCGGGTTCATCAAAGTCAACTGCCTCAGTTGCTCAACCATGAGTGGCCATGGGTGGCAGACTTATGTGAAATCCCATCCCATCCATTGCACTGGACACGAAACATTAGCATGCGCTCAGCACAACTCCGGATATGGTAGCTGCGTTAAGCAGGGTGCAGGGTACAACACAGACCAGGCCCGAGCACCAGGAACAGGTGTTAGAAATACTGCAGAATCCGCCATTTCCTTCCAATTTTGGGGTTTTGGACCCGCCACCGACTTGTCTGGACCTCAGTGGGGATCATGAGACACAGTTGCCATCAGGGCAAGCTGTGGTCATGTGCGGTTTGCAGTAAGGGGGCAGTGCGCAATTGGAAGAGGAGTTGGTGGATGACGAGGCCACCGACCCCACATGGACAGGGGTGATGTCTAGGGGCTAAAGCAGTGTAGATGTGGAGGGAAGCTAATTCAACAAAAAAACAGGGTAGAAGCAAAGGCATAAACTGGGGTGATGTTTAGGGGCTAAAGCAGTGTAGATGTGGAGGGAAGCTAATTCAACAAAAAAACAGGGTAGAAACAAAGGCATAAACTGGGGTGATGTTTAGGGGCTAAAGCAGTGTAGATGTGGAGGGAAGCTAATTCAACAAAAAAACAGGGTAGAAGCAAAGGCATAAACTGGGGTGATGTTTAGGGGCTAAAGCAGTGTAGATGTGGAGGGAAGCTAAGCAGCAAAAACAGTGGGTAGAAGCAAAGGCATGCAAAACTCTACCCTGTTGGAAGACTTATTCCTAGGTCTGGAACACGTTATTGGCCCCCCCTGGACAAATTACTGCCACTCAGGGGCCTAGTGTCACCAGGAGGGACAAGTATAGGCGCATGTTGTGGGAATACCTGGCCGACACCAGCTCTGTCCTCTCCGATCCCTCTGTGCTCTACTGCCTACACTTATTTTTTCATCTTTTTTTCTGCACTGCACATCTCTTGCCTACTTCCTTTGGGATCTTAGAAGTGGTAGTCCACTTCCAAAGGTGGTAATTTCAGGGCTGGAGTTGTCAATAGACAGTGTAACGGGAGTAGCTGAGGTATCGCTGTCTTAACCACTTTTTGGCACAAAATTAACTTCCAAAGCCAAGTATGGTGCAAGTATATGATGCAAGGACACCTACACACCTATCTCTGACACATTGGGGAGTTCACCCTCATGCGCCCTTTTGGACTGCACCATCATGCGCCTCTTCCCAGCCACTCCACATCTCCCAAGCTTTTCATTGCAGGCAGAAGTACAACACAACCCACCCCCATGCCCAAGCCTTTAACAGCCTCATCGATAAACTGCTGGCCCTGGAGATGTTGGTGTTTGTTTAGGCTTCTGGATACCCAGGCCTTCCGTCAGCAGATGGCAGCTGGGGCACCTCCCTATGCTGGGCCTAGCCGTTACTACTTCTCTTGGTGTGCTGTCCCTGCCTTGCGCCTGCATGTGTCCCATAACATCAGTCGGGCCCAGAGCTCTGCGCTTTGCTGCAAGGTCCACTTGACCACCGACACATGGACAAGCGCCTGTGGTCAGGGATGCTGCAGTGCTTATCTTTAATGACAGGCAGGGTGAATGTGGTGGAGTCTGGTCCCCGGGTGCAAACTGGGGTGGCCTATCTCCTCTCCCAGGCCAAAATTCATGGCAGGAGTAGACTGAAACCCTACGATGCTGCAACCTCCACCCCAGCTACTAGCGGCAAACGCTAAAACACTGGTGTAGGGAGACGTCAGCAGACGGTGCTGAAGCTCATCAGCTTGGGGGACAGACAGCACAGTGCCTCCGAGGTCAGGGATGCCATCCTGGCTGAGATGGCATTTTTTTTCCCCTGCTACACCTGGGGCCTGGCATTTTTGCGCCTGTGATAATGGCTGGAACCTGGTAGCAGATCTGGAGCTTGCCAGACTCAAACATGGTCCACGCATGGCCCACGTTTTTCAACTTGTTGGTGCCATGTTTCTTTGAAACCTACACCATTGTGCCTGATATACAGGTCAAAGTGGGGCCATTTTCGTAAGTGAGAACTAGCCTCTGCTAGGCAGAAAACATTCAGAGCACACTCCTCTCATCTTCGCACCGTTGGCTGGCGGAGGAAGACGAGGGGGTTGGAGTGGCATCTGATGTCCCTGTCCCACACGAGGCTAGAGGGTGCACTTCAGTGCATCCCATTGCTTCACCACAAATGGTGTGAAGGGGAGTGGAAAATGGAGGAAATAGAGAGTGACCCTTACAGTTGGGGCCAGCAAAGGCATGCCAAGTAACACACTGGCACACATGGCTGACTTCATCTTGGGTTGCTTTTCAACACATATTTCACATCATGAAGAACAAATAATACTGGATTTTTACAAGCCTCGAACCCCGGTCTAGGTCTATTGTCTGTTCCTTTCTTATATTAGGGGAGAGGGAAAAAAAATTACTTCAGTGATACGTTTAGCGTACATAGACTGACTATTAATGTGTATCCCACTTAGTGTTGTTAGGGTTACACACCGTCACAACCTGGCTAAAGCTTCTATAGCTGTTAATAAAGTCAACATAACTTTACGGTATCCAAAAAGACAGCTGGTACCGACAGAGAGCAAGACAAATGTCAACCAAAGCTGTGAGCTCTGAACACCCACAGTGACTTTGGCGTCATCATCATTATAAGGGAGCGGGTGGTAATAAATAACTTGGCAGTGCCTAAAACCCAAAAAGTTTATACAACTATATTTACATTAAGATACACAAATGACACTTTTTAGTAGCATGTCATGAGACAAGCTGATAAGATCTTCCTTTGTGCAGTGCTATTTGAAAGTTAAACGCTGCCTTTATTTTAATTCTGGAGAAGGTACAGACATTAGATTTAGAACATGTTGTCTTCATTGTCCAAATCCTCTATATAGGTAATGTGTTTTGCGGGCCGAGCTGTCTGGGAACGAGCTGGTGCAGCACTGACAACCTGGGTGAATATGGCAAGAGCCTGAGATGTAGGGTGAATGAATCCCCAAATTATTTGGGGAATTTCCACTCAGAAACTGGCACTATATACCAGTAGCAAAAATTGTGGGTGCACGTAACCCCAATATATTCTTTGAATTCCCAGTCAGACAATGGCACTATATGGCAGTAGCAAAAATAGTGGGTGTATATAGCCCCAATTCTATTGCTAGGGGACTTGCAGGGTATTTCTGGGGTGAAGGTGGGGGGGCACACCATTGGAACGGGGATCGGGGGTATATATAGGGTATACGGGAATACACTGTCAGTGTATTCCATTCAGGATCCTGGGAAAGCTGGGTTGCGGCGATTGAGCCCGTCAGTGCCACGTTACACTGACAAGCTTCTCCCTGGAATTGAAGTTATATGTAACCCCAATATATTCTTTGAATTCCCAGTCAGACAATGGCACTATATGGCAGTAGCAAAATTAGTGGGTGTATATAGTCCCAATTCTATTGCTAGGGGACTTGCAGGGTATTTCTGGGGTGAAGGTGGGGGGGCACACCGTTGGAACGGGGATCGGAGGTGTATATGTAGGGTATACGGGAATACACTGTCAGTGTATTCCATTCAGGATCCTGGGAAAGCTGGGTTGGAGTCCCTTGCTTACCTATGATCCAGGGGGAGAGCCTTAGGCTTGTAATGTCAATTGATCATCAACATAGAAGTTATGAAAATGGTTTTCACATCTGAGTTTTTGTGGACTGGCGGCTACAGGCTGTGGATAGGATACAAATCATTGTGATCAGAAAATGAGATTTCCCAGCAGGTGAGACAGATATTCAATGAAAAGCCCAGGTATAAAAAGCCCAATGCTTCATCTGATTGGTACTGTGTGTTTTCTTTATCTGTTCAGCCATTCTAAAGATATAAGCCCTTTTAGAGTCGATGCAAAGTAGGGTCTGCTATCCAAGTGGGCAGTAACAATGCTTGACGTAAGACACAGAGATACCACAACATTACCATCCACTTGGCTAATAGACCCTAATTTGCAACTCCACTAAAAGGGCTTATATCTTTGGAACGACTGAACAGATTTAAGTAAACAAAACACTAAAATGCTCAGGGTGACAGCACCTATCAAATGCTGTATGCCATTGTGCTTTTCAGAGCTGTTAACCTCTTTTCTTTAAGGGTCTTTTACATGGACCAGTGATTGGATGCACAAATGTATGTTCCCGATCATTACCCATTTGTCGAGTCATGATATTTTTTGGAGACATTAGAATGATTGCTTTTTGGCAGCACATCTATCTGTCCTGTTGACAGGCACTTTATGACCATAAAAGGCTTTGGCTAGAAGTATTCTGCAATTATCAGATTCCAGTCCTGAATTTCAGGGTATTTTTCCTAAAATCGAAAATAATTTGAATTTAAGTGTTGACTTCATGGGTACAAATAATTTTATGGGGACAAGTACTCTAAGGGGTTTGTTCTATAACAAATGAGAGTACCACATAGTGGTTACCACTAGAAATGAACGAGTAGTATTCGATCGAGTAGGTATTCGATTGAATACTACGGTATTCGAAATACTCGTACTCGATCGAGTACCACTCGCTATTCAAATGGAAAAGTTCGATGCAGAACCAGCATTGATTGGCCGAATGCTATACAGACGGCCAATCAACGCTGGTTCTTCTCCTACCTTTAGAAGTCTTCTCCGTGCAGCTTCCCCGCGGCGTCTTCCGCTGACTGCGCATGCCCGCGCTACATGAAAATGGCCGCTTTAACTGTAAGCGGCCATTTTCTTGTAGTGCGGGCATGCGCAGTCGGCTCTGCCCTGGCCCGGTGCCTGGCAGAGTGAATTCAGAGCCAGAAGACGCCGCGGGGATGCTGCACGGAGAAGACTTCTCGGAGGATCCAGCCCGACCCTCACTCGTGGACTTGGTAAGTGTAATTTGATTGAATGTTGCCTACCCCTGAAACGAGCATTTTCCCCCCATAGACTATAATAGGATTCGATATTCGATTCGAGTAGTTGAATATTGAGGGGCTACTCGAAACGAATATCGAATATCGAACATTTTACTGTTCGCTCATCTCTAGTAACCACTACTCTCTCCAGATGAAGATTTCTGATGTCGACGTTACCAGCCACAATAAGTCACATTTTAGGCTAAATATTCCTTTTCCGGTAAACTTAATCATGGAAGAAAATTACATTGTATTGTGATATCCAGTAAAAATCCTAATGGTATTCTATATGGTTATATCACAGAATACAATCACCTAGTTACTAGAAGAAATGTACTGTAAATGGGGATTTGTCTACAATGATACACTGACCATACAGTGGTTTGATAAGATCATATTCTATCTGCTTACCTATTATCCCTCGAAGACATGGTCTGATCACATTACAGAGACTGACTGCACATTAGGAGCACTTAAGATCTACTATAGTGTGCCCTTATTATTGAGAAACACATACCTCTCTGTGCCACACTGTAGCATATATTGTATGGTATATATATATTTTACTGTAAAGCTCCTACTGGCATCATGACATTTATTGCAGTTGTTATTGAAAGCGCAATAGAAGATGTAGAGAACCATTTGACGTCATTGCTCCCCATTCCCTGCTGTATAATCAGTCTCTACTACTCATGCTGGGACATCACTATTAATATCATCATCGCAATGTCAAAGACGGAGACAACTGTCTTATCTGGAAGGACGATTTTATGTCTAATCCATCGCTCCTAGTCAGAATTGTAAGATTTTCCTCTGATTATTATTATATAGCATTTTTTTTCCTAAAATCAAGAATGCCCAGTACATATAGGTCATTCAGTCAAGTGTTGCGTTATTGTACGTAGAGTGGACATCCTTGATAACGCCTTGACCACAAAGTATTGCTAATAGAGATCTATGCTATGGTATTGAATGCCACTGGGAACAGAAGACGCAGATTATTTGTTTCTGGTGAAATATTATTTTTATGGTAATGTAGATAAATTAGCTACGGTATATATTGTATATCGTAAAGGGTTTTGGACCAGACATAATTAGTATAGTAGGTTAGGCAAATGTGTTAATTAACTCCAGGGTGCAAAACAGTGGTGTAACTAGGAATGGTGGGGCCCCGTGGCAAACTTTTAACATTTGCCCCCCCCAACCGACACCGATGCCGAAGACCTCGACCGACCCCCTCCTCCGCACTCTATTATGTCCCTTAGTAAGCCCTGCACACAGTATTATGTCCATTAGTGGCCCCTGCACACAGTATTATGTCCATTAGTGGCCCCTGCACACAGTATTATCCCCCATAGTGGCCCCTGCACACAGTATTATGTCCCTTAGTGGCCCCTGCACACAGTATTATACCCAATAGTGGCCCCTGCACACAGTATTATGTCCCCATAGTGGCCCCTGCACACAGTATTATCCCCCATAGTGACCCCTGCACACAGTATTAACCCCCATAGTGGCCCCTGCACACAGTATTATACCCAATAGTGACCCCTGCACACAGTATTATGTCCCCATAGTGGCCCCTGCACACAGTATTATGTCCCCATAGTGGCCCCTGCACACAGTATTATGTCCAGGATCGGCAAGTAAATAGGGCCCGTAACGGCCAATTAAAAAAAAAAAACGCAGCGGTAGCGGCTGTCACTGGGCCCCCTAATGGCCCGGGCCCTGTGGCAGCCACCTCCGCTGCCTCTATGGTGGTTATGCCCCTGGTGAAAAATCATATATGTGGTACTGGATTGCCTCAGCTTACTTTTTAGTACTAACTTTAGGTCCCAAGTGAGCCAGAATGGTATAGAAGGTCATATGTCCAAAAATTGCTCAGCTGACTGACTGTCACTTACATCTCAGTGGTTTTATACTGGCAACCTGGACCCTAACACAAGACCCCAGGGCTCACTAACAATAACAATGAATGTAAAGCAAGTTGATTCCCCTATAGAAATGCACCAAGTGGTGAATGTTCCATGAACAGGATGAGGGCAGCTTCTTATCAACCCAAGAACAAGATTGACTTGAAATCCAACTGCCTTATTTGTGTTTTCAACTGATACACATCAGGAGGTCAGTGCCGTAACTAGGAATAGCGGGGCCCTGTGGCAAAGTTTTGACGTAGCCCTCCCACCCACCCACTGAAAAGACCCTCGGGTATAATGATAGTGTTTGTGGCGTTTGTCAGGCCCGCGGCCTCACTTATCAATCGAGCTCCGGCTCACAGTCACCTCTGCAGATGGGGAAGTGCAGGAATCCTTGTGCAAGAGCCAGGATAGGTAAGTAAATAAGGGCCCGTTACCTGCTGGAGTTACTCCAGCTGGTAATGACCTATTATAATGTCCCGGGCCCTCTGGTAACCGCTACCACTGCTACCACGGTAGTTACGCCCCTGCGGGAAGTCCAGCTGCTACAGATGTATGGCCGGCTTCAGGGCATTAAATTCACATGTACATGCAATAATATGCATAATACTATTCAAATATGAGCCTGCATTTACATGTAAAAGGCTTCTCAATAGGACTAAAAATTATTTAAAATATGTATGAAATTGATGATAAAAAGGAGAAAATACAATTAGCATAAAAAGTGTATGATAAACATGGACTGCAATCATTTAAAACAGTGGTGGAAACGTACCTGAAAATGGTGCCTAACACTGCAAAAACAAATAGAAATCTACCATTAAAAAATAAAATAATTTAAAAAAAATAGTCATTACTTTGTCTTATGTAGGGTGATCTTCACTAGGACACCCACTGTATATGAGTGACATCAGTGAATGGTTTCTACTCTGGCAGACGTTAGCCATTCATGTACAGTATTACATAGATGGCTATTCACATAAATAATTACCGTATATACTCGAGTATAAGCCGACCCAAATATAAGCCGAGGCCCCTAATTTTACCACAAAAAACTGGGAAAACTTATTGACTCAGGTATAAGCCTAGGGGGGGAAATGCAGCAGCTACTGGAAAATTTCAAAAATTAAAATGGTTGGAGTTTTTGGATGCAGTAGTTGCTGGGTGCTGGGAAAGGGGAGGGGGTGTTTTGGTTGTCTGTCTGCCCCTTCCCTGAGCTTGAGGACTGGGTTTTTCTTCCCCCACTTGGAATTCAGTCTGGCTGAATATAGGGTATCTGCAGTGCTCCTATTAACCCCTTCCCAACGGAACAGGAGCACTGCAGATACCCTATATTCAGTAGACACAGGGATACCTAATGTGTATGTGTTTCACAGTAATTCTCTACTTTTGTATGTATTCTAGGGAAAGGAGTGATTTAGAACTTTTATTTTTTTATTTTTTTTTTATTTATTTTTTTCCCCCCACTATTTTATGGGAGATTCTATACATTGATACTGTGGCTGGTCATAGACCCCCCCCTCCTGCAAAAAAATAAATAAAAAAAAATTGTAAAATAAATAAAAAATTTTTTTGCTGACTCGAGTACTAAAACTGTGCTGAAAAATTCGGCTTATACTCCAGTATGTACGGTAACTTATGTTTCTTCACTGCAGGGAACCATGTCAGTATTCCCTTGGTAAAATTAGCCATTTACTGGGGTATCAGGAAGATATATCCAGGGACAGCTCATAAGCACACAATAAATATTAACTAAATTAGGCTAGGTTTGCATCTGTATCGGAGTCTCTGTAGGAGACACTTGCGCAGAATCTGACGACAATTGAGGAGAGACTAATAATAATATACATTTTAGTTATATAGCGCCGACATATTCCGCAACACTGTACTAGGAAGTAGAAGACAGAAGATGACTAGTAATAGTCGGAACGAGAGGGTAAGTGCTAAGCACTGGGCGCAGTCGGCCATTTTTACCCATTATTTTCCTACAAAACTAACAAAAAACTGAATAGAATTTCTAAGCCCTGTAGGTTGTGGGATGGGAGATGCTCATTATGATGGCATACTCTACAGACTGCTTGGATTCCTAAATGTCCATTATTTTCGACATTTTCCTACATATTGATATTTGTAAGAATTTTTTCCACTATAGAAAACATTGGGATTTGGGCTGAAGAGTGTTTGTGTTTTGTGCTGGGTGGGAATAGTTTTATTCATATCAAAATGGGGGAGAAAAGAGGATCGATTTGTGCAACATGCATGAAGAGTGTAAATCTTCCTTCTACATTTAGCAGAGATTGCATAGAAATTGAGGTTAAGGTCACCCCAGAGTTGGCAGATTAATGTGTCACAAATGAGAAAAGACCATATTTTATCAATTTGATAATAATTGTGAATTATATAGCACCAACCAACACAACACAAACCTCTTATTATCTTACTCTTGTGTTTTGCGGATAGCAGAATATTTATTACTGTGGTATGTTATACTAATTTTTCAACCAGAAAGCACTTAATCTGTCTATCTAAGATATAGATAGACAGATAGATAGATAGATAGATAGATAGATGATAGATAGATGATAGATAGATAGATAGATATTAGATAGATAGATAGATAGATAGATAGATAGATAGATAGAGAGATAGATAGATAGATAGAGAGATAGACAGACAGACAGACAGACAGACAGACAGACAGACAGACAGACAGACAGACAGATAGATAGATAGATAGATAGATAGATAGATAAAGAGATAGATAGGAGATAGATAGATAGATAGATAGATAGATAGATAGATAGATAGATATTAGGTGTAATCAAATTTTATTGAAAGATTTTTTAACAAGATATAAAAAACAAACAAATAAATTGAGCAAATGATGAGGACAGGAGGACCCCAAAATGAAACAGGGGGCCAAACAGGGCCCCAGGGTATAGTATACGCAAGGGGGACGTCCTCTGGAGGTCCAGTGGAAGAATTGTGGAGAAAACTCAGACAGTCTACTGGCTAGTTAGAGGAAGCCAGGGAAGAGTCTACAAGTGGCTAAACCAAAGACAGAATATTTGCCACTAAGGCTTTCTTTTGCAGGCCGAAAAGTTTTAACAAACATTCTTATGACAGAGTTGGATTTGTGTAGAGAAATTCAGTTTCTGTGCTAAGATCACATTAGTAGGTCTCTGAGACCCACAGTGGACAGTAGATATGTCAGCAGTGTGCCACATCCTTACAAGACCCCTGAAGGAGAGAACATACAAAGCTCACTGAGGAGATTGACCTGCTCAAGTTCTGAACTCAGGATTCTCTCAGGTGACTGAATATGGGCAAAGCATGGGTTTATCAGTAAAGGTGAGGGTTCATTTAAGATTTTATGGTTGACAAAAGATTAGGTGGATGGGACTAGAAAAGCATTAAAGGAGAAACATTAGTATTCCATAAAATGAGGTGTGAGATGATCAGACTACAGCAGATGTTGGGTGTGAAGTGCTATCAGAAGGGGCCACACCGGGCAGGACTTCCTATTACTCAGTAATATATTATATCCTTTGGCACAAACATTAATGCAAGTGGAAACATCACATGTTGAGGTAGAGGAATTTTAATATATTATACGACATATGAGATGATTTGCAGTAATATAATCACATTGTCTCCTGCTGTAAGTATTTGCCAGTTTCCCAGATTCCATAATTCTTTTTATTATATCTAAGCAGCATGTTTGGCCTATTGACTGGTCATAGGTGCCACAGGGGAGGGTGACAATGTCAAAATTGGTAGTCATGAATATGGAGGGAGAGCCTTGGATAAGATGTAACAATTGATTTTTAAGACGTGAACTCGTCCTCTCCAGACGTGAATTCGTCCTCTCCAGCCAACTATTGCCCCATCTCTTTGACCCATATTCCTCAAAATTTGGTTGAACAACATGTCTGTTGTGATGTATCCTCCTATCTCTTGTCCAATATACTCTGTTACAGATCTCCTGGATCTCCTCATACCTCACTAATCTGCATTCTTTGTCTCCAACTCGCTTACTACCTCCTCGCTGCACCATCTTTCTGTAGTTGTCCCTCAAGGCTTTGTCCTAGGATCCCTTCTGTTTTCCTTGCACACCTTTAGCCTTAGTGAACTCATAGAATCTCTGACCAAATCTCCCTCTATCTGCCCACACAAAACCTCCAATCCTCCGAAGACCTCCTACTCCTCTCTGCTATTATCCGCTCTTCACACAACCATCTCCAAGATTTCTCTCCTGCATCCCCCATACTCTGGAACTCATTACCACGACACACAAGACTATCACTCACAATCACAGGCTTCTAGAAGAGCCTGAAGGAAGGCCTACAAACTCTAATAAGACTACTGTCTCCACACCACCATCTGAACAGCCTCTACCCTCACCCCTACTGTCTCCACCTCTCTTCACTCATACATTATAAGCCCTTGTAGGCAGGGTCCTCAATTCCCACTGTGCCAGTAGGTCACTGTTAGTATTGTACTTGTTTTGTATATTTTGTGTACTGTATGTAAACCCTCAAATGTAGAGCACCATGGGATTAATATAATAATGTACAGCACCATGGAATTAATATAATAATGTATAGAACCATGGAATTAATATAATAATGTACAGCACCATGGAAGTAATATAATAATGTACAGCACTATGGAATTATAATAATAATGTACAGCACCATGGAATTAATATAATAATGTACAGCACCACAGGATTAATATAATAATGTACAGCACCACAGGATTAATATAATAATGTACAGCACCATGGGATTAATATAATAATTAGAGATGAGCGAACACTAAAATGTTCGAGGTTTGAAATTCGATTCGAACAGCCGCTCACTGTTCGAGTGTTCGAATGGGTTTCGAACCCCATTATAGTCTATGGGGAACATATACTCGTTAAGGGGGAAACCCAAATCCGTGTCTGGAGGGTCACCAAGTCCACTATGACACCCCAGGAAATGATACCAACACCCTGGAATGACACTGGGACAGCAGGGGAAGCATGTCTGGGGGCATAAAAGTCACTTTATTTCATGGAAATCCCTGTCAGTTTGCGATTTTCGCAAGCTAACTTTTCCCCATAGAAATGCATTGGCCAGTGCTGATTGGCCAGAGTACGGAACTCGACCAATCAGCGCTGGCTCTGCTGGAGGAGGCGGAGTCTAAGATCGCTCCACACCAGTCTCCATTCAGGTCCGACCTTAGACTCCGTCTCCTCCGGCAGAGCCGCGCTGATTGGCCGAAGGCTGGCCAATGCATTCCTATGCGAATGCAGAGACTTAGCAGTGCTGAGCCAGTTCTGCTCAACTACACATCTGATGCACA
This sequence comes from Leptodactylus fuscus, assembly GCF_031893055.1. Classification (NCBI taxonomy): domain Eukaryota; kingdom Metazoa; phylum Chordata; class Amphibia; order Anura; family Leptodactylidae; genus Leptodactylus; species Leptodactylus fuscus. Next base: position 54,635,054 of record NC_134268.1, read on the forward strand.
CTCGGCACTGCTACATCAGATGTAGCAATCTGATGTAGCAGAGCCGAGGGTGCACTGGAACCCCTGTGCAAACTCAGTTCACGCTAATAGAATGCATTGGCCAGCGCTGATTGGCCAATGCATTCTATTAGCCCGATGAAGTAGAGCTGAATGTGTGTGCTAAGCACACACATTCAGCTCTACTTCATCGGGCTAATAGAATGCATTGGCCAGCGCTGATAGGCCAGAGTACGGAACTCGACCAATCAGCGCTGGCTCTGCTGGAGGAGGCGGAGTCTAAGATCGCTCCACACCAGTCTCCATTCTGGTCCGACCTTAGACTCCGCCTCCTCCAGCAGAGCCAGCGCTGATTGGCCGAATTCCGTACTCTGGCCAATCAGTGCTGGCCAATGCATTCTATTGGCGTGATGAAGCAGTGCTGAATGTGTGTGTTTAGCTCAACTACACTGGTGGAGTAGTTGAGCTAAGCACACAGATTCAGCTCTGCTTCAATCAGCGCTGGCCAATGCATTCTATTAGCTTGATGAAGCAGAGTGTGCACAAGGGTTCAAGCGCACACTCGGCTCTGATGTAGCATAGCCGAGGCTGCACAAGGGTTGAAGCGCACCCTCGGCTCTGATGTAGCAGAGCCGAGGGTGCACTTGAACCCTTGTGCACCCTCGGCTCTGCTACATCAGAGCCAAGGGTGCGCTTGAACCCTTGTGCACACTCTGCTTCATCAAGCTAATAGAATGCATTGGCCAGCGCTGATTGAAGCAGAGCTGAATCTGTGTGCTTAGCTCAACTATTCCACTGGTGTAGTTGAGCTAAACACACACATTCAGCACTGCTTCATCACGCCAATACAATGCATTAGCCAGTGCTGATTGGCCAGAGTACGGAATTCGGCCAATCAGCGCTGGCTCGGCTGGAGGAGGCGGAGTCTAAGGTCGGACCAGAATGGAGACTGGTGTGGAGCAATCTTAGACTCCGCCTCCTCCAGCAGAGCCAGCGCTGATTGGCCGAATTCCGTACTCTGGCCAATCAGCGCTGGCCAATGCATTCTATTGGCGTGATGAAGCAGTGCTGAATGTGTGTGCTTAGCTCAACTACGCCGGTGGAGTAGTTGAGCTAAGCACACAGATTCAGCTCTGCTTCAATCAGCACTGGCCAATGCATTCTATTGGCGTGATGAAGCAGCGCTGAATGTGTGTGCTTAGCTCAACTACGCCGGTGGAGTAGTTGAGCTAAGCACACAGATTCAGCTCTGCTTCAATCAGCACTGGCCAATGCATTCTATTGGCGTGATGAAGCAGTGCTGAATGTGCGTGTTTAGCTCAACTACGCCGGTGGAATAGTTGAGCTAAGCACACAGATTCAGCTCTGCTTCAATCAGCACTGGCCAATGCATTCTATTGGCGTGATGAAGCAGTGCTGAATGTGTGTGTTTAGCTCAACTACGCCGGTGGAGTAGTTGAGCTAAGCACACAGATTCAGCTCTGCTTCAATCAGCACTGGCCAATGCATTCTATTGGCGTGATGAAGCAGTGCTGAATGTGTGTGCTTAGCTCAACTACGCCGGTGGAGTAGTTGATCTAAGCACACAGATTCAGCTCTGCTTCAATCAGCACTGGCCAATGCATTCTATTGGCGTGATGAAGCAGTGCTGAATGTGTGTGTTTAGCTCAACTACGCCGGTGGAGTACTTGAGCTAAGCACACAGATTCAGCTCTGCTTCAATCAGCACTGGCCAATGCATTCTATTGGCGTGATGAAGCAGTGCTGAATGTGTGTGTTTAGCTTAACTACGCCGGTGGAGTAGTTGAGCTAAACACACACATTCAGCACTGCTTCATCACGCCAATAGAATGCACTGGCCAGCGCTGATTGGCCAGAGTACGGAATTCGGCCAATCAGCGCTGGCTCTGCTGGAGGAAGCGGAGTCTAAGGTCGGACCAGAATGGAGACTGGTGTGGAGCGATCTTAGACTCCGCCTCCTCCAGCAGAGCCAGCGCTGATTGGCCAAAGTACGGAATTCGGCCAATCAGCGCTGGCCAATGCATCCCTATGGGAAAAAGTTTATCTCACAAAAATCACAATTACACACCCGATAGAGCCCCAAAAAGTTATTTTTAATAACATTCCCACATAAATAAAGGTTATCCCTAGCTATCCCTGCCTGTACAGCTATCCCTGTCTCATAGTCACAAAGTTCACATTCTCATATGACCCGGATTTGAAATCCACTATTCGTCTAAAATGGAGGTCACCTGATTTTGGCAGCCAATGACTTTTTCCAATTTTTTTCAATGCCCCCGGTGTCGTAGTTCCTGTCCCACCTCCCCTGCGCTGTTATTGGTGCAAAAAAGGCGCCAGGGAAGGTGGGAGGGGAATCAAATTTTGGCGCACTTTACCACGCGGTGTTCGATTCGATTCGAACATGGCGAACACCCTGATATCCGATCGAACATGTGTTCGATAGAACACTGTTCGCTCATCTCTAATAATAATGTACAGCACCATGGAATTAATATAATAATGTATAGAACCATAGAATTAATATAATAGTGTACAGAACCATGGGATTAATATAATAATGTACAGCACCAGAGGATTAATATAATAATATTCAGCACCACAGAATTAATATAATAATGTACAGCACCATGGAATTAATCTAATAATGTACAGCACCACAGGATTAATATAATAATGTATAGCACCATGGAATTAATGGTGCTCTGTAAATAAATATTAATAATACGTATTCACGTCACCACTGAAGGCAATCAGTGTCTTCAGCGGAAGGGATCTAGGACGTAACAGCCAACAAAGAGTTTCACGTTGTGAAGACAGCCCAGCAGAAGGACTAGACCGCACTGGGAGGACTCCGGAGCATCGGGGACAGGTGAGTATGATTTTTTGTAAATATTTTTTTTTACCTTCTCTGGCCTATTTAAAATATAAAAGCTTTGCCTGGACAAGCTCTTTAATACCTTCTTAATTTTTATCATGTAAGAATTTTACTATCAAATCCAAATATTGCATAGACTGCATGTGTTAATATAATTTGCATCCAAATATGTTTTCCCTGTGCTGCCACTTCACACAATACCCTTTCCTAATGTACACAGAGAACAAAGATGAATCTGCCATATGTAGAATGAACACGAGTCTATACAGATACATTGTAATCATTGGTGTTAACACTGAATGTAAATTGTTAGTCTGTTATTGATATCATTAATGTTGCTGGAAAGTTAACCCAATCCAACAAAAACAATTAAACTTTGACAGGCAAAGCAAACATTACTGTAATGCATGGCACTAAAGTGGCCCAAGCATCTGTCATTCTGCCAAAACAAGCCAACCATTTCTAGTTAAGGAAAATTCTCTCTGTCTCAGTATGCAAATGATATAACACTTTAGAGAGCTGAACAGAATGTAAAGCTACACACAATGTACATAACATGCGGGCCCTTCCATATTGTGTTCAAGCGAGTTATAAACAATGGTCATTACTTCCTAGTTACTATGTTATAAAATATTTTATAGCCGTAGAGTGCTTTTTACCTGAATGGATACATCACTTTATTGTTTGGTTACATTAGGAAAAAAAGGAGACACAATGTTAATGTAAGAATATATATTTACTTTTGTTCTCTACAGGTTCCACTAGCCTGTTCCGATGATGGGCCCCAAATGAGAAGACAACCCAATTTGGAACTGATTTTGAATCTAATTGACCACTGGGATTGTGAGATGATTCAGAAATAACCAATTGGGTCGTATTGATGATGATGAGCTATAGGCACAGAGATATTATATATATATATATATATATATATATATATATACTGTATATATATATATATATATATATATATATACACACACATATATTATATATATATATATATATATATATATATATATATATATATATATATATATATGTCAGATAATGCAACGTATCATTATTTCGAATTTAATTCTTTATTGTAGTTATTTTTTTTGTACTTGGTTACTTGGGCAGCCATGTTGCCTGAGTTATTCTGCCCTGATAACTGCAGTTCATGTTTTACAGCAGCCACATGAGCTATAGAAAATTGATGTCTGGAAACGAGTCATTAGGAGCAAGTTACTAAAATAGGCACTCCAGTTTTGTGGTGCAAAAGTGGCATTTTTTACATTTGTGGAATAAATTCCAGACACGGTCTTTATACATACACATCATGAATGTATTAGTTAATTAGGAAGGGCTAGTAGTGGTCAGGCTAGGGAAACAGGGAGGGGGTGTGAGGGAGAGAGAGGGGGAGTGAGAGGGAGGTAGTGTGAGTCAGGTCTGAGTGAAGAGCAATGCATCATGGTAGTTATAGGATAAAAGAATAGGAAGCTACCCATGTAAACAAATGCAGAGGATGCCAAGAGCTCCAAGAGAAACACAGAAATCACCCAAAACACTGCTAAGACATTTGGGTGCACTTATTAACCCATTAATAGTACTGACCTTTTTAAAAAATGTATATATTATACTATCTGATCTTGCCTTGACACAAAGAAAATATAGTCAGTGACTGAGGTGGGTCACTTCTGGAGGCCAGTGATAGACTTGTCGGGCATTTTCTTAGAAAGGATGGACTAGCAGGGACCTGCTAAGAGCCAAAATTGCAGTGATCAATGAGATTTTGTTTTTCACTTTGATGTTTTTTCTACTTTCCACTAAATGCTATCTAGCTGAACAATCCCTTTATTTACATCCACTATGAGGCTAAAGTTGACCATGCACATTAGGGTACTGTTGGCCAAATCCAGTGATTTTGAAAGGATTGGCTCCCTCACCCTTTCTCAATCCTTCACACCCCCTCCCTGTTTCCCTAGCTACCCTGATCACTACTAGCCTTTCCTAATTAACTAATTCATATATGATGTGTATGTATAAAGACTGTGTTTGGAATTTATTCAAGAAATGTAAAAAAAAAAATGCCATTTTTGCACCAAAAAACTGGCTTGCCTATTTTAGTAAATTCTCCCTACTATGTCATCTCCAGACATCAATTTTCTATAGCTCATGTGGCTGCTGTAAAACACAACCTGCACACCCCCTCCCTGTTTCTCTAGCTAACCTGACCACTACTAGCCCTTCCTAGTTAACTAATTCAGTCCACCCCCCCCCCCACCCCATTATACCTACCTTTCCGTATCTTCTCGGCATGAAACATCACCTCCATCTGTACAGCCAGCCCCTGCGCAATAGAGTTGGAGTGCCAGTATGCCAGCACTCTGGCAATATTGCGCAGGCGTGGGAGGCCGGTAGACATTAAGAAGAGGAGGAAAGGGCCCCCTGAAGAAAGTGATGTTCTGTGCCCAGAAGATTCAGACAGGAATACATGTAAATATGATGGGCTGGGGGAGTTAGTATTGGTGATGTTCCGTTTCTGCAAATGGGGAAACGAAACGTTATTGGGAAATCTTGGTAAATATACCTTTTTTGTAAAGTAAGTTAGAAGTTAGTCGGGGGGAGGGGGGCATTTAGGTTAGTGTAAAAGTATAATTTTATCCCAAACCACCCCTTTAAGTCAAAGCAGCCAAGGTGCATGCAGTCCAGGTTTCCTCTGACTCCTTCTCAGATTTATCTGTGTCTTCCATATTTATCTGCTCTTCATATTCCATTTTATAGTACTAGAGATTATACACAAGAATATACTGGCTAAATGCTCCAAACTGACATGCCGTCTTGTATATTGCCTTTAATCCTAATATATTCTAATATCAGTTAGATTTAATGTAAAAGTCGTACAGCATCCACATTAAAATATCATTATAATAAAACCGGGCAGTAAGCAAACAATCCAGGCAGAACACAGCCCAGATATCTGTATTTCTCTTTGCATTCCTCTTTAATGTTTAGCAACGCAATGTAAATGAGAACAATCCCATTTCTACGTTTCTAAAGGTCAGCCATAATTACTGCAAATAAATAGGTTTCCTCTTCCCTGACAGATGAATCAGGCGCTCTTTATAGTTTGTATTGGAATAGACCTATATGCCATTCCTACATACCGCTATCATTCACTGGGTGAATTGGAAACAGGCGGTAGAATGTAGTGGGAGATTACCATTATGATGCCGCTGATGTAATGCCTGTCATCCAATTGATGAATAGATGTGCGGGACAACATGGAAGGAAAGGCCAGAGGCAGCAATGGCCAGATATAACTCCGACATAATACATCCATGTGCACTAACCAATATATTCATTTCTAATTCCTCTTCATCCCCCACCGCCCCGCTTTCACAAAAAGCGTGGTCGCACATCTTTCATACAGACATCACACGTCATTGTGGCGAGCAATGATTCACCACTGTGGTTACATGATACATCACCGCACTTCTGTGTAAGCAGTGATCTGTGGGGGATCTGGACAGCAGCAGAAGGGGGTTGTGGGGAACTGAAAATGTAAGTACGGTTCATGGCAAAGTTCCTATTTTTCTGGTTCAATGGTGTCAATAAACCTTCTGTAGCTGTTATTCATACAACTGGTTGGTCATCAACTATTCACCTTGAACTACTCTGCATTTTTGTTAAAAGGGTATCTCATCTTAGATATTGATATCCACAGGCTTATAAGGGCTTGTTCACATGGGGCAAGGGGGCGGATTTTGATGCGGAATCCTCCTCAAAATCCGCCCCCTCACAATAGAGGTCTATGTAGACCTCTAGCATTCTTTCTTTTGCTAGTGGAAAAAAGTAGCTACATGACCTTTCTTCAGGCGGATTCCGCCTCAGGAAATCAACACAAGTTAATGGGAGGCAGAAAACCACCTGGCGGTTGGATTTTGACAACAATCAAGCTCAAAATCCGCCCCCTCACAATACAGGTCTATGTAGACGGCTAGCGTTCTTTTTTGTGCTAGCGGTTTGTTCCCGCTCGCGCAAAAAAGAAGCGAGCTGCCCATTCTTCAGGCGGATTCCGTGGCTGATTCAGCCGTGGCGTCCGCCTTGTGACACCTCCCTCCGGACTAGGCCCATTCATTTGGCCCTAATCCGGAGCGTAAAGCCGCGATGGGATGCTGTGCACTGGACCAGCATCTTGTCGTGGCAGCCGTGATGGAGTGTGCACATGCGGAATCCCCATGTGAACTAGCCCTAACACGTGTGAACTAGCCCTAAGGGTCAGTGCACACAGTTTTTATGCACTGATTTTGACATTGAATCCGCCTCAAAATCAGCCTCCTAAAAAATCCTCCCAATAGAGTTCTATTGGGAGGCTTTTTTATGAGGCTGATTTTGAGGCGGTTTTCAGCGTCAAAATCGGCACCAAAAAACTCAGTGTGCACTGACCCTAAAGGCTTGTAAAGACTTGACAGATGCGGGACTCTCCTCTGCAACGTGCACTTATCTCCAGAATGGAGGTCTCTTCATCCTGGTTGATGATCTGGCAATTGAAAAAAAGAGAGGTGGCCATACATTTGCACTTCTTTCCAGCCAGAAGAGTAACTTGACCCTCCTGGGCCCCAATACAAAATTTGTAAGAAGTAATGTATTGTGTATGTAACGTACTTATCTTCTGCTATTTAGAATAGTGGCATGTTTTATATTGCAGAGGGGTCCATGAGGCCTTATCAGGGTCCAGGGCCCAGCTACACCCCTGTTTCCATCCAATCCAAGCTTATCTATATTTTGTACTTTCAAAGAATGAGCAGAGATTTAGCCAGGCTGCACACTATTTTATGCCATTTTTTCCAGGCTTTTGACTTTTGTCTTCTTTTTGTGTCTTCTTTTGACTATAGTCAATAGTAGAGATGAGCGAGTAGTACTTGATCGAGTAGGTATTCAATCAAATACTACGGTATTTGAAATACTCGTACTCGATCGAGTACCGCTCGCTATTCGAATGGAGAAGTTTGATGCAGAACCAGCATTGATTGGCCGAATCCTATACAGTCGGCCAATCAACGCTGGTTCTTCTCCTACCTTTAGAAGTCTTCTCCGTGCAGCTTCCCCGCGGCATCTTCCGGCTCTTCATTCACTCTGCCAGGCATCGGGCCTGGGCAGAGCCGACTGCGCATGTCCGCTTGTAGTGTGGGCATGCGCAGTCGGCTCTGCCCAGGCCCGATGCCTGGCAGAGTGAATTCAGAGCCGGGAGATGCCGCGGGGATGCGGCAAGGAGAAGACTTCTCGGAGGATCCAGCCCGACCCTCACTCGTGGACTTGGTAAGTATAATTTGATCGAACGTTGCCTACCCCTGAAACGAACATTTTCCCCCCATAGACTATAATAGGGTTCGATTCGAGTAGTCGAATATTGAGGGGCTACTCGAAACGAATATCGAACCTCGAACATTTTACTGTTCGCTCATCTCTAGTCAAGAGTAATTTGAGTAAAGTAAAAAAGTTAAAAGCAAGTATTTGTGTGTTTTTTTTTTTTATTTCTGGTGATTTTTGCTTCCCTGATTTTTTATTTTTCAGAGTGAAACATGCTTTGGTTTAGAGTTTATATTTGTCCGGTGTTTGTCTATAGACCTACTTTCCTAATGGCCTAAAAACTGCATCCAGATGTTATACAATAGTCAATAGTAATTTATGAAAAACTCCATATGCATTCTTGAAGGGTTTTTTTTTTCTTTCAAGTTTCTGGTGTTTTTTGTTTCCCTGAATTTTTTTTTTCTTTCAATGTGCGACATGCTCTGGGGTCAGAGTTTTTCTTTTACAGGTGTTTTCTTTTAGCAGTAAAAAACATCAGAAAAATATGACAATAAAACTATTTGTGTACAGAAAAAGAGCAAGGAATAACACAAAAAAGCAAAATAATACTATACATTGCTAAGGCGATGTTAAGGCTGAGACCCCACGTTGTGGAAACGCAGCTTTTTTTTGTTGCAGATTTTGTTTCGGTTTTTTGAGCCAAAGTCAGGAGTGGATCGAGCACAAGGTAGAAGTTCTTTTTATAGAGTTCCCATTCCGTTTGTAGCCATTCTTGGCTTTGGCTCAAAAAACCACAACAAAAATTGCAACAAAAAAAAGCTGCATTTCCACAATGTGCGGCCTTAACCTAAAGGAAAAAGGCATCAGTGAAAAGCTTTTGCATGCAAATAGCCTTACAGCTTATCCATGTTATTCGCAGTGGCTACGGCACAATCATTATAATGAGTTGCTCTGATATGTCATAGGATAAGAGCAATAGACTAAAATGGCAACAGAATGACTGATGCTGTGACCATCCCCATTCACTCTAATGTAAAAAAACAAGACAGATGCTTACTAAAAAGAAAAAATAGAAAAAAAAAGAAAAAAATTGGGGTGGGCACTCACCATTCAATAGTTGGCAGATGATACTTGACACTTCTCGTATGTAAAAACAAAATCCTTTATTAAATGCGGATAAAAATAATTATACAGGGAGGGAGAAAAAGCATTATAGGCACAAAAAATGGCAAATGCATTTTTGGCTTGAAAAAGCGTCAGATTAGACGCGAAACGGCTGTTGCCATTTTTTGTGCCTATTATGCTTTTTCTCCCTCCCTGTATAATTATTTTTATCCGCATTTAATAAAGGATTTTCTTTTTACATACGAGAAGTGTCAAGTATCATCTGCCGACTATTGAATGGTGAGTTCCCACCCCAATTTTTTTCTATTTTTTCTTTGAAGAACTATGTGCTATGTATCAGGAGTTGTAGAGCACCACCTTTAGCAGTGTGCAACTGGCATATTAAGCCGAGAAGGGGGCTTAACAGAGGAAAAGGAGAACGACCTAAGGGCTAGTTCACACAGAGTTTTTTGCAGGCGGATTTTGACGTGGAATCCGCCTCAAAATCCGCCTGTAAAAATGGCTCCCGTGCATTTGAATGGGAGTCACTTGCTTTTTTCCCCACTAGCATTTTTTTTTCTGCTAGCGGGAAAAAGAAGCGAGATGCCCCTATGTCCTGATTAGTCCCATTCATTCAGGTGTAATCAGGAAAGGAATGCTGCGACTGAATGCCGCGACTAAAGGTCGGTGCACTGCATCTGCAGCCCATCGCGGCTAGCCGCGCACAGAGTCACACAGCGGAATTTGGTTTCCGCTGTGTGAACATACCCTTAAGGCTAATGTCAAACTCTATGGACATCCCGCAGCATACCCACCAGCAAGATCAACTGATCTTCACTGTGGCAACACTTTCAATCACAATTCGCAAGCGGTTGAACATCCCGCAGGTATGACTTTATATTGAAACAGCTTTATAACAGACATGCTCTATCTATTGTGAAAAAGGTAATAAGGATTGAGTCCTACCACATGCTTGGGCTTCCTCTGGAGGTGCAAGACCTTTCCTCCGGACTGTGAGGCAAATCGTAAGGAGATTGTAGTGAAGAGATGATCCGCAATCACTCCAGGAGCCGCTGATAAAATTCCAATACTTTATTCCATTGGAGTTAAAAACGACAGCATACAAAAATAGGTAGGAAAACACACATAGTAAATAAAAGGGTCGCTTACGCGTTTCGGGGTTGCCCCCTTAATCATAGCATGTTGCATGTTAGAAAATACGAAATAAATAAATGTTAAGCACAGGTGTTTCTGTTCATTATTCGGTCACGTGCAGTGTTTGTAAGTTTGGAAAACAAATAAAGTTTTTGGATTTTCGGAGCATGTTTGTATTTTTGTGTAATTAAGTTATTGTATTCTTTTTATTTATTATTTTACATATTATGCAACAAGATTGTACATATTATTTTGTGTACGTGTTTAGTTGTTCAAAAAGTATTTAATCTATACGATATCTTCGACTATATGGAATTGAAGCATAAGGTTACATATAATGAATGCATAATATCCTAGTATCTATATTATTCTTAGCATGGAATATAGATAGAAATGATATATGCAAAATATCGCATAGCTTAATAAGGTATCGCATGGCGCCATAAAAATATCGCACTAGTATGTGCGATTTATATGTGGTATTTAGGAATACAAAATATCTCATTTTCGTTATAAAATAGAATGGAGACATACTCTTCAGGATAGATCCATCTTACAGTATAAAAGAACAACTGGATGGTAACAAATGGTAATGAATAAATGACAACAAATAACTGGTGACAAATAGATGGTATATATTAATGCAGGTTCTTGATATATAAAGACCCTCTTATTATTGGACCATCCCGGTCACATGGTTGAAATAAACCAATAAGCTTTAAGAAAGATAGAAACCAACAGATGACACATAGGGCATCTGTGAGGCTTGGTCCCGGTCACGTGACCGGAATGAACCAATGAAATGGGTCCCGGCCACGTGTCCAAAAAGGACCAATGAACTTCCAAAAGGATAGAGATCAGCAGCTTTGACATTTAAGCATACACAAATCCTACATCGTAGTCGTGTCACCATGCCGTATCAGCAAAAAGACAAGATAGAGCAGCACAGCTCCATCCATCCACATCGACAGGGGACCACAACACATGACCTCCAATGCGAAAAAGGTCTATAATGGACAAGGTGAGTGGCCATTGTAATTTTAGTACTACATGAGCTTTTATATATAACGAGAACAAGAAAATGTAATGTTATATTTGTTTTAACAGAAGAACAATATAAGAACATAAGATAGAGTGGTACACACTCGTTCTTAATAAATATACGATATACAGTCCTAAGAAAAAGTTTGAGCACCCCTATTAATCTTAATCATTTTTAGTTCTAAATATTTTGGTGTTTGCAACAGCCATTTCAGTTTGATATATCTAATAACTGATGGACACAGTAATATTTCAGGATTGAAATGAGGTTTATTGTACTAACAGAAAATGTGCAATATGCATTAAACCAAAATTTGACCGGTGCAAAAGTATGGGCACCTCAACAGAAAAGTGACATTAATATTTAGTAGATCCTCCTTTGGCAAAGATAACAGTCTCTAGTCGCTTCCTGTAGCTTTTAATCAGTTCCTGGATCCTGGATGAAAGTATTTTGGACCATTCCTCTTTACAAAACAATTCAAGTTCAGTTAAGTTTGATGGTTGCCGAGCATGGACAGCCCGCTTCAGATCATCCCACAGATGTTCAATGATAATCAGGTTTGGGGACTGGGATGGCCATTCCAGAACATTGTAATTGTTCCTCTGCATGAATGCCTGAGTCGATTTGGAGCAGTGTTTTGGATCATTGTCTTGCTGAAATATCCATCCCCGGCGTAACTTCAACTTCGTCACTGATTCTTGAACATTATTCTCAAGAATCTGCTGATACTGAGTGGAATCCATGCGTCCCTCAACTTTAACAAGATTCCCGGTGCCGGCATTGGCCACACAGCCACAAAGCATGATGGAACCTCCACCAAATTTTACAGTGGGTAGCTAGTGTTTTTCTTGGAATGCTGTTTTTTTGGACGCCATGCATAATGCCTTTTTCTATGACCAAACAACTCAATCTTTGTTTCATCAGTCCACAGGACCTTCTTCCAAAATGAAGCTGGCTTGTCCAAATGTGCTTTTGCATACCTCAGGCGACTCTGTTTGTGGCGTGCTTGCAGAAACGGCTTCTTTCTCATCACTCTCCCATACAGCTTTTCCTTATGCAAAGTGCACTGTATTGTTGACCGATGCACAGTGACACCATCTGCAGCAAGATGATGCTGCAGCTCTTTGGAGGTGGTCTGTGGATTGTCCTTGACTGTTCTCACCATTCTTCTTCTCTGCCTTTCTGATATTTTTCTTGGCCTGCCACTTCTGGGCTTAACAAGAACTGTCCCTGTGGTCTTCCATTTCCTTACTATGGTCCTCACAGTGGAAACTGACAGGTTAAATCTCTGAGACAACTTTTTGTATCCTTCCCCTGAACAACTATGTTGAACAATCTTTGTTTTCAGATCATTTGAGAGCGGGCTGTCCATGCTCGGCGACCATCAAACTTAACTGAACTTGAATTGTTTTGTAAAGAGGAATGGTCCAAAATACCTTCATCCAGGATCCAGGGACTGATTAAAAGCTACAGGAAGCGACTAGAGGCTGTTATCTTTGCAAAAGGAGGATCTACTAAATATTAATGTCACTTTTCTGCTGAGGTGCCCATACTTTTGCACCGGGCAAATTTTGGTTTACTGCATATTGCACATTTTCTGTTAGTACAATAAACCTCATTTCAATCCTGAAATATTACTGTGTCCATCAGTTATTAGATATATCAAACTGAAATGGCTGTTGCAAACACCAAAATATTTAGAACTAAAAATGATTAAGATTAATAGGGGTGCCCAAACTTTTTCATAGGACTGTATCCAATCTTATATTCATCCCCGCAGGTATTCTGCTATTAAAGTTGAGGATGTACCATGCTTCTCTTTTCAATAGATGTGTTTTGATATTGCCCCCTCTTTTAGGTTGACTTAATGCTTCTATGCCCCAAAATGCCAGAGTTTGTACACTTCCCTTATGAATTGTGGCGAAGTGACGCGAGGCTCCCGACATCGCTTCATTTATAGTTTTGGTGCTATCTCTAATATGTTCCATTATACGTATTTTTAAATTTCTAATGGTACAGCCAATGTGTATGGAAAGATAAATACAACTGGTTAAGTTGCGACATTTGCGCACTATATCCTAATATCCCTCACAGAGAAGCAATTGATGCCTTAGCGCATCATCTTTATAAATACAGTGTCATCACTGAGCCCTCCTGTGAATATATCCTTTCCATAACAATGTTTTTGCTTTCACACAATTTTTTTATGTTTGGGGATTCTTATTATTTACAGCTGAAGGGGCTCCCATGGGTGCCCCTTTCTCACCCTCTCTGGCAAATCTTTTGTTATCCTTTTGGGAAGAGAGAACTATTTTTGTTTCTACCAACCCATTTTTTTCACACCTTGTCTGGTATGGGCGCTATATTGATGATATCCTAATCGTTTGGGATGGAGATATAGTGCCCATACCAGACTTCATTAATTATTTACAGTCCAATGAATATGGTCTCAAATTTACGTTTTGCCACGAACCCACATGTATTGATTTTTTGGATGTGTCACTGGAGGGCTCGGTGGATACACAAAGGGTCATAACTAAACTTCACCGCAAAAAAACTGCAGGCAACACCATATTGCTGGCCAACAGTAACCATCCGAAACACACCATAGCCAGTATTCCAGTAGGAGAATTGACCAGAACAAAAAGAGCTTGTAGTAATATCAAAGATTATGAGGAGATGGAAAAAGAAACATTACACCGTTTGAGATCAAGAAAGTATCCTGAATGGATTTTAAATAAAGCACAGAAAAGAATGAAAAGTAAAAATAGAAATGATTTACTGTTAGGAGTACACCCTAACAATGACAAAAAACAAGAAGATAGAGCCAAGAATACGTTTTTCTCCACTAAATATAGTCCTCAATTCAATGACATCAAAAGAATAGAAGCATAGAAGCATTAAGTCAACCAAAAAGAGGGGGCAATATCAAAACACATCTATTGAAAAGAGAAGCATGGTACATCCTCAACTTTAATAGCAGAATACCTGCGGGGATGAATATAAGATCGGATATATCGTATATTTATTAAGAACGAGTGTGTACCACTCTATCTTATGTTCTTATATTGTTCTTCTGTTAAAACAAATATAACATTACATTTTCTTGTTCTCGTTATATATAAAAGCTCATGTAGTACTAAAATTACAATGGCCACTCACCTTGTCCATTATAGACCTTTTTCGCATTGGAGGTCATGTGTTGTGGTCCCCTGTCGATGTGGATGGATGGAGCTGTGCTGCTCTATCTTGTCTTTTTGCTGATACGGCATGGTGACACGACTACGATGTAGGATTTGTGTATGCTTAAATGTCAAAGCTGCTGATCTCTATCCTTTTGGAAGTTCATTGGTCCTTTTTGGACACGTGGCCGGGACCCATTTCATTGGTTCATTCCGGTCACGTGACCGGGACCAAGCCTCACAGATGCCCTATGTGTCATCTGTTGGTTTCTATCTTTCTTAAAGCTTATTGGTTTATTTCAACCATGTGACCGGGATGGTCCAATAATAAGAGGGTCTTTATATATCAAGAACCTGCATAAATATATACCATCTATTTGTCACCAGTTATTTGTTGTCATTTATTCATTACCATTTGTTACCATCCAGTTGTTCTTTTATACTGTAAGATGGATCTATCCTGAAGAGTATGTCTCCATTCTATTTTATAACGAAAATGAGATATTTTGTATTCCTAAATACCACATATAAATCGCACATACTAGTGCGATATTTTTATGGCGCCATGCGATACCTTATTAAGCTATGCGATTTTTTGCATATATCATTTCTATCTATATTCCGTGCTAAGAATAATATAGATACTAGGATATTATGCATTCATTATATGTAACCTTATGCTTCAATTCCATATAGTCGAAGATATCGTATAGATTAAATACTTTTTGAACAACTAAACACATACACAAAATAATATGTACAATCTTGTTGCATAATATGTAAAATAATAAATAAAAAGAATACAATAACTTAATTAGACAAAAATACAAACATGCTCCGAAAATCCAAAAACTTTATTTGTTTTCCAAACTTACAAACACTGCACGTGACCGAATAATGAACAGAAACACCTGTGCTTAACATTTATTTATTTCGTATTTTCTAACATGCAACATGCTATGATTAAGGGGGCAACCCCGAAACGCGTAAGCGACCCTTTTATTTACTATGTGTGTTTTCCTACCTATTTTTGTATGCTGTCGTTTTTAACTTCAATGGAATAAAGTATTGGAATTTTATCAGCGGCTCCTGGAGTGATTGCGGATCATCTCTTCACTACAATGCTCTATCTATGTTCACTACTCGCAGTGCTGAACACTATGGGAGGAATCTAATATCCAATATACGCAGGTTTACTGACACAGATGGGTGATCATGTGGGGCACTTTTTATACAATGTGCATTCTTGCACCAAATCTGTGTCATATTAAAATCTGCATCTCCTTCAACACTTTCTGTGAATGAGTTTAGAGCAGGGTGGGATGGGGATGTCTCGACATATCACTCATTCCAGTTTTTAGGCATAAATTATTCAGAAAATCTGCACCATTTCCTGACAGGCCGGGGCCCCACGTACCGGAAACGCAGCGGTTTGCAGAAAACTCTGTGAACTTTCTGTTCAAAGCACTGCGGGAAGAACCACGATGCATTCCTGCCATGGGGCCTTAGCATAAGGGGGCATTCACACTACATATACTGAAGCTTATTCTGAACGTAAAACACGTTCAGAATAAGCGGCGTATAAAGCAGCTCCATTCATTTCTATGGGAGCTGGCATACGAGCACTCCCCATAGAAATGAATGGGCTGCTTCTTTCACTATGAGCAGTCCCATTGAAGTGAATGGGAAGTGCCGGCGTGTACGGCTCGGCATGAGCAGAGCTTGCTTTAGAAAAAGACAATCATGGCGCGGTTCAGTGTGCTATACAGGTTTTACCGTATAGCACACTGACCCATTCATTTCTATCAGCCCACGCATACCACCATGAATTACATGGATCAGTGTGCGGGCCAACAGTCCAGGCCGCAGTCTTGTCTGGAATGAATTGGGGGCGCAGAAACATGGCTGGTGCATGGATAGCACTTGGATGACATCTATGAGCAGCTCATGTCATTCAATCACGGCCGGCAGCTAGTACACAGTTGTGTGTCACCGCCCTTAGTTGGTCCTGATCATGCTGAATTTTTGTAGAAAGAAGCCAGCAGGACATTGGTGAGATCCACACTGCGGCATTACCAATGTAACTAAAGTATGGAAATGGACCTGTACCAGCCGGAAATGAAATATTCTGGTATTAACCAGAGCTCCCCTTTAGTATCTGTGCGTTATAGGTTACATAAGTCTCTCAGCCCTTCATACCGTACCAGTACACACCTATAAAATGAAGGTCAATAGTTCACTTTGATCTCTAGTCTCTCACCTAAAAGCCAAGGCGGTTATCTCTGCGCCTGTCTGTCTGTGATATCTAAATCATTCCCAATGAGGAAAAGAGCACATCACTCTGAGCGGAATTACTGATAAAGGATAACACAACACAAAGGAGGGATGAGCTCAGCATTCTCACATGTGCCTGAAATGGTTGATATCACAGCTGGCAAATGAAGCGGAGTGGAAAGCTCCTTCTGAAATCACAGCCATGGAGCCTGACTAAATGCATCCAGGCAGCAGAGTACATCCGTGGCATCCTTTCAGGAGAGGACATCTCTTTGTGTAGCCATGTTGATTTATCTCATCCCACATTCTTGTGGGAGTGTGAGCAGAATAGACATGCATGAAATTAAAACACCACAAAAATTATTGTTGCAATTTAAGAGAAGATGAGACACGAAGCTCCTCTGCCGCAGACAATATGAGGCTGACCTTCACAAGTGAGAAGGTTATGGAGTGAGGAGTCGGCTATAGTGATGATTAGGAACATTATATGTGAGTGAGACGCCATACATTGTACGCGCTCTCCCTCCTTCCCTTAACATTTCGCCTGTCCCTGAATCCTGATCAATTTGATTGCTTATTCATAAATGACTCTCGGCTGCCAGAAGAGCCCGCTCTGGATGCCGAGCTAAAAAAAAAATGTCACCGCGATTAATCAGCCGGCTTTGCTTGTAGGTTCATGGGGCAGATCCAAGCTTAAAGATCAAATATCGCCCACAGTTTACAGGTCATCGTAAAATGACAAACTGTATTCCTCGTGTTCTGGCTATACATCATTTTAACTTCCAAATACGGTAACGTTTTAGTAATATTACCCAGAATGCACTGGAATTGTGTAATTTTGCCTCAATCTGTTCTTGGCTTATTACTAAGCTTTGGAGCATTTTGTTGTAATTTGCATTACAGATTTGGATCTACTACCTACTTTTCTGACGCCGGTCAGGACGGCTGACCTCGCTGACCTATGATGGGATCACTCATATAAATGATCCCACCATCAACATTAACGTTGCTCAGTCGTGGGGCAGCATTAATGTGAAAGAAACAAGTGGGAAGCAAGTTGGCTGAGAGTTGGTCAAAAATGAACAATCATGCCAAATGCTGGTATTTTTGGCTGATAGCCGAAAATTTCCTGCATGATTGGTCTATAGCAGGGGTAGGGAACCTTCGGCTCTCCAGCTGCTGTGAAACTACAACTCCCATCATGCTCCATTCACTTCCATGGGAGTTCCAAGAACAGCAGAGCAATATGCATGCTGGGAGTTGTAGTTTTGCAACAGCTGGAGAGCCGTACGTTCCCTACCCCTGGTCTATAGTCTACCGTTGACCACATTTGCAGCATCTACACTTCAAATTTTTGATCATTTATTGGACGAATAGGCCATTTCGGAAGACAAAAATCTAAAGTGTATTGGCCGCATTAAGACCTCTCAAGTCCTACTCCAATAGACAAAGGCTACATAGACAGGAACTTCTACGTGAATGTTGTAATAAATGTTCCAATTAGGCTGTATCTGTGGTAAACATTAGCGGTTCCGGATGCATATGTGGTCTGTAGGTTTTAGTTTCCTTGTTGGGTATGTAAAGTAAGTCCATTTACATAGCGCCAATATATTATCCAGCATGGTATTGTCATCAATCAATTTAACCTGTCCCCAACTGGGACTAGCTCCAAATTAGCTTATCCTTATATTTTAGGGTGTACTAGGAATTGAGTACCATGCAAACACCGGGAGAACATATAAACCCCATGTAGATGTTGCCCTTTGTCCGATTCAAACCCAGGACCCCAAACACTGCATGGCGACTACGCTTATCACCGAACCACCATGAGGTGAGTCAGGAGTCAACTTGGAATGAATTTGTTCCTTCTACGTGGAACATAAAGAATTTCCAATATCAGCACTTGATGTGATGTTGGGCAAGAAGACTCCCCCCGCCCCATACACATACACACACACACACACATACACACTTTCCAAAAAGATGCCATTGTCATCATTTTGTGGCCAAATAATATTCAATAATCAAAGGAGGTTACGGAAAGTGATCTGAAGTGAATATGTATGTTATTTAAGCAATTGCTCTTGTGTAAAATAATAAAACATAGCAGGTTTACCATATGGAAGACATCATGGCATGACAATGATTTATGCCCCAATGCTAACCGAGCACATTTCTGCATTGCTGATGTAGTACCATAGTACAACCCTATAGTAGCTGCATTATAAAATACATGTTCTTATATACGGTCATTTTCTGCCATCTGCTTAAACTTTAGGTTTTTTTTTGAGTGGAAGGATATAATGAATTGTTTATTACACCATCTTAGCTCATGGTATATATAGTTATTATTTATTAATACTTGTGATTGCTCAGAAAAAAAATCTATAAAGAATTTATATAATAAATGGTCATCATATGCTTTTGATCCGAGACCCTTACCGATACACTGACTGCCAGATTGGAGTCAGGAAGGAATTTTTTTCCCCTGAAATGGGGCAATTGGCATGAACTATTGGTTTTGGGTTTTTTTTGCCTTCCTCTGGATCAACACTGTAGGGGACTGTAGGGTTATAGGTTGGACTTGATGAACTGATGTCTTCATCCAACCTCATCTACTATGTAACTATGTAAGATTGTACTTTTTATTTTGACAAAACAGTGGGTCAATAGTTTGCAATTGGTTTTACACTGACTAGACAGGGGTACAAAGTCTAAGGGGTCTCCTGGTTAGCTCAGGTAAGATGGCCGCCACCATAACCCTACACAGAAAATAAATGTATAAAATAAAAACATTAGTGTATTGTATAGTGTATATAAAAACATAATGTGTACAGGTTTCAGCTCGGGGGGGTCGCCAAGCGGACTCCCTAAATGGAAACCCAAATACAGATGTGGATAGGGCCTTAGTTTGGGTGCATGCATACACATAGACACAAAATCCTTCTGTATTTGGGTTCTTCTCCCAGAGTGTGTATTTAACACACATTAATACAGAGTTGAAGCTCAGCACAAACTAAAATTTTACCAAATTTTCAACATCCATGGAATCAAATGAGCATAAATCATGTTTTACTAAGGTTCTGAGACTCAGAATCCTATTAATATTATAAAGGTGAAAGTTTGTGAGTTTGGATGTTTGTGTGTTTGGATGTTTGTTCCTCAATCAAGCAAAACCCGCTCCACCGATTTGGCTGAAATTTTCCACAAACATAGTCACTACACTCGATTGCGCAATAGGCTACTTTTCGTCACAATAGCGCACATACGTTTTTCCCAGGACCCCCACAAAACCCAAATTCACACCACCATCTCTGCAATCTCACACACTTTGGACCATAGCAAGCCACAAAATTCATATTACCCTCTACAGCAGAGGTCAGCAACCCCTGGCACACATGCCAAGAGTGGCACTCCTGCCATATTTCACTGGCACACCAGCAGCCCAGGACCTGCAAGAGTTAAATGAAGTCCCTTAAGTGCTCTGCTAGAGCTCAAGCATAAGGACACTCCCCTTTGAGAGGGGTGCAGGAAACCCAGGGGGTGGAGCTTAATCACTCAGATCTGTGCCTGCTATAGTGGTCTGCATCCTGCCATCATTTCCCGAGGAGAAGAGGAAGCTGCTAGCAAAGTGACACTGAAAAACACGCCGGTACATAGGATTACTGTTCTCATTAATGTCAGGCATTTGGGGTTCTTAGTTTAGTCTTAGTAACTCCATGTGCCTCACATTAATAGGAATAAACCCCATAATGTCCCTCATATTAACCCCTGTGTGCCTCACATTAATAGGAATAACCCCCATCATGTCCCTCATATTAACCCTTGTGTGCCTCACATTAATAGGAATAACCCCCATCATGTCCCTCATATTAACCCCTGTGTGCCTCACATTAATAGGAATAAACCCCATCATGTCCCTCATATTAACCCCTGTGTGACTCATATTAATAGGAATAACCCCCATCATGTCCCTCATATTAACCCGTGTGCCTCATATTAATAGGAATAAACCCCATCATGTCCCTCATATTAACCCCTGTGGGACTCATATTAATAGGAATAAACCCCATCATGTCCCTCATATTAACCCCTGTGTGACTCATATTAATAGGAATAACCCCCATCATGTCCCTCATATTAACCCCTGTGTGCCTCATATTAATAGGAATAAACCCCATCATGTCCCTCATATTAACCCCTGTGTGCCTCATATTAATAGGAATAAACCCCATCATGTCCCTCATATTAACCCCTGTGTGACTCATATTAATAGGAATAAACCCCATCATGTCCCTCATATTAACCCCTGTGGGCTCCATATAAGAGTTACTAATATGTGAGACATATGGAGGTACTAATAAAAAACCTTAATAATGAAGATACTTAATTATTACCTCCAAGTCTTTCACATATCAGTAACTCTTACACAAGGGTTAATGTGAGGGACATGATGGGGTTAATTGCTATTACTAAGAGGCGCATGGAGTTACTGAATTGTCATGCACAGGGCCAGACTTTATGTTGCTTGCTCAAGAGTATCCTGTGCCCAAAACTGACATGTACTGGCGGAAAATAACAAATCATACAATGTCGTATATTGAAGTATATTCACTTGTAATCCCTCTGTCCCAAAGACACTATGTAAAGTTTCTCACAACACCGTATGGCAGCTGAAATACAAATTACATTCAACTCAAAAGTCTCATGTATTCTCAGAACTACACCAAAAACAAGATACAAAGTTACATTTCATATCCCATCCCTTATACACAGTACGAAAACCTTACCCACGCCTGTATATACCCACTTGTACAATCACCGCAGACGAATTCGCGGGTACCAGCTAGTTGGATATATAAGGAAAAAAAAACTTGAAAAAAAAGTTCTGGTGCGGATAATTCCATGTGTTGAGCTGCTTGTAGTTATTGTAAGATCTCGTGGTTTGTATAGACAGTAATAACTTAAAGGTTATTCCCTTGAAGGGTGTAGCCATTCTTCTAATAGTAGCTTGCTCTGTTAGGTCTTCAAGAAGGTCTTGTGTGCAGGTATAAGTCTTTTATAATAGAAAAGTACATATCTGTGGTCTAAAGGAATAAACCCTTTCTGGATGTAAAGAAACTTCAGACGGCAATGGTTGTACTGAAGACTTAAGAGTAAAAGACTTTCAATTCCCAACAATGTCTTCTGTCTGAAAGCAATGATCGAGTTAATGGTGATGGAATAATTCTGGATGAACTGTAATAGTAATAACTAGTGACACATTATATGGTGTTAAAACTCCCAGGTTGTAGCCAGTGGAGACTGAAACTTTCTTGGGCTTCATCTGAAGGCTGGTAGTTGACCTATCATACAATGAGAACAGGGGATGTACTTAATAGACACTTCTCTAGCTTGACAATTAATCCAATCTTCCTTATGCTGAAGTATCTCCAATACATGCTTCCGCTAAATGGGTATTGAGCACCATGTTGAGGTATTTACAGCGGCCATTAATTTTGATAGCCTTCTATTCATTCCCTTTGCATATATAGATGAGGTTGTAAACACCGCTTAGGTCCAATTCTATGAGAATTCCCATTGCCTTGATCCCATAGGAAGTCTCAGAAATAAGGGTAGGGGTAATAACTGTTAGTGGTGATTTATTATGGCCAATTGTTAATAGAAGGCCTCAAGTAATGATCTTTTTCCTATAAACAAACAAGGAGCATTTCCTACTAAAATATAGTGAAACCTTTTTGAGCCCACCACCCAAATTTGCACAGAAAAATGGGCTATTATAGGGGTGGCCCTCTTAAAGAATGACATATACAAAATGCAGATTAAAGTGTCTAAAAGTCCCCAAGCATGCACAAGCCCCCAAACCTTCAAATAATCAAAAATAATGTATTGTATGCTTCATCATATGAGACAGAACCAGGAATCACATCACCATATCACACAGAACCAGGCTTAGACTGGGACTGATAAAGCAGCCATGATACTGTACACTACCACACCAACCCACACACACCGACAAGTCTTTCTTACAGTTCTGGTGATAGGCATATTTCTTAGTTGAAGATGACCCCATGATTCTTGATCCCCAGCATGGCTTTCCTCTTGGTCCACAACCATGACTGAGAGAGTCCTTGTTCCAGCACAGAATCACAGTCTTTAGCATGGTTCCCCTCTTGTCCTGATCCTGAGTATGGCAACACTTTAAATCTTAGTTCTAACCATGGTCCCCCTCCTGGACCCCAGCATTGCTAACCCTCTCATCGATCTCAGTATAATAGGAGAAAAAAAAAATCAGTCTTTAAAATGAAGACAAAAAGAAACAGTAGTGTGATACTGTAAGGGAGCGTTCACACTACCGTCAGTGTCCGACAGTGTCCGATGCTAATGTCCGCGCAAGTTTTTGCGCGGACATTAGCATCGGACACTAGCTGTCGGACACTGATGGGAGTGTGAACGCTCCCTAAGATACAAAAGTGCAGAAAATGGTGAAAGTGGTATTGTACTCACCTTTACAGGTCATGGATAACCTACAACTGATGAAAACGCTTTAAATTAGCCTATTGGCACAGTGGACGACCGAGGTAGTAGCCAGAAGCTAAAAGACTTAATAAAGAAATCCATACGCCAGTGGTCCTCAGATTATCACATAGAAGGCAGCTCTAAAAGTGGTGAAAAAAGTGGCAGACAGTAGAAATGTAACACCTACAAAGTGTTTCGGGAACAAATCCCTTTCTTTAGTGTATATGTCATCTGTCATATACACTCACCGGCCACTTTATTAGTTACACCTGTCCAACTGCTCGTTAACACTTAATTTCTAATCAGCCAATCACATGGCGGCAACTCAGTGCATTTAGGCATGTAGACATGGTCAAGACAATCTCCTGCAGTTCAAACCGAGCATCAGTATGGGGAAGAAAGGTGATTTGAGTGCCTTTGAACGTGGCATGGTTATTGGTGCCAGAAGGGCTGGTTTGAGTATTTCAGAAACTGCTGATCTACTGGGATTTTCACGCACAACCATCTCTAGGGTTTACAGAGAATGGTCCGAAAAAGAAAAAACATCCAGTGAGCGGCAGTTCTGTGGGCGGAAATGCGTTGTTGATGCCAGAGGTCAGAGGAGAATGGCCAGACTGGTTCGAGCTGATAGAAAGGCAACAGTGACTCAAATAGCCACCCGTTACAACCAAGGTAGCCAGAAGAGCATCTCTGAACGCACAGTACGTCGAACTTTGAGGCAGATGGGCTACAGCAGCAGAAGACCACACCGGGTGCCACTCCTTTCAGCTAAGAACAGGAAACTGAGGCTACAATTTGCACAAGCTCATCGAAATTGGACAATTGAAGATTGGAGAAACGTTGCCTGGTCTGATGAGTCTCGATTTCTGCTGCGACATTCGGATGGTAGGGTCAGAATTTGGCGTCAACAACATGAAAGCATGGATCCATCCTGCCTTGTGTCAACGGTTCAGGCTGGTGGTGGTGGTGTCATGGTGTGGGGAATATTTTCTTGGCACTCTTTGGTACCAATTGAGCATCGTTGCAACGCCAAAGCCTACCTGAGTATTGTTGCTGACCATGTCCATCCCTTTATGACCACAATGTACCCAACATCTGATGGCTACTTTCAGCAGGATAATGCGCCATGTCATAAAGCTGGAATCATCTCAGACTGGTTTCTTGAACATGACAATGAGTTCACTGTACTCCAATGGCCTCCACAGTCACCAGATCTCAATCCAATAGAGCATCTTTGGTATGTGGTGGAACGGGAGATTCACATCATGGATGTGCAGCCGACAAATCTGCGGCAACTGTGTGATGCCATTATGTCAATATGGACCAAAATCTCTGAGGAATGCTTCCAGCACCTTGTTGAATCTATGCCACGAAGAATTGAGGCAGTTCTGAAGGCAAAAGGGGGTCCAACCCGTTACTAGCATGGTGTACCTAATAAAGTGGCCGGTGAGTGTATGTCAAGTGTATTAACATATACTCATTTGTGAATGGGATTATTCCCAAAATGTGTTGTGTGTCTTTCATTACCACCAATAAAAGATTCCTTGATGGGACCAGCACTATTTGACCCTTGACCCTAGTCTTCTCAGATTAGTTGTATACTGTGGAGGCTTCATTTTAGTTAGTAAACCTTTTTAAAATATAGTTCAAAATGGTCGGAATTTCAGAAATTGGATAAATGAGAGGGGGAGGGTTGTTCTAGGAATGAAGTCACTTCGCATCATAAGAAGGATGTGGAGGAAGGTTTCCTAACTTCTTGAGGATTAATCATGTGATCTATCCTGTAAGATTCAGGCAGAAAAAAATAGCATTCTCCATTAGACTACCAATTAGCTGCAAGGAAATATATCTGTGTACACACAGTAGGGAACTTATTAAGACTGGTGTTTCCTACTGAACTATTAAGAGGCTCCAACCTCTTTATAACTCTCAGACGCACTGCAGTGCACCACAATGGAAATCTACTCTACTCAGGTATTGGCATAGATTTACTATAAAACTCACACGAGTTATAATAAATTTGTCAGACTGAAGGCGTCCCCACCCCGCTATGCCCACAAAGTAGGAGTGAGGCACAGGACAACTGATGAAGTTTGTGGTACCAAAGATACGTTATATCATTTGTTCTGTGCCTATCTGTACCAGGACACCAGTAAACATGGGTTGATAAATTCAACCCAAAGGGTCCAACAGAGCTTATGTGGAACTGCATATAAGCCACACTGCTCTATGTTAGGATTGATATAATATAATAAGTCGGCGCTCATTTGTTCTGATCGCTCCTCTTAGGGAGCCTTCACACGGAGTTACGCTGTGCTCATTCTGATCGTAAAATCACATTCAGAATGAGCGCGTAAAAAGCAGCTCCCATTGACTTGAATGGGAGCCGGCATACGTGCACTCCCCATTGAAGTCAATGGGAGGCTTTTTTCCCTATTACTTTCAATGTGATACGCGAGTAATACATTGAAAGCAATAGGGGAAAAAAAAGCCTCCTATTGATTTCAATGGGGAGCGCACATATGCCAGCTCCCATTCAAGTCAATGGGAGCTGCTTCTTACGAGCAGAATGAGCACAGCGTAACTCTGTGTGAAGGCTCCCTTATGGTGGGCAACACATGGAAAGAGGAGCTGCTGACAATGATAAATTCAATGCTGGCATAAAAGAAGTGCCGTTCCCTATTTACATGGGGCGATAGATCACAATGAACATTATTGCCAACGCTCAGTCACCCAATGAGGACAAGAAGATCTTGACGTATATTTAACACTTGACTTTCCGGATATGCGGTCCATCCTGATGATAGTGGATACATTATAATATGCACAGAGCCCTCTATAACCGTTCCTAATTCTGCACATTTTTCAGTGATCATTACTGTATCAATTATTCCCTATTATGCTCTGAATTGCCTTATTCTTGTGGTCGCCTTCGTGTATTTATTTTCCTCTATCATTACCAGCACCCTCTGAATCATCTCACCTTTCTGGTTTCCTCTCCTCCCACAGCCATCATAATCCTTTCCATTCTTCTTCTGCTCCAACCTAGGTTAGCAAGTGCGGGGAGATAAGGCCCACACTGTTATCAGGAGGAAGGCAGCTGCACCTTCTCTTTGGGTAAATTTGGCTTCTGACTTTGTTTGAATTCACATTTTCTCAGCAGGCACAGCAACACGGCAGACGGATGGCGCTAAACCAATAAGAAAAGATGCTTGGAGCTGTCTGCAGGGCTCAATCTCACCACCTCCAGGCCTTGCTTGGCAGATATCTAACACACTATTGTATACAGTATATGCTTTGGATGGGGACTGGAGAAAGCAACTGGAGGATGTAACAGTCAATTGTCCGAGATCCAGATAGAACCGAATAATCAGCAAATCATTATGAGGTTTTTTTTTCCCCGAACATTTTTGCTTGGAAGGTGGAAAGGATTATGGTATAAGGAGGAATTTTCGACATTTCACCTGGATTCTGTTAGACCTCAAACCATACAATCATGAAAATATCTAATAATTGTATCATCAGGATCAGCCTTAAAATGTCGCAGTATTCTTTATTCCTAGACATCAGTTTATTGTTAATAAGCACTTGAGTCGGAAAGGTCAACTTTCATGTTGCTTAAAAAAAAACTAAAAGGGAACAATGGGACTCGACAGGTCCTCGGGAGCAAAAATCCTTTAAACCTTTCAGTAAGAAGAATATTTGCAACAAGTATATGCGGCTAGTGTCAACACAAAGGCTAAGGTGAGATAGTGGGGGGAGATTTACTAAGGAAAATTTGCCAAGAAGCTGTATAAAATACTTTGCCCCACATTTATTAAATGTTTTAAGCAGTCCTCAGACTCTTGTGACTTGTGGCTTCAATTGAGACAGTGTGGGGAAAAAATTGGAAAAGACAGTCTAATATGCACTAGATCAGTGGTGCCCAATACGTCGATCGCGATCTACCGGTTGATCGCAAAGGAAGTATGGATCGATCGTGTGACATTTTTTATTTATTTTTATACTTTTTTTTGTTTGAACAAGCTCTCCTTTCGCTGGTTCAGACGTCTACGTTTCAGCGTAGGCGGCATCATCACGCCGGCTACGCTGATACGCAGACGTCTGCCAGGAGAAAAGAATGCGGAGGGAGCAGCAGCAGCATCGAGGTCGGTAAGTATGAGAACTTTATGTTTGTTTTATAATAGGCCACTACCTGTTGAAGTATTTTCAGCTGGTAGCGGCCTATTTACCAACCTCTCCAGACCTGTTTACTGCCGCCCCCGCTTCCCCTTGTACTGTAGGCCGTGGCAGGTGGTAGTGAATAGGCCCGGGCCACGCTGCGATCCCACTACCGCTATTATTATATTTGGGGGTCTTTTCAGACCCCCGAGTATAATAATCGGAGCCCCAGGGGAGGTGAGAGAACATAATAAACAATGTTACTTACCTCTCCAGATCCAATGTCAATCTGACAATGCTCCGGCCCAGGCCCCACCCACAAGAAGTGGGTAGTAAATCTTTTGACTTGGTCGTTTTATAAGTAGCTCGCATTCTGAAAAAGTGTGAGCACCCCTGCACTAGATGTATCGACAGGGATTAGGCACTTTGGAAAATCTAGCGTAGTTTAAGACTATCTAGTGTAAGTTTGCAAAACCCCAGCGTGCCTTACATCTGGGAGAATTGGTATGTAGATAACTTGGAAGCATGTCCTGCAAGCTGGAGGCTTCTTTAACATGGCGGTATTTTTGGTTAACAAAAGATCCATATAGTCCTTGAAAGCAACCATATCCATCAAAGAGAAGTATGAAAACCTAAGTATACTTCAATATCCTCTTACGTTCTTCAGAAAGCAGCCTTATCTGGTAAGTAGGTTGTCAGATCAATATATAAATGCTTGTCCTCCACTTCATGTAAACTCTGATCTGTATGATGGGATTATCAACTTGACCATCAACTTATAAATGCTATATACACTCATTGACCAAAAAAAAATATGGGAAGAATATGCAAATCTGTCTCCCAAGATGTAAACAGGGAGACAGTGCCTCTGTTTGCTGCCCTCTATAGCAAGCAACCCTGAACACCATGCCCGACTTCCCAGAAGCCTTTGCTGCATGAT
Organism: Leptodactylus fuscus; assembly: GCF_031893055.1. Lineage (NCBI taxonomy): Eukaryota > Metazoa > Chordata > Amphibia > Anura > Leptodactylidae > Leptodactylus > Leptodactylus fuscus. The sequence continues at coordinate 54,663,619 of NC_134268.1, forward strand.
GCGAGGTTCTAACCAAATCAGTTTTTCAGCTACGGACGGCACCGTTTCTGTCTCTTTGGACGTCATCAGCGCAGCATAGAGAGAACTGATTTGGTTTAAGTGAGAGGCTGAAAGACCAGATTGTGGGGATAACGTCACTCCTTAGGGAGAGACCACCTTCTCAGGTGTGTGGAGACTTATAGCCATAGTTGCTCCACTGCAAAGGAACATGGGAAGAATATGCAAATATGTCTCCCAAGATGTAAACAGTAATCATGCACCAAAAAGAAGTTGTTGGTATTGAAAGAAACTTTCCCCCTACGCCCAACAGCAGCACAACTAGGTATTCCTGCCCCTATGAGCTGTTAGGACAGGTGGAATTTTTAATTACCTAACAGCTTTTGACCTCTATAAGAGGCCGGAAGACCTGCTCCTCCCTTGTGTTTTTTTCTGTCCTGTGGGACAGGACAGGTGGTCAGGGGGGGAGCAGATGTTCTGACCTCCTATAGGGGTCCACTACTCTCCCCCACCGGTACCTGACAGCAGAAGATCTTTTTCTGGACATCCTCTTTTTTCAGCAGAGGTCCCCTTCTCCCGGCGGGGACCCTGCCGGCTCGTGCACGCTCCTGTCCGACTGGGGCGCCGGGTCGGGGCTTTCCCCTAGGAACGCTAGACCTAGGAACCTTTCTCAGGTTCCTCCGGTCCGCCGTCTAACAGGGTCCGCCGCACATGCGCAGTGCGCGGGTCTCGCGGCGGACGGGAAGAGAACAACTCCTAGACATGAGCATTGCACGGTAGTTCGGAAGGGGGGTCCCCCGGTCCTGGGGACCATACCTGGGTCAGATCCCCCTCCTCCTGTCTTCTCCCCTCCCCTTTTTTTTTTCACGAGATTCTGGCTCCGTTGTAGCCCCTACCCCTTGGGCGGGGCTCCGGGCAAAACCCCGCCCCCTGGCCTATTTAAGTCCCCTTAGAGCTTCAGTTAGTGCTTGTCGCTCCGGTTGCAAGCACATCAGTTGGTGAAGCTCCCTGGTCAATTTCTGTGCTGGAGAACTGTCTTCATTGACTAAGGTTTGGTGGACATGGCCGGGGGGGGGGGGGGGGGGGTTGGAGAGTTGCATCTCTGAGTGCAGTAAGTAGTTAGTGTATCCTTTTTCTTCCTCCTCAGAATGTCTTCTTCTTCCTCCACTGTTCCGCCTAGAAGGAAGGCTACTTCCAAAAAGAAGCATCTGGCGTGCACTTCTTGTAGAGTGCCGCTGCCTGATGACTCCCAATATCGCTTCTGTCAGGGGTGCAGGGCCCCCTCTGTTGAAACAACTCCCATGCGAGAGATGGTGTCCTGGGTGAAGGGGTACGTCCAGGACACCATGAAAAGAATGGAAGCCGTCTCCCTGGCCAAGAGGCCACGGCTGGATTGCGAATTGTCCCTGCCGCCTCTGGAAAAGCTGCGCCCCAGGGATGTGGATTCGTCTTCTAGTACGGAGGAGGAGAAGGAGATTTTTCCCCTGGACAAAATGTCCAGAGTATTCAAGACCCTAAGAAGCAGAGATTGGGAAGGCGGGGAAGGCTCTAGCCGTAGGTCTCGTACCTTCAGGCCCTCTTCGGAGATGCTCCGCCTGATGGAGGGCGAATGGAGGCACCCGGAGAGATCCTTTGCGCCATCCACACGCTTCAAGGCACTTTTTCCCGTCTCTGAGAGTCAACTAAAGGCGTGGGGTCCCCCGCCAAAGGTGGACGTCGCCGTGGCCAAGTTATCAAGGCGCTCCATCCTTCCATCAGAGGACGGCTCGGGCCTCAGGAACCCCATGGATCGCCGAGTCGAAGGATCTTTGAGGCGTGTATATTCGTCCGCCTCTGCCCAGGCCTCTTTGGGCATGGTCGCGAATGAGGTAGCAACTGGCTTACGCGCAGAACTGTCATCCCTGGCCAAGGACATCGATTCCGGCGTGGATCGTGATGATCTCCTCGCGGCAGTGTCCGACATCACGCTGTTGGTGGATCACCTGACAGAAGCTACCCATTTTCAGACCCGTCTGGCGGCTAGATCCATGGCACTGGCTACTGTGGCTCGCCGACCCCTATGGCTGAAGCCCTGGAAGGCTGACCTTACTTCCAAAAATAGCCTCTGTGGTCTCCCCTTTGAGCCCGGACGGCTGTTCGGAAGGGAGCTCGACCACATCATGGAAGGCTGAGCCGACTCTAAGAGCAAGAACCTGCCACAGCCCCTTGAAGGTCGGAGTACCTCCTTTCGAGAAAGAGGCACTCGAAGAGGCACCAGAGGCCAGCGGCGATCCGGGAAAGGAAGAGGTCGGGGCTCATCTCGTGGCCGTAAGAATGCCCCCTTCTAATTCCCTCTCAGTACACCCCCCCCTTCCTACTCCCCCCCCTCCCCTGGGGTGGGCGGTCGTCTTTCCTACTATGTGGAGGCCTGGCGGCAGAATATTCGGGACCCCTGGGTCATCCAGATGATCCAGGAAGGTTATAAAATTAATTTTGTTTCCCAGCCGCCAGAGAAGATGGTAAGAACCCGCCCTCTTCAGGGCCCCAAACAACTTCATCTGGAGAGATTGATTCAGGAGTACGTGGACAAGGCCGCGCTAGAGATGGTTCCTCGCGCAGAACAAGGCACAGGCGTCTACTCTCCAGTCTTCTTGGTCCCCAAGCCATCAGGCGAGTGGCGTATGATCATCGATCTCAGGTATCTGAATCACTTCATCCGCAGGCTGCGATTTCGCATGGAAACCATAAGGTCAGTACTACCTTTCATGCACCCTGGAGATCACTTCGTCACTCTGGACCTGAAGGACGCCTACCTCCACGTACCCATCTTTCTGGCACACCGAAAGTTCCTAAGGATTGCCGTAGACATACAGGGGAAAGAGGCGCACTTCCAGTTCGCAGCCCTCCCGTTCGGCATATCCTCCGCCCCCCACACCTTCACAAAGGTCATAGCTCCGGTCGCTGCCGCCCTGCGCCTTCAAGGCATATTCATAGTCCCGTACCTGGACGACTGGCTTATGAAGGCTCATTCAAAGGAGGTTCTTACCACGCAGGTGCAGACCGTCGTAGCTCTACTAGACAAGCTGGAGTGGCTGGTAAACTGGCAGAAGTCAGTGATGGTGCCATCAACACGAGTTCAGTTCCTGGGACTTATTCTAGACTCTCTCAACATGACGGTCTCTCTACCCTCTCCTCGCAAAAGGAAAATTGCTCGGGCGGCACATCATTTGTCTTCCACACGGAAGGTCACCATCAGGACGGCGATGAAGGTCCTCGGATTGATGTCCGCTGCCCTAGATGCAGTTCCTTGGGCCCTATGGCATATGCGCCCTCTACAGAACGAGATCTTGAGAGTCTGGAATCACAGTCCTTCAGGTTTACAGAAGCCAATCCAGTTAACCATCAGCACCCGGCAAACCTTGCCCTGGTGGACCCATCTGCGAGATGGGAAGTCCTCGGTCCAGCCCGCCTGGACCCTGTTGACTACAGATGCCTCCCTCACAGGCTGGGGAGCTCATCTGGGGGAGACCCCGGTTCAAGGTACATGGAATCAGCGGGAGAGGACGCACTCATCCAACTGGCGCGAGCTTACCGCAGTTCATCGAGCCCTTCTGTCATTTGCACCACTTCTACGAGGGAAAGCGGTCAAAGTAAGATCAGACAATCTGACGACAGTCCACTATATCAACAAGCAGGGAGGAACCAGGTCCCCCTCGCTCATGCAAGTCACCAACCTGATCTTCTCCTGGGCAGAACGAAACCTCTCCCAGCTGGCCGCGGTACATATCCAGGGCCGCCTGAACATCCTAGCGGATCAACTCAGCAGAGGCCGGCCGACCGCAGGCGAATGGTCCCTGAACCAGGACATCTTCCACTACCTGACCAGGAGGTGGGGTCTCCCCGAGGTGGATCTGATGGCCACCCAACACAATGCCAAAGTAGAAAGGTTTTGCTCCCTGTACCGGGAAGACAACCCTTTGGCTGTGGATGCCCTGTCAATACCATGGAGGTTCGAACTGGCATACGTGTTCCCTCCCATCCCGATGATACCGAAGGTATTGGCGAAACTCAGGCAGGACCAGACTTCGGCAATAGTGATCATGCCGTTCTGGCCAAAAAGGGCATGGTTCACCGACCTTATCCTTATGAGTCGGGGGAACTACTGGAGGCTTCCACCAGTCAGGAACCTGGTGTCACTGAACAGTCGGCCGTGCCTGGGCCTAGACAAATTCAACCTCACTGCCTGGAGGCTAACCGCGCCATACGCGCAGACAGAGGATTGTCCCAGGGAGTGCTAAGTACCTTAGCCCATTCAAGAGCAGAGGCAACCAATCAGAGCTACCAAAGGATCGCCCGGATATTCCGAGATTGGTGTACAGGCAGCCACCGCGATCCAGACAGAGATGCAGTCCTAGAGTTCTTACAGAACGGCTTGGAGAGAGGACTAGCACCTGCCACCCTCAAGGTTCAAGTGTCAGCTCTATCTGCTCTCCTGGAGACACGGTTATCACAAGATCCTCTTGTCAAACAGTTCCTTAGGGGGGCTGCCAGGCTCCGCCCCCAGGTACGGCCCCCTGTCCCCAGGTGGGACCTGGCCGCGGTTCTACAAGGGCTATGTGCGCCCCCCTTCGAACCATTATCTGAAGTGGACTGGAAGTACCTGTCATTTAAAGTGACCTTTCTGTTGGCAATAACCTCCGCCAAGAGGGTTGGCGAATTGCAGGCTCTAGCAGCCTCCGAACCTTTCATAACTTTCTTTCCTGACAGAGTACAGCTAAGGTTCGTCCCAGGATTCTTGCCGAAGGTACCCACACTTCAGAACACCAATCAAGTGATCACCCTACCGGGGTTCTTTCCCTCCCCTGCTACTGAGCAGGAGGAGAAGCTACACACCCTGGATCTGGTAAGAGCACTACGTATCTACCTGGATCGTACAGCACCGTTCCGAAGATCAGAGAATCTTCTGGTTAATGTGTTTGGCCACAATAGAGGCGCTAAAGCATCAAAGGTAACCCTGTCTAGATGGATCAGAGAAGCTATCAGCTGTTCCCTACGGGCTCAGAATCTTCCTGTTCCAGATTTCCTACGAGCCCATGCCACCCGATCAGTGGCGACATCAGGGGCAGAGACACGGTTCCTCTCTCTAGAGCAGATATGTGCTGCAGCCTCTTGGAGCTCACAGCTGACTTTTGCCAAACACTACAGATTGGACTGGCGTACGGCCGATGCTACAGCATTTGGGCACTCCGTCTTGGCATCAGCCTGCCAGGAGGTCCCGCCCTAGGGGAGATAATACTTGCTAAATCCCCAGTTGTGCTGCTGTTGGGCGTAGGGGGAAAGAAAGATTATGAATGATAATCTGTTTTCCCTTAGCCCAAACAGCAGCACAAGGCTCCCTCCCTAAGAGGTGCTATTGTACAGATTTTGTGTATGTGTGTGTAGCTCTTGGCATAGATTGCTCTGTATATCATACTTGTTACTAACACAAGGGAGGAGCAGGTCTTCCGGCCTCTTATAGAGGTCAAAAGCTGTTAGGTAATTAAAAATTCCACCTGTCCTAACAGCTCATAGGGGCAGGAATACCCCAGTTGTGCTGCTGTTTGGGCTAAGGGAAAACAGATTATCATTCATAATCTTTCTTTGTGTGTGAATGTAATAATGATTTATGTAAGTGATGTACGCGGGCATACATTTTCCATTTGGTTTCCTGCAGTACATGCTGCAGCTGGGCTTGTAGATCGGGCACATTCGGAGGTTGCTGAAAGATGATGCTGCAGCTGGTCCCATTAATACTTGCTTGTTTATAAATCTGGCAAATGGGCGGGACAAGCAGGAAGTGTTACAATCTGGTAGGGATACTCCTGTGAAAAACCTTTCTGTATGTGAGTGAGCATTATCCTGCTGAAAATGTTAGTTAGGGCTGATATGGCTCATGTACATGTCATTTTTTTTTTTAACTAATTGGAGTATTTATTAATTTTTTTTTAAAAAAGATCATGTCTAGAGATGAGCGAACACTAAAATATTCGGGGTTCGAAATCCGATTCGAACAGCCGCACACTGTTTGACTGTTCAAACGGGTTTCAAACCCCATTATAGTCTATGGGGGGAAATGCTCGTTTCAGGGGTAGGCAACATTCGATCAAATTCTACTTACCAAGTCCACGAGTGACGGTCGGGCTGGATTCTTCTCCTTGCAGCGTCCTCTTCCGGCCTTGAATTCACTCTGCCAGGCATCGGGCCTGGGCAGAGCCAACTGTGCATGCCTGCACTACAAGCGGACATGCGCAGTTGGCTCTGCCCAGGCCCGATGCCTGGCAGAGTGAATGCAGAGCCGGAAGAGGACGCGGGGACACTGCGCAGGGAGAAGACTTCTAAAGGTAAGAGAAGAACCAGCGTTGATTGGCCGACTGTATAGCATTCTGCCAATCAACGCTGGTTCTGCATCAAATCTTAACTTCGAACAGCTAGTAGTGTTCGATCGAGTACGAGTATTTCAAATACCGTAGTATTCAATTGAACACCTACTCGATCGAGTACTACTCGCTCATCTCTAATCATGTCCCTTTTCACCAACCTGCCCATTGAATGTTATAGATGAGTGAAAATAAAAAACAAACAAAAAAATACAACCATGACACCAAATTTCCTTCTGCTAAGCAGCCACTCTTCTTCTTATGAATGCCCATTAGACTACAGTACAGCTTCTGTTGTATCTTCATTAAAGAAACAGGAATATCTTTTAGACTGAACACGGGCTTTCTTTCTTTGGTGAGGTGATTATCTAATTGCTTTGCCCTCTCTTGGCCGTATCAACAAATCTACATTGTCCTGTTATACATTATGCTTCTCATGCTGGATATTGTCACTAAAGCAGAAACAAAGCCTATGTTCAGCCTAATTTATACACCTTCTCTATTAATGAGGACACAGCCAAAGCTGTACTGTATTCTACTATATATGCATAGCAGAAATGAACTAGAATGACACAAATCTATAGATTTGTACTATTAGAGGCAGATAATTATATTTGTATGAGAAAACCTTTTTAAAAACTTTACAAAACTACTCTAAAATACATATTCAGTTACTTATATCCATTGCTATTAATGACACAACCACTTGAAGCAAGTTCTAAATTGTTTCACCATAGACAAGGCCTCTATTACTGGAGCCATGGTTGTGATCAGCGGATTGCCATAGCTCCATCTCCTGAGACCCCAGTACTGCCGTTTTTGTTGCTGGAAGGTGCTGACAGCAAGGCATTTTATCTATAGCAACTACTGGAGGTGAAATGTAGAATTACGTGGCAACCATTTAGGGATGATTCAAGTCCATCAGAGAGGATTTTCCCTCTGGTTCATTCAGGGTGGGTCTTGAGGAGGGGATCACTCTATGACATCCAAATCCCATTATTAAGCATATTGAGAGGAGATGTCCTAATGTACAACACCTTCATGAATACAGTACCTATTCAGACATACAAGAGGTGCCAGTTTAAGTCTACAAATTGTCTAGACATTGAAAGAAAACCAATCTAATTACTATCCAGGCTTTAATTAAAGGGCCTTGTTGGTTCCATCCAGTTTGTCCATGGCTGCCTAATCTAGGGAATCTGCATTATCAAGCAAGGGTAAAGGAAATTGGCTGGAGGGTCGTGGAAAGAGCCCTTTTGTCTTGGGTGGTGAATTCAAGCAACATAAGTAAAGGATGGGATTGGGGGGGGGCTTTCTTGTGTATATATACCACTTCAGGACATGTAGATTCCATCCAGTGAAATTTTCAGAGTTCAACCCATAACCATAAAGCTACAATACTCACGTGGAGCTTATGAATGGGATGCAAGGCCCCTTGCAGACAACCGTTCTGTGGGTCAGTGTGCTCTCCGGGCCTTTCCAAACAGCAAAACTCAGGACATATCCTATTCCTGTCCAGTTTTGTGGCTGTGCTTCCGATTCATTGAATGAATGGGGCCGCAGAATCATGGCCAGGGCACGGGTGGCACATGAATGACATCTGTGTGCCAGATGTGCCGTTCAATCATGGCCGGCAACTAGCATGTGGCCTAAATTCAATATCATCTTTAAATAACTTGTGGGATTGGAGGATTTTGTGATCGCTCGATGGTCTGCTATGGATACAGTTCTGATGACAATATTTTCATTTCTACAACAGGATCGCTGAAGCCTTACATTTGTATTTTCCATAGTACGTCGAGCATTCCCTTCGAGGGGGTGTCAGCCGTGGCCTATAAATGGAATCCATTAACTGGTAATTATGATGCCAGGTCACATCGTACACACATTTTATGATATTATTATGACATTATTAGGTACTTACTGAACCTGTAGCTTTTAAAGGACCACTAACCCCTGACTACAAACGCCTTACAGAAAGAAAGCGCAGAAACATTAACAAACAATATTCACAAGTAAAAAAACGTTCGGCAAGGTTTCAGATTATGTCGGCATTCATTAGACTTCCTGTATGTGAACCCATTAACAACTAAAGCTACAAAATGCCTAAAATGGCAAGCTACAAAAAGGACAAATGTCTACATTCTGCTAGACAACAAGGCATCTATTATACAGCTAAAAGCAGAACACGAGCGTATACATGCCCAAATGTTACTAAGTATCAGTCCTGTGTGTATAAGGTCTAAAGATCCAAGTACCACAGATTATTATATAGTATAGGGCACAAGGAGCACATTGTAATGCAGCCATGAATGTGTATAAATAAACCTGTATAATCGTTTACCTAAATCTAACCTTCCCGAGCGGCAATCTGAGATCAATGAGATTGCAAAACAGCCCACATTGTAGAAACGCAACGTATTCAGCTTCTGCGGAAAGGAAGCAGAACAAAACACTGCATTATACAGTACCAGTAAAGACAGTGAGAGTTTGAGTAATCTCATCTACACATTGTGGCGGAAAAAAAGCGTTTTTCAAAAACACGTGTTTTTGAAAAACGTAGCATGTTCATTTTAGCTGCAGAATCGTGAGCGTCTTCTCTATATACTTAATAGGTGAAGAAAAAACGCTGCAAAATGCTAAAGGAAGGGGCAACACGGTGGCTCAGTGGTTAGCACTGCAGCTTCACAGCGCTGGACTCCTGGGTTCGGATCCCGCCACGAACAACATCTGCAAGGAGTTTGCATGTTCTCCCCGTGTTTGTGTGGATTTCCTCCCATTCTACAGATAGGGAAAAAAAAATGTACATTGTGATCCGTATATGGGGCTCACAATCATTTAAAAGAAAAAAGAAAAATGCTGAAGTAAAATAGAAAATACAATACACTTTTGCTGTTTCGCTATGTGGGGTCATTCTCTTAAACCACACGTTGAAGAAAAGATCCTTTTTTTTGTTGCAGATTTTTGTATAGTTTTTTTTTTAGCCATAGCCAGGAGTGGATTTAGCAGAGAGGAGAAGTAGATGGACTTCCTTTAGATTTTTCATGACATTCTTGTCTTTGGCTCATAAAGATGCAGAAAATTCTGCAACCAAAAAAAGGAGCGCTTCCCACAAAGTGTGTCCTGAGCCTCAAGGAAATGCCACCTAGTTATCATGACCCAGTGTTTAGGAGAGCCGTCTTTCCATACAACCGCTCATTGTATATAGTTGCCAATCTTTTGACAAATGCCCAATACCGGTTTCCGTGCTCACTGAATATTTTATGATGTATCGTGTAAATAGGGATATACTGCCAATACTCAACACAACTGAGAGGAAGAGGAAGGATCATAGTAGTAATAGGCCTGTGCAAACAAGCTCTTTCTGCCTGAACATCGGGTGGTGTAAGAAGACCCTTAATAAGACTCTAATCCCATCCACACAGTGCAGAAGAAAAATCTGCAGCGGAAATACTGTAAGTCGCAGCATGTCAATTATACCTACGGAAAAGCTGGTGGTTTCCATATAGATATAACAGAGGCAGAAACTTTGTGTGAAAAACGCTACGGAAAAACCGTGATGCGTTTCTTCCACATGCTTTTCTGAAGTGTTTTTTGGCTCTCTACATGGGTCTTAAGGAATTTCTTTTTTTTGATTCTCAATTTTAAGACTTAAGGAATTTTTTTGAATTTTTAGTTTTTCTTTGGAATGAATAGGTGACTGGAAATCAGAGGAGCCACAGCAGAAAGATTAAATTAAAAAAAAAAAAAAAAAAAAAAAGTTTATCAGATATGTAAACCATGCATTTATAAGCCTAGCACTTCCCCTATGTGCTGGTGATGCCAGACTACAGTGGGCACACTAGACCACATTTCTTTGGATTGTCCTCTGATCTGCCCTTTTTGGATAGAGATCAAGGCCCTTATGGATGCCCTGTTTCTGTAGGGAGTTCCAATGGGTCCTCTTACCGATTTACTTAATCTACCACTCAGACATCTGGGTAAAAAGTCTTGCAAGATATTTCTATACCTGTGCACCACTGCCAGAACACTGGACCCCCCAGGGATCCTGAACTAATTGCTCGTATGAAGGATATCCGTAGTTTGGAGTATCTGATCACCTCCCTCAACCATACGATGGAGGCCTGCAATGCCATATGGTCTTCCTGGGACACCCATTCCATTCTGCAAGGTCTCTAACTCCTACTCTCCCTTCTCCCCCTTGTCGCCTCCCATATACTGTCAGTGGTACTCAATAATTTGTTCTTTCTCTATACACATCCATGTTTGTTTAGCTACTGTTGAGCTACCTGGCCGCTTGCTGTGGCACAATTCTATTTTTTTTTTATTACCATGTATACTCGAGTATAAGCCGACCCGAATATAAGCCGATGCCCCTAATTTTACCACAAAAAACTGGGAACACTAATTGACTCGAGTATAAGCTGAGGGGGGGGGGGGGGAGGATGCAGCAGCTACTGGAAAATTCCAAAAATTAAAATGGTCGGAGAGTTTTTGGGTGCAGTAGTTGCTGGGGAAGGGAAAGGGGAGGGGGTGTTTTGGTTGTCTGTCTGCCCCTTCCCTGAGCTTGAGGACTGTTTTTTTTTTCCCCCACTTGGAATTCAGTCTGGCTGAATATAGGGTATCTGCAGTGCTCCTATTAACCCCTTCCCGACGGAACAGGAGCACTGCAGAGACCCTATATTCAGTAGACACAGGGATACCTAATGTGTTTGTGTGTCACAGTCATTTTCTACTTTTGTATGTATTCTAGGGAAAGGAGGGATTTACAACTTTTATTTTTTTTTAAATCTTTTTTTTTTTTTTTTTGCACTATTTTATGGGAGATTCTAAACATTGATATTGTGGCTGGTCAGACCCCCCCCCCCCCCCAAAGAAAAAAATATTTTTATTTTTTGCTGACTTGAGTACTCAAGTATAAGCCGAGGGGGGCTTTTTCAGCGCAAAAACTGTGCTGAAAAATTCGGCTTATACTCGAATATATATGGTATCATTATTGTTATTGGGTATATTATGAAAATTTCAATAAAAATTCCAGTTTAAAACCCACCAAAACATGCACTTATGTGGAATTTATGACACCAAAAGTGTCGTCTGGCTTATTCCTATAGGAGAAACAACAATACAGTAATAATGTAAATCCTACAGAACAGATATACGTTGTATGTCAGAACCTAGCAAATTGTAATCTTTTCCCATTACCTTTGTGACGTCAGTCTAATGCAGTCTCTCTGAGGAGCGCCACATAAAACTGGTCATATACATTAGTCATGAGACCGCGCGATCAGTGAAAATATCTAAACATGGCCAGTCTTCTTCTGTCAGATAACAGTTTCCCATCTACCATGTCAATGGACATTTGCAGTAATTTTATGACCAAATGCGGGTTGTAATTGTCTACTTCAGTCAACAAAAATTGAATGTGTATGGCCAACTTAAGTCAGACGCCCCCTAGCTGTTAATGAGTAAATTCTCATTTTCTGCTTATACTGATGTTATACTAGATTCACAATATATGTAAAAGGTAAACTCAGGAATATTTGGCATTTTAGTATAACTATAGAGATGGTGTGACCCGAGGGTGAAGCCTTAACCTAATGTCATAATTAAAGGGGCTCAATTAGCAAAATCATGCTGATAGAGCCCCACATATGCGTGAATAGCCTTTAAAAAGGCTATTCAGGCACCGTAAAAGTTATATTAAACTACCCCCCCCCCCCCGTTTTAAAATAATACCCTAAAAAAGAATGTGCTCTACTTACGGATCGTGCACCCTGGGCGGGCATTCAGGGTGTGTCTTCTTCTTCATCCACGCCTCTTCTTCCTCCGATGTCCTCCGGTCCCGTCTTCCTCCAGCGCTCGCGAGCAGACACTGATATAAAAAAATGGCCTGTGCGTATGCACAGTAGCATGCGGCTCCTACTACGGCTACTGCGCAGGCGCCCAGGCCATTTTTTTATATCAGTGTCCGCTCGCGAGCGCCAGAGGAGGACGGGACCGGAGGACGTTGGAGGAAGAAGAGGCGTGGATAAAGAAGACTGTGCACCCTGAATGCCCGCCCACAGTGCACGATGCGTAAATGTTAACATTCTTTTTTAGGGTTTTATTTTAAAACGGGGGGGGGGGGGGGATAGTTTAATATAACATTTACGGCATCTGAATAGCCTTTTTAAAGGCTATTCACGCATATGTGGGGCTCTATCAGCATGATTTTGGTGATAGAGCCCCTTTAAGCGGACCTGATGTTTCTGGACACGCTGTTGTTTATGTGTACATGAGGAGTAACATGATTTCTGGTGATCGTATGACTGACGTTTTTAGCAGTTCCCCTTTCTACCATTGCTAATGTCAGTTGCTGTCTTTTGTGATAGGAAGAACGATTCCATCACAGACTGGTTCTGTGTCTGTTCCCATTGACAAGATGATGGAAGCGATCTCTCTTAATGTCTGTTTTCTTTTGAAACAAAAGTCCTGCATACTAGTTATACCCCTGTACAAATATATACGCGTGTGTGTATCCTACCACCATAAATGTGAAAGTTTGTATGTTTGTTACTCAATCACCGAAAATGGCTGAACAGATTTGGATGAAATTTGGCACATAGATAGTTTGTAACCTCGATTAACACATAGGCTACTTTTTATCCCGATAAATGACATGGCTTCATGACTGTTATGAATTTGTTTGTATACTATACTAAACTGCTCTTGCTGATCAAGCCTGGTCTGTTATCTCTCTAAACACACAGATAACACTGAGTCCATTGTGTACAAGCATTTGCATATTATCTGATCTGCTCCAGGCAGTGCTAACACACTGGATGAGAAACATGCCAACTTTAAACATGCTGGGAAAAAGAAAATCTAATTTAATCACAAAATTTGAAAACAACTGGACTTCTCAAGCAGAGCTAAGGAGGATTGAGCAATTTTAGGGGTCAACCCCCTTTTAGAGCATCTGAAATGCCAGAGCAGGCAGATCATCGACACCAACAACAAGATCATTATATGGCGTCCTAGCGAGCTGCTGAGATGCCAGAACAATCACGGACATGGCGTGAGGAATGAGTTTGGCGGCAGGCCAACTTTAACAGTTGCTGAAATTCTGGAGCAGGTGGATCACCGACACCAACAACACACTCATATGACGTCCCAACGAGCTGCTGAGACGCCGGAACAATCACAGGCACGGTGCGAGGAACAAGTTCAGCAGCAGGCCAGATTGAGAGCTGCCAAAACGCCGGAGAAGGCAGATCATTGACAGGAACAATTTGCTGAATATAGGCGGATCATTGACGCCAACAACCCGCAGACGAAGTTGAAGGCAGAAGCTAGTGTACATATATATGTATCTGTGGGGGGCCCACTCAGTTTCTGCCCTGAGCACTTCCCTTAATACAGACAAAAGCAATCATTGCCGTTAATAGTATCAGGCCTTGTTCACATGGTAGAATCTGGTGCCAATTTTGAGGCAGATTTCGCCTTCAAACCAATGACAAGATTCTTCCCTCATTCTACCTCCCATTGAAAACAATTGGAGCAAGACGCTGGATCTTGCCGTGGTTTCTGACTCCCCACTGGATAGACTCATTCATTTGGGACTAATCAGTTGTGGAAAGCCGCAGGGTAGTACTGATACTCTGTACAAGAGATGAGCGAGTACTGTTCGGATCAGCCGATCCGAACAGCACGCTCGCATAGAAATGAATGGACATAGCCGGAACGCGGGGGGTTAAGCGGCCGGGCGCCATCAAAGCGGAAGTACCAGGTGCATCCATTCATGTCTATGGAGTGTGCTGTCCGGATCGGCTGATCCCAACAGTACTCGCTCATCTCTACTCTGTACCCATCACTGTGAGCAGAAAATAAAGAGGAATATGAGACATTCCCCTTTACTTTCCAACGTCTGAATAGGTTCTATGTAGTTGTATGTAATGGACTGTACTACAGTACTTCAGTAGGTCCGCCTCAGCAAAATAAAGACCCAATGTCGGTTGTTGGTGCAGCGCACATGAATTGCTCTAAAATGGGCCCACTGAGGCTCTGTGACCCACAAACCTGAAGCCCCTTCAAACAGCTGACTGGCAGAGTCGGACCTTTCTGATCTGATAATAAAGGCCTACCTATCCTAACAATAGGTCTTCAACATAGTGATCCCCAACTGATCATGATGAATCGCATAAGAATGTAACAATCCCTACAAGGTTCAGACGCCATGGACTAGACCGGACCATCCATTGCCTTGCTCCGATAACAGACGAACCTGTATTGCCTGTAAATAAAATCACAGCCTAAATCCGATGCAACATCCGCCGCCATAAGCTTGCCCTTGCTTTACATTGTTTTGCCATGCACTAGCTTTTGCTGCTACAGTTCATCTGCCAGAATTTTCAGCCCTAGCAAGCTGGCATCAGATGTAGCTGACAAGGTTATATCTAAGAATACAAGATACAGCACTTCGCATCTGACAGGGATTTCATTGGTATTTCTGAGATTCCCCTTTTCTGGTTCATAATGATTACATCTGTGTCGCCCAGACGAAACGCATTTCAGTGATTGTGCAATTTCCTAACTCCAGGATATCAGGGGAGAGGGCTTCTTAGCTTTCTGCCATTTAACTCACATTGCAAATAGTGTTTTGCTTCAACAATATCTTTATCTAATATTATTACATTATCAGTGCACATGACGGTGAAAAAAGGATATGTAATGGATGGGGGTTCTTTTGTTTTGTCTTTCTAAACGGGTTGTCCAGGATAAAATCATAGCTCTAAATTAAGCCAAACACCCTCCTCCCCCCAGGCACTTTTTCTGGTGATGCAGTTTCCCCATTTCCGAAAACAATACGGCAGCAGCAATGTTACTCCCCCCATCATACTTACCTGTCTTCCTGTTGGCATCTTCTGGGCATGGAGCATCTTTCTAGAGAGCCGGCTCCTCCTTGGCATCTGCTGGCCTCCCACGCCTGCGCAATAGAACCTGAGTGCTGACATTCCATCTCTACTGCACAGGCTGATGTCAGGAGGAGCTGGTCACACAGAAGGATGTGATCTACCATGCCAGAAGATCCAGACAGGAAGACAGGTAAGTATGTGTTGGGGGAGGGGGGGATGGGCTGAGTTAGTTAGGAAGGGCTAGTAGTTGGCGATAAGTTAGGAAAACAGGCAGGGAGTGTAATAGAGAAGGAGGGGGAGGGAATGAGTGGGGGAGGTAGTGCGAGTCAGCTCTGAATGAAGAGCAATGTATTAAGGTAGTTGTAGGATAGAAACAGGAACCATGTAAAGAAATCCAGAAGATCCCAGAGAACCCCAGAAATCACTCAAAATACTGCTTAAGATATTTGGGTATAGTTGTTAACCCGTTAATACCGCTAAGAGACCTTTTTTTTTTTTACACCAGGAGAGAGACTAAAACAGCTGTAATACATATATACTATAATAGGGTCTGTCCGATGTCCGTCATTTTTAAACTGATACTGGTGCAGGACTTTTGTTTCCTTCAAAGATTTTCGGCGGACTCTGCGATGGAGACTACAGTGCAAATGTGAACATAGTCTTAGCTTATCTGTTTGTTTTTTCCCATTGACAGTAAAAAAAAAAAAAAAAAAAGGATGTAAAATGGACGTTAAAAACGGAGTCACAAAACTGATGAAAAACAAGAAAACAATGCCACACTGATGGAAACCAGATATAAAAAAAGAAGAGAGTTTCATCCATTTTTAATGTCGTGGAGAAGATGAAGAGGTTCCAATTTTTTAACAGGAGGCACTTGGATAACATCGGAGTGTCTTTAATCTTTCGCTGATTTCAATGGGAAGTTTTGCTCAGAGCTGGCGAGGACATGCTGCAGAATCCTTGGAAAGGAGCATAGGAACCCCCCTTGGACATCACAATGTTATATCCATATATCCTAAGGAGGATCTGTACACAGATTAACCTAATACTTATAACGTTGTAGTGGACCAGATACACCTATTCATGGCAAAATAACCTAGTCAACTCAATTTATAGGTGAGCGCTCGCTCACATGGAATATTCCAATTATTTTGTACCCATCCTGTCCGGTCTTGTAATGACATTGGCTAAAGGATCTGTCTCTAACTGTACGGTATCCAGTCCGGATTGCTGATTCAGTGGCGTGATGTAGCATATAAGTAGGGGGCACAGCATGTAAAAAGAGCAATGTCCTAAAATATTCATTAATCGTAACTGAAGTACAATGTGCTAATCGCCCGGCCCTACCTTGAATACTGCAGGATTATTATATTGTTGGACACAGGCTACACAAGGTTCTTCTCGTGACCATATGGTGCTAGAACGACTGCTGCACTGCGCAGTTACACTGGGGATTTATATAGTTCACGCTATAAGAGCAATGTCAGAGGTCAGTGGATGCTGAAAAATCAATACTTTATGTCGGACACCGTCTCGTTTTCAGAAAACTGGGTCAGTTTTCATTTCATGTTTATTTGGCACAGTACTTGCTGGCTCTGTAAGCTGTACAGTCCTCAGAATACCACTGAGTCAGTCTCGAGCTGACACCATTGTATTGTTTTTCTACCCATTAACCACAGATAAATGACCTACATATTGTGCCTGTTAAAGCCTCGTTTTTCCTATGCCCCTTTGTTGCTAAGAGTTCTCCATCTCCCCGCGCAGACCTTTTTGTTTTCTCGAGCGCTCCTAGGTTAGCGAGTGCAGCCATTGTGTTCGCAGACAGCATTGCTAAACCACAACCACATACACTTTTGCTTCGTCCTGCCATAAAGCAGTTCACTTGCGTTCAAAGGAAAAAAGCCAAAAACCCAAAAGTCGACCCACTAGAAAGATATCAAAAGAAAAATATACAAAAGCCATAATACTGTATTTGCTTCTATTGTGAATACAAAATATAAAGTGGTGTACACCAGTTCTGATTTGGTTTCCCTAGACACTTCTACGTTTTCTAATTACATCACTGCATCTCATGGATCACTTTTATTAAAAGCATCATTACTACTGGTTGGCAGCAATTTACAGTTTATCTTACATGATAGCAGTTTCAAAAAAAAAAAAAACAAAAAAAAAACAAAAAACAAAAAATAACACAAACATTTACAAAGTCATGTCTGTAAACTTCAAGGCTAGTTTAGAGTTGAGGTAATGCTGTTTTAGCTTTGTGGCTAAAAGTAACAAAGTCCTTTAAATTAAAAATCAAAAGGAAAAAACAAAAAGGTACCTGATTTTAATTTTATGCTTAAACCAGTGCATTATAAAATTCATGAGACGACTTAACTGTAGTATTTGTCCTGTAATGACTTTAGCAGTGAGTGTGTTAAAGAAAAAAAAAAAACGAAAAAAGAAACCCCCAAAAAATTATCGGATACTTTTCACATTCAACAGCTGCCTTGTATTGCTGTGCCTCTAAGACAAGAGACGTCACTACTTAATGGAGATTGTCTGAAACGGTTTTGTGTGTGTGGAACCCTCATATACAGTCAAAAAAGGTAATGATATGTAAGAAATTCATCTTGACCTTCACAGCAAAAGAAAAAAAAAATTAGAGACAAACAAAAAAAGAGAGATAAATAACTTCATAATTCCTTAAGCAGCCTGTCCTTCGATTTGCACCATTATTCCGAAAAAAAAGTTGCTGCCTTCATAATACCAACGGTAAAAAAAAATAATAAAAATAAACCGCTGCAGCGCATTATGTAAATTTCCATTAGAAAAAAAAACAAAAGAAAAAAAGAAGAAATCTGTCCTCCAAAAACGTTTGCAAGAAATTATAAATAATGCACTGCACAATACTTAATGACCAAAATACCTTTTTGACACATCCGTGTGACATGACTTGGATTTTTTTTTTTTCCTTTTTTTTTTTTTTTTTGCTACACTATTTTACAGAACAGCTTATAAAAACTAGTTATGGACATTTACTGTGAGTGTAAACAGTAGGACTACCACTTGAAAAAAAATTTTTTTGTTTTTTTTTTTGTTTTAGAACACTGTAACTGAGACTGTTATTCATCGTTGTCCTTGTCATTTTCATCCCCGGCACTGGGCGAGTCCATTTCTTCTCCATGTGCTGTGTCATCTTCCAAAACGGATGAATCTGCAGTTTTGTCCAGGGCCTCCTCTACATCACTGGCTTCCTGACTCTCTGCTTCCCCTTTGTCAGTGGCCTTGTCTTCACTAGAGCTTACAGCACTCTGAAGTCCAGCTAGTGATGGGAAACCAGGCAATGTCAATCCTCCGAGCCCTGGAGGTAGAAACATGGATGGGTAGAAAAGGCCTGGAGCCATGGTGGACAGTAGGAAAGGACTAAAGGCCAGAGGATTTGCAGCTAACCCAGCTGTGGTAGTAGCAGCAGCAGCAGCACCAGAGTCAGTAGCATTAACAGTGTCTGTAGTTTTCTCAGAGTCTTTGCCGTCCTCATCCGTTTCGGTCTTCTTCTCTTCCGACTTTGAAGTGCCATCTTCAGCTTCTCCTTGACTGGAAGCAGTAGTAGAATTACCACCGCCGGCTGCTAACGGGTTATTTAGAAGTCCACCAAGCCCAAACATGTTGGGCAGCCCTGCCATGCCTGGCAGCATTAGAGGCAGCATTGCGGCAGGGTTTTTAGAATCGCCTCCAGCTGCAGCAGCTGTTGCGAGACCTGGAGGGAACCCCATAAGACCAGCGAGCTGGAGGGACTGCAGATTCTGAAGATTTTGAAGACTGGCTAGATCCATTCCAGCAAACAGGCTATTCATTAGTAACGGGTTTATTCCAGACGTTGAGGCTGCAGCAGCAGCAGCAGCTGCTGCAGCTGCTTTGGCAATTTCACTTTTTGGCCTTCTTCCTCTTCGGCTAGCTCCCTCTTCCCTTACAACAGGACCAGTCAGAAGTCGGTCAAACATTGACTCTGGTACAAATCCCTAGAAGATAAAATTTAGCCAATTAGTGAAAAGGAAGAAACAATGAAAGGAACAACAATGTGTCCACTGCCCCAACTCCAACACTTGGACAAGATGCAGACGGCAAAATACAAATAACATCGAAACTGAGAGGCCCATAATAAAGAGTCCTAAAAAGTCATTAATGGACAACGAATCAAAACAAAGTAAAACCATGTTGTACTTACAGATTGCTTAACAATATCTGTCCAATCTGGAGCTACAGCAAACTCAGGGTTCTCTTCTAACCAACGAGGAAGATCCCGCATAGGAGGGGCCATTGCGCCACCCATCTGTAATTAAATAAAAAGGAAGAATTCACATAAATAATATAGACAAAGGTAGAATAAAAAACTAATAGAAAACCCATGTGTTCTACTGTCCAGGCACCAACAAATCAACTATCACCATGTATACCCAACAACATTTATCTCCATAGGATGGGTTGGACAGTGGTTGAACCCCCAGAGTTCAAAATAAAGGGGGTCTCCTTTGTGAATAAGAAGTATGTGCATGCACAACCACTGCTCTGGTCTATAGGACAGATGGAGCGCTGTATATGGCTCTCTCAGACAGTCCCACATATGTGAATGGACC
The DNA here is from genome assembly GCF_031893055.1 of Leptodactylus fuscus. Lineage (NCBI taxonomy): Eukaryota > Metazoa > Chordata > Amphibia > Anura > Leptodactylidae > Leptodactylus > Leptodactylus fuscus. The sequence continues at coordinate 54,683,524 of NC_134268.1, forward strand.
GTGGTTGTACATGCTACAAGATGGCCAGGAACAGGGACTGACGCACCAGCCCATACACTTAATAAGTAGTAGAGGTAGCCTGAAACCTAGGCAACACTGCGGAGATGTAGGAGTACAATATCCTGTGTGAAGAAACAATGAAACAAGTGCACTTTTTTTTCAATGGCCATTACCTTCTTTCCATTTCGTTTATTGACTACAGGCACTCGTTCATCCCCCGTTAATGTATTAATATCGAGTTTGTTAGGATTCCGACATCTATGACGTTTCTGTTTCGGCTTTTGAAATGGGGAGTACAATAAATCTGTGCTCTTCTGGTGAAGACATTTAAAATAGAGTTTTTGGTTAAAAGCAACTACAAACAGCATACAGAAATGTAAAACCGCTTTGTCTCGTACTAGGGTATCATACTTACTGGTACATAACTTGGCATATCAACGGTGTACGTAGGATGTAGTTTTAACCATTCAACCAAATCTTTATTTTTGGGTGCATCTTCCCCCACGAGTCTGGTCCCATCCTCCAAGTTAATAACAGGGATCCGGGTTTCTGGCTCCAGCTGCCCGGGAGATGGAATGTTTCTTGCTGGTGGTGTTTCGATATCTTCTTCGTATGCTTTGGTCACATCAGTATCCTCCTTTAGAGATAAAGACAGGATGTTATATTTAGGCAGCTACCTACCGTACTGAGACTCTCACGTTGGTTTTTCTTTGACTCTGCTCAGCTCTCTGAGTGGTGTCCTGAATCATAGAAAGTCCATGGACTTAAACAATGTATACCATGCCTTCTCTACTCTATAAGAAGACCTGACCAGAACAAAGCGGATGGCGCCTGCCGTTTTATTTTACCGATTGGGGTGGTTTCAGCACCTACACCACAGCTGATCAAAATTTCTGCAAAGTTGCCCTGACCATTCAGAAGTTTGTAAAAAGGATAGGAACTCCTTTAGTACATCTGCTGTATGTTACAGCTCCTTACCACAGACAATGAACTCCGCTTGCTGCTCATAAACAAAAGATCGAGACCTTCCACATTTTTCCTCCTTCCTCTCCTCCTCTTCATTGGAGGCTCTCCATCTATTAAGGAACCGTTAAGAAGATGCCTGGTCGGTGTGCAAGATAGACCTGCCTGCAGTCGCTCCATTTGAGTTTTGAAGGCATCAGAGACCGGGGTGGAGGAATTAGGCAAGATAAACTTAGGAGTTAGAGATGCGAAATTTGAGGTAGAACTTGTTGCCTCCCTGGAGGCATTTGATAAATCCACAACAGTCTCTTGTCCATTTTCTGACCCCACTTGAGATCCACGCAGCTGAGCCACCATTTCCATAAGATTTCTCCTCTTGGCAGCCCTTTCTGCTTCAACCTCAATTTTCCTTCTTCTCCGCCTGCGCCTATGTGGTACAGACAGGCTCAATGCAGCATCCTGAAAACGGACAGAAGACTGTCAATATTCACCACCAAAAAGTCCTTTACTTTTCATATTATACAAAATTGAGCATTTTTATTTCTTGCAAAGAGAGAACATACAATAAAATACTACTACATTGTCAAGGATAACTTGCCTGAGAGAGTTGTGGAGAAGCACTGATGTCTTCACTTCCACTGAAGTTGCCCTGGGCCACCATGGAGAGCTCAGCGAAGCTTCTCTTCTGCAGCGGGCTATCCATGGCAGTTGGTGTGTACCCAGGGATGAGCCCCGGGAACTCAAACATCTGGCGTCTATTTACCGGCCACTTTCCTTTCAGTACAGTCTCACAGATGTTGTCTAATCGATTGATCATCACACGATCCTGCGTCATACCAAGAAAAGCAGAAGAAATTAAGAAAACAAGTTCTACTCAGTGTTTTGGGTTTCATTAAAGATAACGTAATTCCTGCCTAGTTCTCCGACAAAGCTGTGTTTTTTTTTTTTCTTTGACTACTTTTTTTTTTTAAACATTCATTTAACCTGTGTGAGTCTAAGAAGCTCTTTCAGCCTTGTGTATTAAGGAGACAAAAGAAGAGTTACTGCGGGGGGTAAAATAGTAGGCAGTGTCTGCATATACGCTGAACTCCTACTGTTTGAGGCTGCAAAGCATTGTTTCTTATAATCATCAGCTGGTGAGCAAAGAAAGAAACATCTGCTTCAAGTATCTAGCCATCGCCGAGTTCTTCAGAGCATCGGCCTTGTTTTCTGAGCGGCTCCTCATTAGCGTCACTACTAATAAAGTTCAGCATTACAAAAACTTCTCCGCATCTTCACAATGTCAATATCCATTCCATATCCACAATTGCTTTATTTGCTCCACAGCAAAGCCCTCGTCTTAACATAAGGTCATCACGACCCCCCTTTCTCCAAATGTTTAAGACACAAAAATATACATTATCGCCAGTTACTGTGCAAGCCCCATTGTCATCATGTCTCCATTTTTGTAAGCCAAACCTCAGACACTGCTCAAAGACCACAACCAGAGCACAACAGCTGCTGCAAACCGCCTCCTTTCCACAGGAATAAGCCTATTAGTGTCTTGTTTTTATAACCAGATGGCCATGTCATGGTGATTAGGAAGCTTTTTTGCCTTATTATAATCTAAAACATACAGTGAGCACATCACAGCCATTACTACAGAGTATATTGTATACTAGAAAGAGTATACCTTGGGCCAGAAAGAGAAGGAAAATGTCCTCTCGCGAAGCATATGAAGCCCGGACTGCTCACAATCTTCCAAGAAGAAGGCATCGCGTGTTTCGTCCCTAGCAGTGCTCAGGGAAGCGTTGCTTTCTTCATCAAAGTTTTTATCTTGAGAAATTATTCCAGCTGGAAAGATAAAAGTTTCATAAATATATAGGAAAATAAAAAACTACAATATGTGTCTACTGCCTATATAGCTGATATTTAGTTCACCTTCTGTATAGGGGGTTATAGAATGCAGTCATAGGCAGAGTCCAACAAAACTGGTCAGAAATATTAAAGTCTAAAGTAAATTTTACACACTTCAGTACAGAATAGTGATGGGCGAAACCATGTCATATACATAAATTATATATATATATATATATATATATATATATATATATATTGTTTATAGTATTGAAGTGCATGAGGCCACGCTGTAATACCACACACATCCTATGGACAAGGGTGGTGCTGTTTTAAGACAACAGCAGCCATGTTTGCTCTTCCACCACTGCATTTCATGTTATAGGACAAGAATAACAATCCCTGCCATTTTAATTTTGTAGTGTTGCTTTGTAAGGGCACGATCCCAAACCAAGTAAACAATTAAATGTTTTAGCGGTACCTTCTGCTTGGGAGGATTCTTCTGATTTGTCATCATCATCATCCAATTTTTCTTCATCTTCTTCGGAGCCCTTCTCAGAGTTGGACTTCGGTTCAACATCTGGAGTCATATCTACATCTTTAGTTTCAGTTTCAGGTTTAATAGGAACAGGCTCAGGGTCGCTCTCCTGTTTTACAGACTTCTCTTCAGATTCTCCTTGCTCTTCCTCTTTGACCTCTGCTTCTTCCTTTATTTCAACATCTTCAGTTTTTTCAGACTTTACTTCCTCCTGCTCTGCAGCTTTCTCATCCCTCACTGGAGTGGAGGGCATTATGGGGGGTGTATCGCTATAACTAGAGCCAGGTGGTAAAAGGATGGGCATGTTTGGATGTGCACTTCCTCTGTTTTGAGCAAAATTCCTATGCGCCTCCAGAAAAGACAATTCTGGGTCATTGAGGATATGGTAGTCCGTCCTACTAACGCCATGTTTTGCAGCACCAATAAGTAAGTCTCTGTCATGTTTCCCACACTCCCACCACTCCGGTAAGTCAAGGCTTGGTTGGCATAATTTAAGTCGTTCATTTAACTGAGGGTGATGAAGAACTTGTTCCCTTATTTTGCGCAGAAGTTCGATGCGATAGAGCGTTCTAGAAGCACGTTCCTCAGTTATAGGCTCAATCATAGAAAGATCACACAAATCTATTATCAGAAAGAGACAGAAATTGCAGAAAATTTTTAAAAAAATAACTCAAGACTCTAGATTATAGAATGAAGCCAAGCCTTCAGAAAAGTAAGCATTCCCAAGTTTCCAACTATCTTACATACCATCTTCGGGTTTGTTTGACATACGACACACTCTTCTGCACATCGCCACAAAGCAGTTGAAATACTTCTCCAAACTCTCATCAGATTTCTTATCAAGACGGGCAAAAGCTCTAAACTGGTTCCAGTCAAACTTTTGCTTAGCTGTGTCAACAATCACTCCGAATGTAGACACAACTCTGTAGAAGTCCGCTTCTTCCCGTCTAGTCCACCTTGACAAATAAAAGTTGTGTTATTACGCATCCATTGGCATCAGTACAGAGAAGACATGTATAAAGTATAAGTACTCACTTTTGCCTTCGCTCGGTAATAATCGCTTCCCTCTCTGCTTCCAGAGCCCTTACTTCCTCTCGAGGTCGTCGTCTTCTACGATCAGTCTTCATTTGTGCTTCTTGCCTCATTTGTTGTCGCTTGTAGCTGCGTTGATAGGCAGTGATGAGCCGCCGTAGGCGGGTAGTGAGCGCTGAGGTATGGGGCCAGTATAGTTTGCCCTCTGCACCATCTTCACCGCTCTTTTCTGCAAAAAGAACAAGCTGCATTCACCTTTGTTCCTTCTATTTAGCAAATCACTTTTACCCAAAATTCTGAATAATTATTGAAGATTGTATTTGGACAGATAGACTTCAAATATAAAGCTATATGGATCATGCATGGCTAAAATCACATCTGTATCTGGACATACAATGCCATAGAGTCTAAAGCAGGTAGTGTTCACATTAGTGCTGGTGGCTTACTTATGGAGAAAATAGCACAGCATGCAGCACGATTTTATCAGAACCTGACTGACTCCATTATAAGCAAACGGGTCTGATGGGCACCACTTGTGTCCATTTTGTAATGGAGCCATTATAGTACGGTTCTGTTTAAAAAGTTGGACCTTACAGTCACATCGAGTAGAACAAAACATCTCTGAGGTGTCAGAATTCACAGACCGGGCTTGTGTCATAAGATATTTACCTTGCGTGTCCACATCCATGCATTCCTCTTTGTCTTCTAAAGGAGAGTTGGCAAACTCCTAAGGATGAAAACAAGAATTTTAGAGAAATGTCTTACAGTAAAGAAACAAACCCTGCTGTGATGGCATCTTCAGAGAGGCTGCTGGTGCTCAGCTTCCTTTCCAAGGTGACAAAATATTTTACAATCGTTGTGTTCCAAAAATTCCATATGTTGAGAAAATAAAATTGTATGCCCTTACATCAATGTCATCTTTAAATGGAAGCCTTGTGGGTTTGTACTCTGGATCTTCATCCTCTCGGTCAAAGTCTCCTCTGTCACCGCAAAAAAAAAATAAAAAAAATAAAACAATCTTAACGCCAAAGCCATAATTTACGTTTATAACAAATATTGCTGAAACTGTAACGTACCCGTCTCCGCCATCTGCCAGCATATCTGTCCCCCTCTGCTCTGCGGCAATTGCCTTAGCATCAGGCATACCAACCCTCTCCAGGAAGCAGAGAGTCGAGTCGGCCCGCATGGAATTGTACTTCTCGTAACCTACAAAAGAGCGATTGGTAAGGCAAGGGACAGATTAGAATATAACGGGGACACTTTAGATGTAAGGAGGGAGAATATATACATGTAATACGTCTTTCTTTTCAGTACTGTACACCTGACCTGAATTGCTATTTAGCCCTTACCACTTAGTTACAGTAAAACAAAGAAAGGAAAAAGGAATAAGAAGCCATCAATTACAGGAAAAGCATTGTCCATATATTTGATTTTCATCTACAACAGGAAGAGGACTGTAGGTTAATGCTTTGGTTCTTGTGTCTACATGGCCCACCCTCTAATCTAATCCATTGTTTGCCTTCGTTCGGCCAAGCTCCGGCCTAAATTTTTAACCGCTCTTCTTCCCTCTCCACTCGCTCAGCGAGCACGGGTTATATGAAAGGCCATCGAATCTGTCTTATTAGGTTTCATGTGATGTATGTCAGAAAGATGACACTGCTCCCTCTACGGTTTTAACACACTTGTTTTGCTTTTTTTAACTGGCTGAAGTGACTAGATAGAAAATGGCAGATCCCAACAGTGCACTGCAGGAGAATGATTTTAGATCTGACTAGCCTCAGCTGAGGCCCCCATTTAGGAGAAAAGAGAGAGGCTGCTGTACATAGGCAGAACAGCACAATTCAATTAGGATTTGTACTACAACACACTTCTCCTAACTGCTGTAGAGCCTGGAGCCAAACTGTAATCATGAAAGGTTTTATAAGCCATCATTCTCCCCTTTAGTCAGGCCATGCTGCTGAGAATACGCCTGCGACCTCCAGAGAATTGGGATTATAATCAGGAATCGCTCACTGTATATATCATGCCAGCTCTGCATCCCCGAGCCTTTCAAAGTTAACAAGGCTGCATCCCACTCAAGGGAGCTGGGAGTTCTCGGCGCTGACATTTGTGAAATATTGCTTGGAACAAAGCCCAGGAGGCACTTGTACAGATTAATAGCAGAGGTTAAGCCCACCATCCACTTTGACACTGGTTGGCAGAGTTAGCAAGGAAAGCAGTGCTAGAAGCTAAGTTTATGGAGATCTATAGCACTGCTCGGCCATTACTACTACAAATAAGGATTTACTTTATTTATAGATCCATGTTAAATATTTTCATTCCCCGCCCACAACTCTTGGATGGCTCACAAAAAGTGGAAGATTGTTCGGATCTGTTCTCGCTCTACAGAAAAGGATAGTGTCAATGGAGAGTAGAACGTGCTGCTAAATTCAGGGCTTTACAACCAGGCCCAGTTCCCAACAATACCTTTAAAACAATGGACAAGAAATGAGAATCTTCCAAGAAGCAGTTACAACTTCTTTAAGAGAGGAATACTTAGTGCCCAAGGATGTCTAAGAGGTCAAGATCCACCCTGCCCATCACCCAGAATCTAGGCCTAAGCCAACAAAAGCTAAACTGGACATACCATGCTTGAAGACGCCAATTAAAAGGGACTTATCAGCTTCATTGTCCCACCAGTCAGTAGGAACTTCTGCATGGAATGGCTCTGGTATCCACACATCTACCTCACTGTAAAAGGAAGACAAAGAGACACAGGGTATAAGGCTTCTAGTAGAACCAGCAAATCTGGCACATTGAATATACCATCCAATCCGAGACACCATGTTGTAAAGCGGGAGGAGCTGAGCAGGTAGGTTTTTTTTTGTTTTTTTTACATGACGTCCCCTGTATTCTATATGTCATTTGTATTCTATCACATGTCACTTACATTTTTTTGATTTTTCCCTATCAATATGTCTTTAGGAGGAAATCAGTATGTCTATGGGATAAAATCCACGCAAACATGGGGCGAACATACAAACTCATTGCAGACGTTGTCTTTGGCAGGATTTGAACCCAAGACTTCAGCACTGCATGGCTGCAACGTTAACCATTGAGCCACCGTGTTGCCCCTTTGAGTTGGTAGTTTTATTACAAGAGTTCCAGTATAATGTGTCATTTATTCATTTAAATCTCTGCTCACTAGGAGTCCAGTCAGCTTAGGAGTCCAAAGGGCGGGCCTACTCAGTGACATTTATGCAGGGAAAGGACCACCTCCTGGATTCCTAAACCCAATAGGAGTGGGAACTAAATATTTTTCCACAAAACCATATATCAGTCTGCTCTTTTCCTGCTCTATAACACGCTGCCAAGTGCTATAATTAAAAAAAAAAAAAAAAAAAACATGGTGGGAATGGAGTGACAAAATTAACCATTCACAGTTAAACTGTAGGAATTTGGGGCAATAACTACAGTAATCCATGACAAAGGATTGGACGGTCCAAAGCCACTTACATGGGCACCAGCATCACTACTGAACTAAATGTGCTCAGTCTATGCTGAAGCTGTCAGAAATTAGAAATGGGAAGTTTTCAGGTTATTCATAACTGGTAAAAAAATTACAAGTTCCAATTTTATTACTGGATTTTGTTTTAATTATTTAACAGTTAAGCATGGCAACCAATAACCGCAAAAACCCATAAAAGACAACTAATACTTGTATTTTACTATACCAGCGTAAAGATTAAAGCAAGATATATTAAAAAAGGGTAAAATACCCAAGGGTTAATGAAAATCCGAAAAAGGCGAAGAATGTAGAAGCGGCACAGAATAATTATTAACAGCAGGTACAGACCTTGCTCTTCTGTGACAAGGACAAGCCGTACATTCACTAACCTTGAGTCAGCACCCTCTAAGATTTTGTCAGCTTGGTCCCCTATCACTTCTTGCCTGAGATAGTACAGCATGCGGACACGCAGCAGGACCCTGGAGAGGAAGAGAAGAGAGGGGGTGAGGGGAGAAATTCTTAACTTCAGAATTGTTTGCCAACAGTGGCTTTTGGCAGCTGCTGCTGTTCATCCATCATCCTGCCAAGGCTGATTAGCCATGCTGTATGGTAGGCTTGAAGCGTGACAGATGGTGGCATATAATCACCTCTGTGTGGTGCTTTCTGCTGGCTTCCAACGGGCCTGCCTGGCAACCGCTCACGCTGCACAGGGAGGGAGCAGGCTGGGCCCAACCCAGGCGCATTACATTTAGTCCTACCTAGTGCAGCTTGTGAAGTTCAGACACGTACTGCACCGCTGCCTCTGAAGTACTGGAGCAAGTTTGTAAACAACTGAGCAGATGGCTTTCAGTAACTGTTCTGCTTCATTATCTCATAAAATTTCCTCAGCTGCTGCCTTAATACCATTTTTGGAAGCACATCAGAAGTTGCAAGGATAAACGAGATCTATAATCTGGGTTTTTTTTTTTTTTTTCCTCCTGTCTTTTTTTAAACCACTGAACAATAAACCCTCACAATGGGATGGTGGGTTTTTCGGATTATATAACTATTTGTTTTCTGTAAGAAAGCCAGTTTTATAGAGCTATAACCACTTGCAGCCTCCCGTCCTTGGAGGAAGTCCGCAGAGCCTGCCAGGTTTAACTATATGTGGCACAGGGGAGACGTCAATGTCACTTTGCAGGTGAACTTGCGGCGCTCTTTCAAGCAAAACTATTCAAAAGCTAAAGACTGAACTTCGGTAAGTGCACCCCTGCCAGACCTTAGATGAAGTTCACACTAGGCACATTACATGCAAGGGGGAAAGGAGGGGGTGATCAGGGGCGCCAGCCGATCGCTGCACCGCAGAATACTCTTTTTAGCTTGCAAAATTTTCAGGGGTTTGATAAACAATATAAAGTACACCAAGTTGGGGTGTTACATGTCCGACCCGATGACTAGAAACCTTTCTTTAGAAGAATCGTTCATGACCTTAAATGCAAGGAAAAAAGAACTTGACGTATTCTAAGGCTTCAGCTTGCCCCCATGATAATAATGCTGCTACAGGAAAGCCCAGAATGCCACTCTATTACACATGGTAATCACAGTTATTGGGAGACTGGGGCTCGCTGGCTATATAATTAATAGCTAGATGCATTATTTCAGAGACTAGTGGTTAGCCAGATGTTGAGGATATTCTGCTTGAATGCAGGTCTGTGGGTTATGGCCGTCTCATTTATCTATGCCGACATGCAGGCTCAATAGGCGGTGCGGCGCAGCATAAGCCATTCGTGGTCCTTGAGCTGAAACGTCATCTCTCTGCAGGTGGCAGTCCTTTGGACAGTACTTGTTCCAGTTAATGAGGTGATAGACGCCCTTGCTGCAGTATTCAGTACCTTTCACAGGATGCGGAAGAAATGTCACATACGCAGTCTGCTATAGGTTACAGAAGTGGGACGTGTGATGACTGCGGTTCTGCATTCAATGAGGAAATTAATGGCGACCATTCTGGTCCACGTATGGGCTGTGTATTTAGCTACAGCAAATGTCATGCAGCAGTTCACAACGAAAAGTCACTGTATATTGCAAATAACAGGAAAGATCGAATGGATAGGAGAGCAGTTTCCTACCTATGGAAAAAAAGTCTCGTAACACCGATTCCAAGTATTGTGGCAACAAAAGGGAAGGAGTTATGAAAACTGAAAAGCCTGAGAATCGCCCATCGAAACCAGATCGCTTCTGTCATTTTCTGTTTCAGGGTCTCTGACAGAAGAGATCTAGAACCTGACTGGTGGCTATGAGCAACCTTTCCACTTTTTGCTTCTTTCTAACCAATATCTATTAGCATGGCACAAAGCCTCTTACTTTAGGGCAGTCATATAGTTAATACAGCTATTCAGAATCAGTAATATGCATTCCCATTGAATTCAATAGCAATGCACCAAAGTCTTAAACACACAGCACCTAAACTGTGAAACCAAAGCGCTGAAAATTCACACACTCCACTACAGGCGCTCATTCTCTGCGCTGAACACTGGCCTCTTTGTGGTCAGAGTGTGAATCGCTGCTGTTTGCCTGTGGTCACACCTTAGAAGAAAGTCACTTTCACTACTTACTTGTTACAGTGATGCTTAAGATGCTTTTTGTAGCTATCCTCCTGAAACAAGGTGTCCGGATTACAGCTATGGAGCCAGTCGGCGTGTTTGAGCACAGGCTGAGCATTTTGGCTTTTCACCTTCTTTCCTTTCCGTCCTCTGGGTACTGGGGCAGAAAGACCTTAAATGACAACACAACAATTCATCATGAAGTGCAACTGTACATGAACATAACAGGGCACAGAAACAGATTTACATAGTTAAGAATGGTGCAGATTATTTCACATCATTGATGCAGAAATATATGTGGTGCGAGCCTCAAACACCCTCCAAAAATAATTCTATAATATAAGTCTGCTTGATGAGGCTAAACTGCTCACTGTAGCCTAGGATAAGTGGTGTGTACACTATACATGTGATGTATATACGCACTAATGCAGCCAAACCCAATAACAGAGCTATTGGGCCAAGGGTATACTCTTTGGCCGGCCCTACTGATGATCCAATGTTGGTGATCGGTTGCCATTTGCAGGTTGAGACAAGAGGTGCTAGGTGCATGTATGAATAAGCGCCTCCAGCATTTGAACTACTTATGTAACATTAGATCTGAAGACTAGTGTGTAAATTAGAGGTTGTCACTCACGGGGATCATCTCTTTTGTTTCCAAGCAAGTGCTCAAACCTTCAAAGACACATATGTGAGAATTGCTAAGACCTTATTCACACAACAGATCCGGCCATTGAAGCCGACAGTCTTCCCGGTGACTGCTGCTAAAAACAGATCCACTGCAATCTGTGTGGCCACCAAAATGGACACCAGTAACCAGTAACGTTAGACCATTTTCATGGCAGAATGAATGGACTTGCTGTGTATTTAAAATCCACATGCTGAAATTCTCTGTATCATGTGGATGAGGTTTGAGCTGCAACTGTATTCCACTACAATATCTGCAATATTTCTGCTACATGTGAACGTACCCTTAAATCCCTTATAATGCAACATAATATAATAAATATATAATAAATACAACAATGTAAGAGTCATTTTAAAGAACTTGTTTATCCACAAGTTACCCTAACAGGCTAATACATCTGAACAATGTATAACCTACCAGAGTGGTTCACCAGAGCGCGCGTCTGCCCGTCCTCTGTGGGGGTAATGAGGTCCCAGATGAAACTTTTAATGTTCTCGTCCCCTCTGTAATGGTTCAGACAGTAGACCAGAATGGTACGGCAGATGGTTTCCACATCTTGTTCGGAAAGCTGACGCTTGAACCGCCCGTGGGAAAGAATATCCATCCAGCGGCCCCACCTACCACAAAATTGAGAAAGTTCATATTGCGCAAAGGACAAATGGCAATACGAGCTCCATAAGAATTCAGATGTCTAATGGGTGATGACATACAAGCTCAGAATTACAACTCTCTTCAAGCAAGTGCTGAAAAGCAAAAGCTCAAAAGTCCTGTTAAGACTATGTCACATACAACATACTATCAACACATACAGCAGAGATCAGAGGCCAAGAACATACCCATAGACCAGTAGATTCTTCTCAACTCGGAAGCATTCACTTCTTGCATAGCCTTGAGACTTGTCCTGAGGCCTACGTGGTTTGATGCTAGGCTTGTCCTCAGAATCACTCTCCAAGTCTGAAAATTCCATGAGTTCATCTTCTTTTACAGCGCTGTAAAGCCTGGTTTGTTTCCTTACACGCGGGGTATCAATTACCAGAGTGTTCTACAAGGCGAACGAAAGCACAAATGAAGCATTGCAACTCATCACGTACCCTTCACTAATGGAGGTCAAGACACTTACCCTTCCATTTAATACATCAAGATCCAGCTCCGCTTTCTTTGCCCATTTCTGCCAGAAATTCGGATCATCCAGAGATATATCAGTCCGGTTTCCAGAGGCAACAAAACTGGCCTGATATCGAAACATATAAAAAAAACATAATACATATAAGAAGTGATAACCGCTGAACACCATACACTACAGAAATAAAAACATTGAGAAAAAGCTGAGGAAACAATACCATTTATCATAAGCGTATGTAGGACTGGGCTTCATATCACGTGATGATAATCTGTGACAAAGCCACGTCATCTGAAATGACAGCATACCTTGGCAAAGGTTGAGCCCTTTCCTTCAGACTCTATAGTGATGGTGTGAGTTCGTCTGGAGAGAATTTGATCGATATCCTCTTCACAGAACTTGGAGCCTTCGTCTTCTTCATCCATTAGCGCGCCATATGCCCCCTTCCGCAGTAGGTCTTCTATTTCCTTCTTAGAAAGCTGTTGTACCTGCAGGTAGTAACGGGAAAACACTTAGTGATACTATATGCACACACGTTCATTTGTTATGCTCTATGCATCTCATGTACACTATTAGCAAACTATATGATGGTTGGGAAGGTTTCTAGTGTTTGTAAGGCCTTTGTGGTACCAGCTATTCTGCACATGGGTTTCTCAGCTCTTCTCATATAATACATCACATGCATTCGTATTGACTATATACAACAGAGTATGTTTATTTTGTAGTGTTTGATATATTCTAACCGGAGACAGTGTCAAGTTCCTGTGGTGATGTCATGGAGGATGATTGGAGATAGGCTTACCCCATTTGTGGCATTCTCCCTTCCGCTCATGGATTGCAGTACAGCCTTGTCTAAGCCAAGTTTAAGGCTGGCCTTATCAAACATTTCCCGCTCGTAGGAATTCCTTGTGATCAGCCGATAGATTTTCACGGATTTACTTTGCCCAATGCGGTGGCACCGTGCCTGTGCCTAAAGACAAACAAAAAAGTCAGGATCTGCCTGTACCCTGGAAGTTATTTATGACCCTCTATAGTATTGTTTAAAGCAGGTCGCGGGTCAGGAAAGTAACACTGTACTACCATATATAAGTCAGACTAGAAGATTTACTTCCTCAGCTGAAGAAATCTGCCAAAATGTCTAATAGTTATATAAGTTGGAAAGCTCTTTTATAGGCATTAAGGCTAAAACTGAACATACATACCAGATAAATGGTATTAAATAACAGACAACATAACGTGTGTGGGGCCTCCCGAATCTCTCATGGCAAGTGTTGGGGTTAAAGACTGACAACAATTGAGTTTCAGCCTACTCAATCCTTTTGTTTATAGAAGAAGAGAAGCTGCTGTTAGATTCTGACAGCAGCTCTCTCCCCTCTCCCAATTCTGAACATACATATGCTTGGTCAACCCAAGTGTGCATGTGTATGGGCAAGTCCACAGGGAACTGTCAGCCGATTGAGTGTTCAGTTAATCTGAGCTGTGTACCCAGTCTTGGGCTTTATTCACATGTTTGTGTTTTGGTCAGCGATTGTGAGCCAAAACCAAGAATGGAGACTGTGCAGAGATAAGGTATAAGATTTGCACTTGCTCTTCACCCACTCCTGGCTTTGGCTTGCAATCACTGACATGTGAACAAGGCCCTGTGATCTGCACATGTCTGCAATCAGGAGATTCCAAGGGGCTACACATTGTCTTGTTCTGTATTTTTGACAGCAAGAAAAGTGCAATATACAATGACATTCTTGACATTAAAAATACAGAAACCTTACTAAAATGTCAATGGGATCCATCAAATTCAGCAGTATCATTTGCAAACAGATCCACCATAGCAGTCGTGACTCTGTTAAAATTAAAGACCACTATGGTTGCTTTACAATCCAATAGACAGAACAATTTAGGTAAGATTTACATGAGCCAAGTTAAACCCATCACCCAAAACTTCCGCCCATACAAATAGGCATCTATTGTACGCTTCGGGAAGATGACTAACTCTACAGAAAAACAACAAGTCTTACCTGAAGGTCATTCTGGGGGTTCCAGTCCGAATCAAAGATAATGCAAGTATCAGCAGCAGTTAAATTAATGCCCAGACCTCCTGCCCTTGTACACAGCAGGAACACAAACCTATCAGAATCAGGCTTGGAGAATCTGTCAATAGCAGCCTGACGCAGGTTGCCTCTCACTCTGCCATCAATTCTCTCATATGGGTATCTGAAAAAGCAGGGTTATTATCAGGACCGGTACTTCAATTTATTCTATTTACTTAAAACAAACGCCAACAGCATCCTCCTTGAAAAGGTTGATGTATTTCAACTACAAACTTGTGAACGGAATTGAAATGAGGGCTGCCGCTTGCCTGCCTGGTGCCTGCCTGCTCGGCAGCACTGCGGTGAGTCTAGCCCTGCTGCTACAAGTCACATTTGCCATTCAGGATGAATCGGAGCCTGCTCTGGGAATTCAATCTCAATCAATAAATGTTGGTGATATGAAACAGACAGTAAACCTAGTTTGCTTTTCATTTTAAAGCCATATGGCTCAAAGTCTACGTCCTAATTCGAGTCACCAGAAGAGAAATAAAATATGGAAGAGACAATGATGAGCGCAACCACACACACAGAGACAGCAACTTTCTCCTAGTCACACAACCGAAGCGACAAATTTGCAAACAGACCACGCGTTTCACATGTATTCACCTGCGTTGGATGAGGTAGTCTTCCAGAATGTCCAAGCAACGCACCATCTGGGAGAAGATGAGCACCCTGTGGCCACCAGCCTTCAGTTTTGGCAGCAGCTTGTCAATCAGAACTAGTTTGCCAGCGGCCTGGATCATAGCCTGGAGCGGAAAATCTGGAAGGTCACCATTGTGCGCTTCTTTAAACTCTTCCAAAATTTTCTCTTCAGCACCTGTGGAGGTTTAGAGATGGAAGGTAAATGGGAGTGTGGAATGCGCAAAACTTCAGTAGTGGAAATTCTAAGCTATCCATCCAAATTGCAGAAATGACAGACTATCGGTATTTGCATTTAGAATGAAAATGGCTAAAACCGTTTATGGGGGAGATTTCTGCCTAGAATGAGTAAAGAATTGGCATTATAATAATGGGACAAGTGTATGGGGATGAATGATCGCTATAACATGGCAGTCCTGTCCCCTTATCATTGCACATTGTCAGCTGTACATACCAGTTCACACATACACATATACTACTGATAAAAGATGTGATGAGCCAATAAATGACTGACTGGCAGCAAATCGTTGGGTCGCTTAGGGCATCCCTATATGGTGCATCCCCACTGCATGCGCCATGTGTTAATTGCCCGGGCACACCTGTACTGTCATATTTAATGCAATATTAGGTACAGGTGCCACCCAGCAATTAACAGGCATATGAGCTAACCACTAATTGCCAGATGGCATCTGTACGTGCCATTGCTTTAAGTGTGACAGTATTGGTGTGTCTCCGCAGTTAATGTATAGCTCAAGCAGCTGGGACACCCCATGTACGGGCACCCTTACACAGGTCATTGACTGGCATCCTACAAATACTAGTTTAGCCAATTATATTGGCCTTGTATAAAAGGCCCTCAAAGTAACCACCTCCCTACCTCCACCAATTCCACCTACTTCAATACGCGCCACCCCACTGATTCCGGCACAATTGGAATTATTTCTGTAGCTCCTACCATTGCCAAGCAATCATTTCTCTTAGTTTCAGCACTATTATTTTCTCCACTGTCAGGTGGGTGGTCCTGGGCTGGTGCTTAATGATAGGGGCCGCCTACCTGACAAAATAGAGCATGAATGTGCTGAATCTAACTTCTCTGATTGCTCAGGAATGGTGGGGGATAGAGAAAAAAATTCCAACTGTCTTAGAACCAGTAGAACAGTACCTACTGAAGGATACATGAGCTGGTACTGATGGAGGTGGTGAAAGGTCCTCTTAAAGGAATATTGGTGCTCTTAAAAAGGTTTTTTTTAGCATCTAATGGTCAGCGGGGATGGAGACTCCCCTGGGTACCCCGATGTAATTGCAAGCACCTGTCTCACAAGTGCTGTGCATCATTTTACGAGACACCAGCCATTGACGGGAGAATCTGGTATGCCCAAAGTTCATTATATTGGTTGATATCATTTATCGCTGGAGGGAACTCAAAAAAAAAAGATATCCTTTAACTAACAGGCGCTGCTGTGCCAACATGAGATTATTGCGGTCGAGAAAACATGAGCATACAATCAATCCATACAGGTCCATTCGGTTTTTTTTTCCGTCAAGAGTAGCACAAAGAGGTACACTTTAAGTAAAGATGGCAATTATGTCTCATGGAGTGCCCTCAAAGTAGATCGGAGATACGTGGCCTGAATTTACGACAACACTAATCTGTAAATGAGGCAGATATGTATCAGAAACGGTAGAAATCCTGGAGATCTGTTAACTCTTCCATGGCACAACTAATGCCCCCCGCACACCGCTTAGCCAGCAGAAAATTCCTGATGAAGCGAGAACATTCTGCGCGCTAATTGATTGATGAGTCTGGAAACAGGATGTGACGAGAATTAGTTGGCCATCGGTCTGACAAACCAGAAACCTACTAGAAAGGCAAGTCGGATCATAAATGCTAAAGGGGAGGAGGGCTCGCAGACCAAGGGCAGAAAATGCAAGCGGGGCCCGGAGGAAAGCGCAAGCCAGCAAACAACATCCAAACAGACGGCACATGCAGCTCCTGACTGAGTCAGCAGCAAGGGGCCTGGGGCAAACTGCCCAGGATGAAATCCGCCCCCACGAGTGACAGCCTTGTCTAAAAATGTTATTGTGAGTGAGAGTCATCGCCTGAGGGAAAAGGAAATAGGGGGCTGGAGGACGCCGCACATCAATCACTGCAGGTTACCAGGTTGTAATTAAATATAATTTGCAAACAGTTTTATGAGGGGGTTAGGTGAAAATGCAGATGCGCTCTTAAAGAGACAGCCACCTACATTCCCCCTCTAAATACAAAGGGCTCTTTCAGTCTCATTAGGCTTTTCTATCTATTGAAACATCACAGCATGCACAATACAATGCACTTATTTACTGTAAAGAAGCTACAAAGCCCACGGTACATATCTTCCTACATAGCAAACTGGCACGAATACCAGTCAGCCAGCATAAGAGGAATGAGCAGGCGCAGCTGGGCCGATTGTCACACAGGTATAGCTTTGTGTGAGGAGATTCAGTATCACTTGTCTTTCATAATCCCAGATCACTAGTGTGTGCCCAGAAATAGCTGTTAATCACTAAGTAGACCCGCCCACTGGACTCCTAAGCCAAAAATGAACTTTTCCCACAAAACTATATACAAATCTGCACATCGGACAACATCATCCATTGTGACAGCTTAGTTACATATACTTATATAAAAATGTAATATATTTCACTAGGTCATTTCCTTCCTCAAGAGATTGGGGTGTGATGGGTAAACAATGGGGGAAGTAAGGCAAGGTTTGGGCATTTGGTTATATGTAACTTTGTTAAGGGATGATTCAATGTAAAACATATTAAAAAGTATGGGCAGTACTGTGCAAAATAGAAGAGAAATCTAATCCCATCAATATATGGTGAGACCGCCCTCTGCCTTGTATTAGTTCCTCTCGGTACTTGCAAGCAGTTTTTGACGGAACTCAGCAGCAAGGTTCCAAACATCTTGGAGAACAGATCTTCTGTGGATGTAGATTTGCTCCAATCCTTCTATGTCTTCATGTATCCGAGACAGACTGGATGATGCCGAGATCAGGGCTCTGCGGGGGCCGTATCATCATTTCCAGAACTCCTCCTCCAAAGGGCGGTCACACCAAATATTAATGTCATTTAGATTTCAATTTTGTCCATTCACTTCATTTTGTTAATTACCAAAAATAAACTATTAACATTTCTATATTTATATACAATTTAACATTTTTTATTTTACTTTTCAGCATTTTCTCCCACCTGAAACTTTTGCTCAGCTCTGAATATAAATAGAAATACACGATTCAGAATAAGAGTCTATGCAGATCTTGCTTTAGTAACCACAACAGGTAATGTTGTGCCTTTGCCGAGGATGTTAAGATCTGCATCCTTCTTGTGCATCAAAGTCAAGCTCTGCCATTACAGGGACGCTTAGTCAGCTAAAGCAGGAATTAATGAGCCCATCTATACACGTATTCACCTTATATTAGCAAGAGGGGGGAAAAAGTCATTGGCAAAGGAACAAGACTTAAAAGTCATTGGTTGTAAACGGTTATTTGGGAGAAAAGTTTGTTAAAGTCATCCACAAAAAAGTGATATTTAAAGGGAAATACTTTTCCGGGGTTCGGCTTCCCACATCTCCAGCAAAAAGTTGACTTTGCAAGGGAACATTCCCATTGGCTATAAAATTGGGAATGCATGCGGGTTATTTAAGCAAATTTTAATCATATTTCTTATGCTAAGCCATAGTTCAATATCCACCATGTTAAAAACTTAAGCCAACAACCAACCACCACAAACAAAAATGCCACCACCACTAATAATGGGTAACCAATGTCGCCAGGCACTCACCATTAATAAGGTAGGGATGGTTGCAGCATTTCCTCAGCTCCATCATAGTGTTTAGAAGATTGGGAACATTCGCATGTCCACCACCCCCTCCTTTGGAAAGGAAGGCAAAGTTTTTCTCCAGAATGGCTCTGTAATATTTCTTCTGGATGTTTGTCAGTTCTACTTCAATAATCGTTTCTTCTTTAGGGGCCAAATTCTTCTCGACATCTTCTTTAAGACGTCTTAACATCATTGGTTTCAAAATACCTTGCAGTTTTTGTACCTAGTGATTAGAGAGAAAAGTTCAATATCTTGAAATTTTCTTGAATTTTTTATTTTTAATCTATAAATTGTTACCTTGGCAAGTTACATACATAAGAAGAAAAGTTGTCAGAAAATGACGATTTCGGTGGGATTAGTCTAGAACGTTAGGCTTCCAGAGTCTCCCCATCCTTTATACCCTTGGGACATCAAACACCACCAAACTGATGGTTTTACTGAGAATTTTTTTCAGAAATGACCAAGCATGCAAGTGTGTGGGGGAGTTGGAGAAGTAGCTGTTGGCTAAAAAACTTTTTATGGTGTATGGGCACTTAAAAGAGGTGATTTCATGTTTTTTTTAAGGCAGCTCCCTTTTCTGAGGTACATGAAGGATAATGTGGTGCAGCAAATGGGTTAACCGATATTCTGGAGTTCAGTTCAGGTCCTCCGTCTGATCACATGACCAGCAGTCTGCCCACCTGACTCCAAGACAGTCGGAATACAAGGAAGAAAACCCAGAGTGCTTCTTTAAGAATAACCGCCTCGTGACATACCTGTTCCTCAGTTTTCAGATCGCCGAACTCTTGCATGAAGTTGCTCTCTGAAGGGAAGCGTTCTGGTTCTAGGAAATTCAGCAGGCTGAAAAGCTCCTCCACAGTGTTTTGTAAAGGGGTCCCTGTTAGCAGCACTTTGTGTTCCTGAAAGCACAGCGAGGGGAAGATGAGGGCGCGAGAAGCTGCCGCTACTTCACAACACAAAGCAGCAATTTTCACTGGACTTTGTCATGTTTTGTGCGGTAAAGTCTACGGTTAACCGTTCCAGTTTACAGGCGAGTTATACGAAAATAAAAAGATGCAGACGATAAAATGAACGCAGATTTATAACACAACAAGCCTTGGATTACCAGTCCACAGCGGACATAAAGGGTGCAAAATAAAAGACCACTGCATAAGCAAATAGCTGCAATCCCGTCGTACATGTCTAAGGACATTATAACTTATATGTATGTGATTTGCCGTGTAATTCTGGATTTGTTCTACTGATAAAAACAGAAAGCCAGATAAATGAGAAGAACATGTTACTCTCAGGCCAGCACAGAGTGGAGCCAGCTGGGAGGTGAGGTTTAATAGCTGAGCAGCCACAAGCTACTTCTGTCTGCTGTAACCCTCAATGCCGTTCTGAATCCAAATCCACAAATATATGGTAGGAAAAAGACATTTTTCCCCAGTCTAATACTTGAGAACAGATGCTGGTTATAACTTTAACCCTAGAGCCCGGCAGTGCTGATTCAGCAGTCACACGTGGCACCTCCTGTCACTAACTTACAAGATGCTCTTCTATAAATGACTGATGCAGCAGAAATCTCGACAGTGGTATTCAGAGGAATATCAAAAAGTTACATGGAGATATAGAGGATAAAGTAAAATTTCTTTAAAAAAAAGCTCTGACAGGGATTAAATAAATAAGAGACGCAATACTTGATGATTCCTTTGCCCTCTCATTCTGATGCTGCCAGGGTTACATGTTGGCCTCTACTTCTGGGTACCTATAGACGCACAGGAAATGACGCTCAACGTGTCTGGTTGCAGTGGTGGACTGCCTGAGCCCGTGAGCGGGTTACGAGAGACCAGAAAGAAGAGTCCCATGGGATACCCAGGCAACATCAAAATGGGAGTGGCAGGGGATCAGTAAGAGGAGAACAACTTCTTAAGTTTTGTTTTTTTTTAACCCACAGTGCTATATATATATATATATATATATATATATATATATATATATATATATATATACATATATATATATATATATATATACATATATATATATATACACCGTATTTTCCGGACTATAAGCCGCACATAAAAACCTACGATTTCCTCAGAAATCGTAAGTGCGGCTTATAGTCCGGCGCGGCTTATATATGGATGGAAGCGGCGGCAAAGACTGCGTGCCGCTTCCATACATACATAAAAGGCACCGTAAGGCGCATTCACACTACCGAACGCCGGCGTGTATCACAGCCGTACACGCCGGCGTTACAGCAGGGCTGCCGGACACTTCCTATTCATTTCTATGGGAGCAGGCATGCGAGCGCTCCCCATAGAAATGAATGGACAGACACTTCCCATTCATTTCTATGGGAGCCGGCATGCGAGCGCTCCCTATAGAAATGAATGGAAAAAAGCAGTCCATTCATTTCTATGGGGAGCGCTCGCATGTCGGCTCCCATAGAAATGAATAGGAAGTGTCCGGCAGCCCTGCTGTCACGCCGGCCTGAAACAGAACGTGAAACTTACCCAGCGGTGCAGGGCGGGCGGGCGGGCATTCAGGCCTCCTCTGCCTCCGATGTTCCGTCCTTCTCCTCCGGCGCTCGCTGATAATGGCCGGGGCGCATGCGCAATATCATAATGCTTCTACTGCGCATGTGCCCTGGCCATTATCAGCTTGCGGGCGCCGGAGGAGGACGGAACATCGGAGGAAGAGGAGGCCTGAACGCCCGCCCACCCTACACCGCTCGGTAAGTTTCACATTCTGTTTCAGGCTTTTATTTTAAAACGGGGGGGGGGGGGGGGGGGGGTAGTTTAACCTAACGTTTACGGTTGGGCTCTATCAGCATGATTTTGCTGATAGAGCCCCTCCTCGCCTGCCGAGCGCTTCCAATAGAAGCGGCTGACACGCGGGGGGTTAAGCGGCCGCTGGCAAAGTCTGCCTGCCGCCGCTTTCAATAAGATATAATGCGCACCGGACTGCGGCTTATAGTCCGGTGCGCCTTATATATGAACCGAGACGGACTATAAGGCGCTCATGGGCAATGCGGCTTATAGTCCAGTGCGCCTTATAGTCCGTAAAATACGGTATATATATATATATATATATATATATATATATATATATATATATACACACACCGTATTTTTCGGACTATAAGACACACTGGACTATAAAACGCACCTAGGTTTTAGAGGAGGAAAATAGGGAAAAAAAATTTTGAAGCAAAAACTGGTAAAATATTTAATATATGGGAGTTGTAGTTTTGCAACAGCTGCAAGGCCACATTGACAGGTGACCCTGCAGCTGTACGGGGATGCATAGAGCGTTTTTTTTGCGGGGCCAGCTGTAATTTTTAGTTATACCATTTTGGGGGATATCTATTGCTTAGATCACCTTGTATTGAAAAAAAAAAAAAACAGGAGGTGATTTAGAACTTTTATTTATTTCATATTTTTAAAGCTTTTTTTTTTTTTTTTTTTTTTTTTTTTTTTACTATTTTATTCCCCCCCCCCCGGGGGCTTGAACCTGCGGTCACTTGATCGCAAGTCCCATAGACGGCAATACAACTGTATTGCCGTCTATGGGCCATTCTGTCTATTAGTATTACGGCTGGTCATAGAGACCAGCCGCAATACTAATATAGCCGTGACAGGCCGGGGAGCCTCATTAGGCTCCCGGCTGTCACCCGAACAGGTCGGCTCCTGCGATATCGCCGCGCAGGAGCCGGCCTGCAACGTCACAGGTACGGGGCCAGTGGGGACCGGCCCCGGGGGAGAAGAGGCCACCGATACTGACCCGGCATCCGCTGTACTAGAGAGGCGGATGCCGGGGAGGGATAGACGCCGGGGCCTGAGACATCGCTACGATCCTCTGCCCTGCATGAAGCCAGCGGCGGGAGCACGGAGGAGCCTCTGCTGCTGCTGGCTTCATGCAGGGCATAGAAGCGCAGCGATGTCTCAGGCCCCGGCACCTGTAATGGTGTCTATCACTTGCCGGCTTCCGTCTCTCTATTACAGCGGATTCCAGGCGCCACCTTCAGACTATAAGACGCACCCTTCTTTTCCCCAAAAATTTTTTGGGAAAAAAGTGCGTCTTATAGTCCAAATATATATTATATATTATATATTATATATATATATATATATTTTTTTGTGTATGTATGTATTTATGTGTTACCTGCCGGAAAACCAGCGCACATCGCACCTACTTGGTAGCGTATAAACCATTAAACCAATTAAACCTCCCAAGGAACTTGAATCCCTCCACCTTATAAGATCTTACGAGACCTCCATGACACATAAGAGGTCAAATATATTTATCCATTCTGTGCACCCCTGTATTTTTTGCACCTACTTGGTAAAGTAAAACCCTACCGCGAAGAAGCCACCTTAAAGGAATGAAGTGCTCACCAGATCCATCATCTTTAGCCCTTCCAAAAGCTTGCAGTTCCTATTCTTCAGCCGGTGAGCCTCGTCGATAACTACACAGCGCCAGTGAATGTTTCGGAGCTCAGGGCAGTCTGTCAGAATCATTTCGAATGTTGTGATGATGGCGTGGAACCGGTAGGCATTCTTTATTGCTCGGCCCTGGTATTAGAAATGGAAATACAAAGAAGAAAGTTCTTGTCAGGATCGAAAATATATGTACAGACTTTTCCCAATATGCTGCACAGAAATAATCGTCTGGTGCGGGATAATTCACAGTCTTGAAAATACAAGTCATTTCTAAAGTATGGTTTCTAACCACCTGCAGTAAAATTAGAAGTTGTGGATAAGTCAGTTTCAAGTAAATTGCTACTTTCCAGCTGCCTCTTAACTCTAAGCAACCAGCAGAGAGCCCGGGCAAGGTGGCGGCTGTAGTTTGGGAACAGCTGGAAAGTTACACATCAAGTAATTCAAAAGGACCGACTAGGAAGCTCGAAATACAGCGAGCGGGAGAATGCTAAAAATACAAGCACATGGGCTTTCTAATAATCGGCCATTCTAAAAATATTCAAGGCCAGGGCATTAATTTACAACAGCAAGGTCCATGTCTCTACTTATTTCTGGAGCACAAATTGTGGCTCTTTTCACCACCGCTATGAGAGTCATTGTCTGGGAAGCAGTATAATCTACTATTGATGTGAATGTTGTCTCTCTTATGGCTTTTGTTATACCAATATGTGACCTTGTAGAGACAAAGCCAGTTTAGTCTGTACGCGATCCTACCATTATCATCCAAGTCCTTTCAATCTTCAATAGAGTGGAAATGTGTATGGGTAACATTTAACAAAAGGTAAAAGAAAGCATAGAATGGAGAGAGTGATGAAATCCAGTAGGTTATTAATAACATGCAAGTGGCTTCTGGTCTGAATTACATAAAGAAAGAAAAAATGGGGGGAAAAATATGGGTCTACCCACCTGTGCATCTTTAAAGTACATTTCATACACTTGTATGGTTTTCCTGCTTGCTTGGCTTCCATGATAAACTACCACATTCAGCTCTGTCCATGTGCGAAATTCTCTCTCCCAATTTGGGATTGTAGAGAGTGGAGCAATGACCAAGAACGGGCCATGGATACCCTTTAAGTAGATCTCGTACAAGAAAGTGATCGACTGGATGGTTTTACCCAAGCCCATTTCATCAGCCAAGATGCAATTTCGTCTAAGGAAAGAAGACCAAAGGAAAATTGTCAATTAGCAATACTGTCATATTATGATTAGTGGATTTCCTACCGATATTCATAGCTGTACATACCTAGATTATTGTGGTATTGAAGTAAAATATATAATTAAATACATAAAGGGCACAATCCAACACAAACTAGGACCTTAAGGGGTTTACTTAAGACTGCAAAATTAATACCTGATCGCTGGAGGTCTGACTGATCATGAGAAAAGCGGTCCTGTGTCCACCATTTAAACTGCGCAGGGGTCAACCATGCACATTGCTGCTCCATTTAAAGTCTATGAGACCGTCAAAGGCAGCAAAATATAACATCCGACTACATCCAACAGTCCCATATTGTTTGAATGGAATGGCAGTGCACAAGTCCGACCGGAGCATCATTCAAACAGAGGACACGTAACCCCAATTCTTAAGATCAATGGACATCCCACTTGTTGGACGCCACCATTCAGGCTCCATTCTGCAGATAGGTAATACCTTTCAATCTTGTAAAATCCTCTATGAATGTATGGTATTGTCTTATGAACACAAACTGCCTGATCACGTTTCGTGTCAATGCCCATATGGTAAGGAAGAGTGCAGTACTTTTCATTTACAGGATATTCTACCGCCCCTTTAAGATAATTTTGATCTCTAGAAAACCAAGCATGCCATAAACAATCTGACATTTATATTCGTATTAGTGCCACATAATTGAAAGCATAAAATATTTGACTTGCTCAGGCCATTTACCAAGCTTTAGGACTCCAGCTGTTGCTGAACTATATTTCCCATAATGCTCAGAGCAAAAATTAAAAAAAAAGAAAAAAAAGCAAATAAAAGCACACGGTTCCAGGAACTAGTCACACACCACACGTCTATTACAACCCAATTTATTACTGTATGGTAGGAGTGGGCAAACTTTCCTTCCAACTTGGAAAGAATGCCTCATCCTCCAGCAGCTGGAACAGAGCATGTGTGACGTACGAGTAAAACCAGCAATGATGTCGTGTTGCTATGATTCAGTGTTTCTGAATGCAGCAGAACATTCCCATCACATGCCTGTTTACAGGCTGGGGGATTCCTGACAAGTTTGGCGGTGCAGCTGCCGTGCGTTCGGCTGATTAACGCGACCATAAAGATCCTCCGCCTATACACGATACAGACAGCCGTCGTCAGAAGGGGTTAATATCGGCAGATGAGAATAATGCCGCCTCTAAATATTTTCCTGCATTTGCAGAAAGCCGGAGCTTATAAAAGATCTGAGCGCAGTAAAATATGGTTTTCCACATTTTTTTTTTTATAGAGTATAAACTCTAGTCCTAAGATGCCAATAAAATCTGTAAGGTTAAACTGTGCCATGAAACAAAGCCATTAAAGTTTAGTAAAGCTACTGCTGGAAGAGTGGGAAAAATACTTACGTGTTGTACCAATTGAACAGCAGCCAGTTCACTCCCTCCAACTGGTATTCCCTGAGACTGTTATTGTTTTTATACTCCCTGGAACTCTCCGATTTCTTCCACTCGTCGGCAGGAGGTCGCTCCTGTTTCAAATGCAGTAAATCCCATTAGTGGTTTTCCGAAAGACCACATAACTGAGCTATTTTCAAATAAAAACACTGCTCGGCTGTGCCAATTCTTACCACGCGTTCTGTTTCTGGCTCCCTGCTCTGGAGTTTCTCAAATTCTTCAATCTTTGCTGGATCCAAGTCCTGCTTCAGTTCCCATGTACTGTCCTCATATGGAAGGGAACACCACTTCACCAAGTAATGAGTCATCGGCTTCAGGAGACAGAAGGATTGTTATAAAAAAAAAAAAAAAAAAAAAGTAAGAAAGAAAAGGAAAATTTACATGACAATTGTATCCTTTATGATGGAAAAAAAATACAGACAGCTCTTTCCTCTCCTTTTTGGACAGCTCTATTTTCAAAAGCACAGCCATTCTGCAAATCCAGAGAAACCGATACTTATGTTCTCATATGGATGTGCAAAAACATTAGCTCATATTGCTTTGGAACTGCTGCAATTTTTTCCAAAAGCACCGGCAGACATTAAAGTTCATGGAAACAGCTTACCTAAGACATAACAAAAGCTACGGCTACTGGGAAAAGTAAGGCTAGCTGCACACGAGCATGTTTAACCCGTGAAACTCAGTCCGTGTGTTAGCCAGATTTATCGGCTTGAACTTCATGTTGTGAGTGGGGCTCCTAGCATCCTAGGTATCTTTGATGGTAGGAGTCCCTGCCTACCAGCAACATAGTATCCTGTACCAATTACACTAGGGGACAGTATATTGCTGGGAGGCAGGGACTCCTACCATCATAGATAACTAACTATACTGCTAAGACTCCCACTCCCAGCATGAAGTTCAAGTCGGTAAATCTGGCTAACACACGGACAGAATTTCACGGGTGAAGCATGGTCGTGTGCAGCTACCCTAAGCTGGGCAGCTCAAAGCTCTGCCTTCAGCAGTTGCTAAGATATTGCTGTCCATGCCAATATGTAAATGAGCTCTTTGGAGCAATGGCAACACCCTCATTGCTCCAAAGAGTTAAGCAGCGACGTTCTCATTGCACCAAGAGCTTATTTGCATATTGGCAAAAACCGCAATATCTCGGCAATGGAGGCACTGATTCACAAGAAGAAAACACTGTTAGATAGCTAGATTCAGGTGACCCTAACCTAAGGACAGGTTCACACCTGCACCCAGTCTCCGCTTTGTGGGTTTCAGGAGACTCTCTGCAGTGAAACGGTTTTATTTTTAACCGGACACAAAATCCTGCATGTCCGACTTTGTGTCCGGTTAAAAAAAAAAAAAAATGGTTTTGCCGCAGACAGGCACAAAACGCTCATAGGCGGTCGCTCTGCAAACCCATGGGATGAACGGGTTTTAAAACTGACTGCCGGTTTCCATCTCCTGTCTAGTTTCTCGGGCAGAAGACGGAAACCTGCAAAGCGGAGACCGGTAGCAGGTGTGAACCCACCCTAACAGTGTTTTCTCCTTCTGAACCGATACCTCCGTTACCAAGATATTGCTGTTTTTGTCAATATGCAAAATAAGTTCTTGGTGCAATGAGAACATTGGTGCTTGCCTCTTTGGGGCAATGGCATCAGCCTTTTTATTTCAGAGTGTCCATTTGCATATTGACGTGAACAGCGATATCTTAGCAACTAAGGCAAGGGTATACAAAAAAAACCGCTGCCCAAAGCGACACACAGCCCAAGGTGAGAACACGATAGGACACAAATGGTGTCAGGATCTGCCAGGAAATAAAAGGGGCTGTACTGGTGCTGACCTCAAATTATACCATCCATCTTTTGGATCAGGAGAGGTGGTCTAATATAAAAGTTTTCTCTGCCGATATCTTATATCAGTATGTTCTTACATTTTCACATTTCTCTCATATTAAAAAGTAAAAATTGTGGTACAAACATCACAAATGTAGTGTATGTAATGTATGTAAATATTAGTTTTATTTCTTCTACTTCTATAGCATCAGCCTATTCCACAGCGCTTTACAAACACGGTCGGTCACTGTCCCATAAAGGGCTCACGATCTATATTCCCTAGCAGGTCTTTATAAAACAAGACGGCCATTCAGCAAGAAAACCACTTACCTCTCCCTTCTCATCTGTGCTGTTGGAGACGTCAAGGATCCGATCGACTTCCACATAGTCAGGATTAAACAGATCATCTTCAATCTGTTGACAAACAGGAAAATCAGAGACGTATTTACTGCGCTCCTAAGGGAAAACCTTTCTCCACCAAGGACGCATTTGTGCCGATAGGGTCACAGCAACATGGAAATCCGAGCAACAACCTCAAACATGCTAATTGAAATCCTACAATTCAGCAGGATTGCTCCCCGTGAGGGTAAGAGACTCCTCAGACTTTGTTAACTGGGCCTCTTAATTACTGTGTGAAACCTTTTACAGCAGGAGAAAGTTGAAGAATATTTTAAATGAAGTGTGAAATTACAATTCACTAATGAGCAATCGAAGAGGGCTGATCGCTCGCACCGTTCCTCCAAAACTACAGCTTGCAAGAGAGCCGCTTAAGTGCTGGTGTCGGGTTAACCGCTTTCTTGCCAGTATATAAAAATAGACGCGTGGCATTATAACATCCCCTGCGAGGAACTGCTGGATTTTAAGAGTAGGGCCACATGGGGTGGCGCCGTCAAAAATCCGCAGTGCCACTTAGCTGGTTGTTAAAATGATTTTGCCGGAAACTAACTCGTGCAGCTGCAAAGCTGTATGGCGGATTGTAATGGTCACATGATTTCGCAGTTTACAGAAGCGTTGCAACCGTGAGAAGGAGGTTTATGCGACTAAAATGATGGATGATCTTACATTTATACATTTCACCGTGTTAACCAAAAGAGTGGGCAGCTCTTTAAATGGGTTTTCCCAAAATAGGAAGTTATCCTTATCCATGGGGAGATTGGTGAGAGCCTGTTTGCTCAGGACCCTACTGAATGGAGCGTTGGTTGGGCAGAGAATTCACGGCTCCATTTATTTCATGAGAGTGCCAGAAATAACCAAATGCTGTACATCAGCTATCTCCGGCACTCTCACTAAAATGGAGCGGTGGCCATTGGGGTTGAGATTTCAGGACCGTTTTTAAAATCCAATTTTCGATCATTTTCCAGCCGATCCTGATCATGAAATTTGTTCAATTACTGATCGGGATCAGATCTTTCCCGGTCCCGATTGCTTAACTCTAGTCAAAGCTTCTCTATGGGAAAAGTCACTTTTAGGGTTTAGCCGATTTTGAAATTTCAGGATCGTTTTTAAAATCCGATTTTCGATCATTTTCCAGCCGATCCCGATCGTGAAATTTGCTCGATCGCTTATCGGGATCCGATCTTTCCTGATCATTCAACCCTAGTGGCCATGCTATCCTACTACCGTTGAGAATGGAGAAAAAGTGCCAAGTTCTCCTGATCAGTGGGGACCCCAACCAATCTGCATCTTATCTTGCATGAACAGGAAACCCCTTTAAGAACTGTCAACTGTGGCATAATAATAACATTGTTATCCTGCTGGAAAATCTTTTCTTTCAGCTATGCGTTGTACTGGTACTGTTATTCCTCCTGGAAATGTATGAACAAACACAATTGATGGAGGTTAGTATCTCCCTTATCAACATTGTGCGACCTGAAATAATCTGGTTCAGTGGGACAGGGTCAGACTACATAAAGACACATCCCATTGACCAAGTAAATGGAAACGCCTCATTGCCTATTAATTTATACGTTTCCAGGAGTAATATCAAAAGGAACAGCTCAAAGCAGGGTTCCATGAAAAGGCAGAGTATTGATTTAATAAATGCTTGCGAAGGGCTGAGAAGTCTTCTTTAATTTTGTTAAACTTTATTAGAAGAGGGCCTTCATGATGGGCACGTCCCTTTAAATACCTCCAATTACACATTGTATACAATCTTTGTTGTATTCAGTAGTGCAATTGCTATCAACACATTCTTAAAAAAAAATAAAAATCTAGTAAAAATATGATTAAAAAAATCTAATAGCAGTTAATCCATTCAGGTCACGGATTATTCTGGATGACGAGTCTCATGGCGCCTTCACAGCGTGGAGACTGTTGGGCTAATTTTAGATTTTTCACTCATAGCAAACTTAATTTTAAGGTCCGGCCTATAACGTTATTAAACTTAAGTATTATACTTCTTGGGCCGACCAAGAGGGAAACATTGAAGACTTTCATCCGTTTGACCCTTGCTCTAGCTCTGCATACAGATCTAAGTGAAATTAAATTGGTGATCAGAAGCTTAGTCCCATGTGGGTAATTGTCCAAATCTGAGAAGGACAGCCACAATCCTCGGCATAATTAGCTCGGCGAGAGATATGACCAGAATATGCATGAATGGCTCCGGCTCCCATACAACACCCACATTAACCCTTCTGCTCGTCAAGACTTGTAGGACAAATAAAATTAATTATGGGCTATTGAGGATTTATTATTAAAACACACTAGATCTTTAACCAAGACATATCATTTATTAGGAGTCAGGCAACCCCCTTTAAAGGAACACTAAGCCTAGTAATGAATGCTAAAAACAAGCAAGAAACATTGTCAAACTGCAGCAACAGCTTTGTAGAAATACTGCAGAGAAGACGGGTTAACCTGCTGAGACTGAATAGTGGGTGGGTGGGTTTATCCACTGGGCAGGGCTACTGCAGTCAGGGCACAGCAGGGAGGCTCCTACTCCAGCCAGTTGTCTTACAGCCAGACACAGGACAGTGAGGAAGCGAAGGTGGGACATGGCCAAAGATCTGAGACACAGAAGATTTGTTCATATATCTCTCAGCTTTAGGCTACAGGCACACAAGACAGTGCCATTTCCAAGGATAAAGGGTACGGATGACACATGGATGACATCTGCGTGCTGCCTGTGCCTTCATGAACTCATTAATTTACTTCAGTGAGCCCTGGCCGCAAAACAGAACCGTCACGGCCCACAATATATACAGTACAAGAGGCTGGGGACTCCCAGCATTATAGATCCCTATGATGCTAGGAGTCCTGTTTCCTGACTAGGTTCGAACCAGGAAATACAACCGATCTACTAATAGGATTTTTCGGTCCCGACTGCCCTGTTTGCACGAGGTCTCATAACATTTGTCACTATATACACAGCAATCATCTTCACGGTAGTGAAGTAGAAGGTGATAAAAAGTGGACTATGACGGCATTCAAAATACTGTCTAGTACTTAAGGGTTGAGTATGTATGTACACAAGCACATACATTGCAACGTATATATCCTAGCTTTCAGACAGAATAAGGAATCACAATAAATCACAGTCAAATCACCATAAAGACACCACAGTCAAAAACCTCCGCCGTTGTGTACCTTTGTGCAATTTTGTTGTAAACCCCACAAAAAGCTTAGTCGCTCAAAGCCAGACATTAGGTCTTTTGCTTAACCAGCGAGTAAAAATTTGACAACAAATGATGGCTAGGATTCGTCTGGCTGTGGAACCTTACAAAGAAAACAGGCTAAACCCTTTAAGGCGGCGCACTGGGAAATAATTCAGCCCTTAAGAGCACTGAAATCAAACAAGATCGATCAGACGAGCATTGATTTTCCTCAAAACATTCAGTGTAGACTGCAAATAAATAGGAATCTAATGCGATAACGGCGGTTTCTTAAACACCTGCTCGTGGAAAATAATTACAGAGAAGCCCCCGTATTATTCCTCAGGGTGAAGGTTCAATTGTAAACCATTTACAAATTATGTGAAAACGGCAACAATCCTTCTTGGGGGATGAGCCGTCAATCACGAGATCAGGACATCCCACAATCATTCATGGCACAAAATTCACTATACATCCTTACAGGAAGCCAACCTAGTTCCTGTTTACAACAATGAAATCTTAACAGCACAAGGCTCATAAACATATATACATGCATACACGCACACTAACCTCCGAGAGGAACTTGTTCTGGCCTTGCTTCGCGCGAAAACGCTTTATTTTCTGGTGAATCCTCTTGTCTTTCTCAAGATCCTCCACAGTGGCCCATTGGCAGTGCAAATATGAACTAAGAGAATGCAAGACATAGAAATTTGTAAAAGCAACATATGCGGCACCAACATTGCATAGGAATGGATTATGAGACTATACAAAATGGAATAAATACCCAAGAATGTAACACAATAAACTAGAATAAATTCTGCTAACACGGCTACTGCATATAAAGTAGGGTATGTACTTTAACCTTCCAATATAGTCTGGCATAAGGAATATATATATATATATATATATATATATATATATATATATATATATATATATATATATTTCTGTTTTTATATTCAAATTACAGTTTTTGCTCCACTTTCTGTACATAATTATGGTACCACATTCCCTGGAACATTTTGAAAAAAATCCATATATATGTTACATGCACATTTACCAACCAGATTTCACTGCTGCTAAACTGAAAGTAGTGAAATAATTGACTTGCTATGGATGTGAAAATTGGCAGCATGCTCAGATTTTTTGCGCAACAGGGCCCCAACATGTGGATGAGATATGTAAAATGCCTTTCAATTGCCTGCTACTCATCTGCAGTGCATTTACAATCCGTATGGATTCATCCTTAAGGACAGGGCCCCATATTGCGAAAACACTGTGTTTTATATTACCTGTAAAGTCCTGGCTGATCCCATCCACACATTGCAGGAAAAAAAACGCAGTGGACATGCCGCGACTTCAAAAAATTTAAAATTTTTGTAAATCGCAGCTTGTAAATTATACATACGGAAACGCTGGCATTTTTCATGTATGTATAATAGAGGCAGAAAGTCTTTCTCTGAAAAATTCGGCAGATAAAGTTTTCCGCAGCATTTTTTGGCTGTGGCTCGCCACGTGGGGCCTTAGTCTAAAGTGGTTTAAAGTGTCATTCAAAAATGTGGCCAATGAGAGAAACAGTAAGAGAGCAAAAACACCTAAGGTCACCCATTTAATCCCCTTGCCAGGCTTTATTTTCTTGGCTGCCGTGACAAAGTGCTATATACTCTGCGTAGCCACTGTAGCCAATTGCTGGTCTAAGCAGAGTATACAGGAACGTCATTGCAGCAGCAGAATACGGTGCGGGCGGGCGAAAAAGACGACCAAAGTGGTGGCACTGAAACAAGGAGGGAATAACTGGTGATTCTAGCCAATGCCTCACAATCATGTCATCAGAAAATTCCACTCCTTCCCCGCCACCAAAAAAAACAACACCCCATAAAACCTTTAATAGATAGTTCACCTTGACTTTGCCCGGCAAACCTATCAGAAGACACAGGCGATATATTATCAATATGTGGGTCTCCTACACCGTACAGTTTGCCACAAACAGCAGCCTGGGATCCAGCACTATTTCAGAGAATTTGTAACTTTCTGCAGGTGTACAACTGGATCACTCCAATAACTTAAAATTGGGGAATTGTCATCCAAGCGATTTCCTTTTATAGCTGCATTGGATTCGATTCAAAGGATTACGCGTACTGAAGAGCTTTTTCTCTGCTGCCCTGGGGTTATGTTTCATCACACCTATCTCTGAAAAAAATCTGAAGCAACGAAAGCAAAGGTATGTCATAACTTTTACTTACAAGTTCTTGTACTTCACGTAAAATTCTTCAACTTCTACTTCTTCCCCAGACTCCAGCTAGAAGAGAGAAGAAGAAAGGAAAGGACATTTGTGAATTGCAGTTATGGGAAGATGTCTGCAATGTGGAATGCGGGCTGCAAGTCATACGTCTGTCTGCTAGGATCAAACTATTAGTAGTAGTCTGGATGGCAGACTCCGCACTCCGTGACTCTGTGTTCAGACGGAGTAATGTTTATCACATGGCGTATACAGTCCGCTCACATATTACCCATTAAATCCTTAGAAATAAAAAGCAAATGTTTCTGGGGAAAACACAGCTGTCCAATTCTGCATTGTCATATCTGAGACATGAATCATTTTTAACTCCTCCCTCCCCACACGCCGTTTTCATTCACAACAGCCTGACCCTGTACCTGGCTGGCAGCCAAACCCACAGCGTTAAGTAGACGCCAAGCGTACCATTTTCTCAGGCAGCAGCCAATTAGCAACTGCACTCCCTAATGCCAAATGTATTATTTTTGGCTGGCTGAAGACAGTCTTACTGCATTTTTACAATTGGCTTCTACAGGGTGTGTGCTTGTGTGTTGAGAGGAAGCTAACCACGGACTACAAAACGCTTGTGGTCTACAATTTATATTGCTTTCATGTTCGCACTTAAGACATCAGCGAGTGCATGATTGAGTCGGATTTGATACAAAGCTCTCGCCACGGCGGTTAAGATACCAGTTAAGACATTCATTTAAGAGATGTTGAAGGACTGAGTCTGCACTTTCTCCTGAGCTGTTTTTAACTCGAGATGAATGAATCTGAAGGAAGCCAATGTGTACGCGAGTAAGAAAATTCCTGGAAAGATGCTGTCAGCCTGCGTATATTAGAAAGAGTCATGGCTCAACAGCAAAACGAAACTACATTTTACACTGGATTCTCTCTGGCGCTGGAAATGCAGCCGTAAAAGACGAAAGAAATGGATCGCAGGCGCCATCCGAAACCATGCCAAAGAGCAACAGCAGAGATGCATACAACATATAGGGCACATGAAAAGACAATGCACGCAATATTCTATAGTCTGAGTAAAGCACTCCGACAGATGTCATGTAACACAAACTATTACTGGATTATGAGATCATTTTAGAGGTTTCAGAATTCTGATATTCTCTATTACAATAATGTGTAGGGTTATTTGCAACTACATGACACAAACTGCAAAAAGCAACAAGATTCTAAATCTAACTATATAAATAGCTATAACAAGGAGAAACATAACATTGTATTTCTTAGATCAATTTAACAAATTTCATGTGTTTGAATATATATATATATATATATATATATATTAATTTTTTTTATTCAGCAATTATTGGTTACATTGAAATCACAATTCAATCACTCCCTTTTTACATGCCACGAATTGTTTGTTTAGTCACATATCAGTAATCCTTACTGGGCAGTATACAGTTATTGATATATCCTTTAGCCAATGGCAGTGTGAGATGGGATGACATGGATGTAAGATAAACCATGTGAGCGAGTTTATCTTTATCTAGTAATGAATTGCTTGCTCTAGGTTCACACAAGCGTTCAGGTCTCTGTTGTTCAGGTCCGTGTGGGAACCTGAAAGAGGGAGAGCCTGTCTCTGCTTAAAAAGTGGTTATCTGTGGACCCCATAGACTATAAAAAGGGGTCTGCCAGGTTTCTGCTGGTTTTATGTGGAACCCTTTGCGACATTTCTCTAAGACTGGTTTAGGCAGAATCTGCAGCGGAGTCTCCTACAGAAACTTCAACGCAGATGTGAACCCAGCCTTAATCCAATATATAAATATATAACACTATAGGAAATTTTCATAAAAAAGGAACCCATCGTTGAAAATGCTGTGCATTCTGCAAGCAGCATTTTATACAGCAGATTTCTATATGGTTTTATGAGACTAGATTCAGAATAATTTGTCATTTTTCCATTGTAACCCCTGCTCTATGTTGAAAAGTCATGAAGGCGGATCTATCAGTGATTGACAGCTATCCGACGGCCTCCGCTCTGTGACTATGCATATACTCACTAATAGCACCGCCTCCTTGACTCCTCAACATAGAAAGAGCTGACTGAGCGCTGATTAAAATGGTGAAAAAAACATAATTGGCTATTAGGAATTGTGTGTCTAAGTGGTACACGTCACAGTTAGCTTGTATATGGGTGTAGATCCGAGCGGCCGCCTATACCGGCTGTGGTATCTAGCCGGCCAGGACGCTCACAACACATAGAGCGTACATGCTAAATTCAGTGTTAACCCATGAGATGGGTAACACTGTGCAGGCCATAATATAGGTGCAGCAGCCTCTGATGAACCGGTAACCCACTGGAAGAAACGCGTCAGGTGGGTTATAGTGTATGTGTTAGTTTTGGAAGTGTGTGTGATTGTGGCCAGTGAACCATTATCCTGGCGAACTGTGTGACTGCTTTAGTGCTGGATCCGTAATTTTAGAGCTCAGTATAGGTGTGTGCTGTGTCAAGGGTGTTAGACTCCGATGAAGAGGGCTATCCCAAATTTCTTGGCTTCATTAGGCAACCATAGCCATTAGAATAGGTATAGGAGACGCTCGGATCTACACCCATATACAAGCTAACTGTGACGTGTACCACTTAGACACACAATTCCTAATAGCACATCATATGTTTTTTCACCATTTTAATCAGTGGTCAGTCAGCTTTTAATCAATACTATAAAAAGTTACATTTTAGTGCACTTTTCTAATTTATTTTGTTGCAACAGTTTTGGGTGCATTACCTATTATTGTTAAATAAATTTTGTCAACATAGAAAGAGCAAAGATTTCAATGATTAAATGATGGGTAATATTGAATCCTTCCCATATATCTATACATCAATCGTCTCAGCTCCTGCTTTATAACACACTGCCCATGGATTACACTGCCTTTCCCATGTGACACTTTCCCTTTAAAGTCCATGGGGAAGCAGATCCCAACACAAGGCACAAGTTACACTTCCTAAACCAGTCACACCATTCTATCAACCATAATCTAAGAGTATCGCAAAAAGCACATGCATCATAAAAGATAATACTACCATGTAATTTTATTTTTCACGTCAACACACAGACATTCTGTTGGCAGAAGCCGTCCCCATGAGCAAGCAACTCCTCGTGCATGAAGCATGAATATCCTTGCTAGATCAAGTGACTTTTCCAGGGACATCCTGTTTCCTCCTGGATAGTTTATACAGGTTACAAAGGGAATTTGAGGATAATGATCGAATCATTGGGAACTGTGAAGCAACAAACTTTCCAAAGGATTTTTCCCAGTTACTGGAATACATACAGATTAGGAAGTTATAGTTATATATATATATATATATATATATATATATATCAAGAAAAAACCCACATTTGTGTATTTCATCTAAATTCTTCTAGAATTTTTGTCCACACTGGTCAGATCTTGTGGATGGATTTTTACAGGTAGGAAATCTGCAGTGTTACAATACGAGCAAAATAGATAAAATGGATGCACATGCTGCAGGGGAAAAAAAACCGGCAGAATTTACTCTTTGCCAAACAGTGTGAACTCAGCATCAGATTTGTATCACATGGGGACTTGCATGGGGACAAGCAGAAAAATCTGCAATGGAAAACATTAATATATGGATGCCCCCTACGATGTCTCGCCTGCTTCTGCCAAGTTTACCGCATATCCATAGCTTAGCAGCACCTCATACCAGGCAGCAGTACTTATACAGAGCCTAAGAAGGGCTACGAAACCTTAAAAATCCTATTACTTAACATCTGCACACGGCAAAGGTGTTAAAAAAGCAATGAATATTATGCAGGGGAACAAAGTAAATATAAGAGGCTTGCGGCTGTACTATCCAAGCACTCGATTAAATCACATCTGCCAAGGAGAACCTCCACCCTCCTCACTTCTAGGAAAATCCTCATCATTTCCTGCTGAAAATACATTTTCCTATAAAACTGGGAAAAAGGCCTAATGTTACTAAACATTACTCAAAGCATCGCATAAAAGTAACTTATTAGGCTACAAAATGGAGAGACCTCGAACTACACATGGGTTTACTTCAATGCAACCAATGCAATAAACTAAAGGGTTAAAAGAGGAGACTGGAGGGAGCCAGTGTTGCCTTTTTTTTTTGTGCTTAAGGGATCTTTTGATACCTTTCAAGAATTAACACTTTAGCACATCGCTGAGAACGACGCCAGACTTACCTGTTTCTTTCCTACACGACTGCTCATGATCTTCTCCACAACAGGTCCTTCGGCATCCAGAGACTCCTAACACAACAGAAAAATTGATTATTATTGGAAACAAACACTATAAAATAAAAGACGGTCATAAAAAAACAAACCGGCTGACCTTCGAGATACATGACCCCAACGTCGGCTGCTTATAAAGAAGCGGCACTGGATCCGGTTACCAGCAATGACAGCCAGCAGCAGAGGCCAACAGGTGGTCTGATAAGCATTAGATCCTCCTGGCTGCACATCATGACAAGTCAGCCTCACGTTAAATGATACAAAGCCAGATGTCTTAAAGATGGAAGGGGTCGGCCACTGCTAACAACCTGTCATGTGAAACTTTAACAAATCGCCACCATGGCTTATGAGGGTCTTGGTCATTCAAGGTGGTGTTCTGAAATCTGAGCGGCAGTCCAAATGGGGTCTGTGGAGTGGGTAGGCCGAACCACCAGCAACCCTATATTCACACAAACCGACTCAGACTCCTTCATTAATGGCTGACAGCCATGGACGAAGCTGTAAAGATCCTTTAATTTATTAAAAAGCCAGGTACTGAACCCCTATGAAAGTAAATATGGAAAAGGCTATGTACCTAATTCATTATACAATATTAATAAATCTATAAACTTCAGTAGTTGATACCTGTTTGAATGGCTAACTAAAAATGACGACAGATTGCAAGCTTTCGAGGCTCTAGGCCTCTTTCTCAGGAACTACGCCTAAAGAAGAGGCCTAGGGCCTCGAGAGCTTGCAATCTGTCATCATTTTTAGTTAGCCATTGAAAAGGGTATCAACTACCGAAAACCCTAAAAAATTTTTGTTAGATTTCATATCCACTGGCTAACACGGTACCAAAATATTTTTTCCTTGCATAAATCTATAAAGAAATTTTAAAAATTGATTTTATTTTGAAGCTGCAGTCCGAAACCATTTTGCGACTCCACTCAAGTTGGTTCAGAATCCTCGGGCCGCAATCTCCTCGCTTTATTCAGAACGCCTCAATCTCAATCAAACTGGTATATTGGGGGGTTGGGACAAATCACCATTAGTCAAAAGAATGCGTGGTAACGGCTAACTAAAGTGCGAGGACATCTATAGTGATAAGTGTACAAAAGGTATAGGCAGACCTTAAACAATTCAGCTTGCGCCTAAACCCGGAGAACATGTAACGTCAATCTTCAATTATTTCGTCCTGCTCAGTCTGGGTACATTTTACTATGACCCATTAACACATGGGACTGCAGACACTGCACCATATTGTATTGTACTGATAAAATCGGTAGGTAGTAACAGTGACGAATATTGTCACATGATTAACTCACAACCACTATGACAAACATGTAGGAACCTTTACTGTATCCAACCTTATGGGAGGCTGAGGACGTAATGGCACTTACATTAATGGAAAGATGTTTTGATAGCAGAAAAATAAAGTGTAATGAATCGGGCATTAAAGCAGCACTTGGCTGGTTAGTAAAGTCCAGCGGCGCAGGTTGTAACGTACACCGACGCTTTCTATTAAGGCAATTTTCTGCTGACTCAATCTTCAGGAGCAGGAACGGAGGGACAGTAATGGCTTGTGATGGTTCAAAGAACACTTTGATTCTCAGAGATTCCTTCTGCTTCTGTCATGGTAGTTATGTGTTCTCGAGCACTAGCATGCTATCAACATAGGAGCATGAAGACACTCTGGATATGCAGCACAAGCACATTCTATCTGCCTACAGATAAGATAAGCAGCAGCTTTTATTAATGGCTGGCCATGCATATATGATAATAGTCAACTGCACTGATCGATTTCGGGCAAGACTGTCTCCTCTATGGGATCCTCCTGTCTGTCCCAACAACAGATGTAAGGTCGTCCTTTGGATGGGAACCAATCTTGTTAGGTAAAGGAAAAGAAAACTAGGAAATTAACTTGAACTAGAAGTGAGGACAAGGACATCAAGCAATGGAGCAGTGATGTTTAGTAAAGGGTTGTCCAGCCAAAACAAAGATAGATAGATAGATAGATAGATAGATAGATAGATAGATAGATAGATAGATCGATCCATGGGATCGGCCATCAGTATCTGATCATTATGGGGAGGCCCTGGTTAAGCTGATCAGTGTGGGTTTAGGGTTCATGTGCCGGACCATCACCTATCAGATACTGATGACTTATCTTATGGATAGGTCATCAGTACAAAAACCATTGTTGGGCCTCAAAATCCCTTTAACAAGAACTGATGACCGAATGCCACTCTGTAGATCATTGTGGTCTACAGCAAGCCAATGGCACCACATCCTACCATACTACATAAGGAATACCATTCCCTACTTCACAGAAAACAAGACCAATCATTGGCAAAAACACCTTGAAATGCAGTGCCGAGACACCGTCAAGACATAAAATTCTATTTAAGGCTGTGAGGCTGATGGTAAAAAATAAAATGTGCTAACCTGCTGCTCAGATTGTGATGTATTTGATGGAGAATATCTCCCGGTGAGATCAGCATCATCAGGCTCATCATCGGAAATCTTAAACTCCAGATCTTCTGTGTAGCGTTTCCTCTTAACCTGCCTGCTGGAGCGTCTTTTCTGAAAATTAATGAAAAAAGGCAAATGACTGCCAAGTTCAGGAAACAAAAATAATTTACCGTGCGAGTTGCTCTTTCCTTCCCTGCGTATAGTGGTGGACTTGCACGCTATATACCACCTGTTGATTCTCATCACAGCGCCGGCCGTGGATGCACAGATAATTCAGCAATTACAATCAAGAATGGCAATCATCCATTTCTCTACAATTACAATACGACCGTTTCCAACATATAGCCATGGGTCGTGTGGGTCAGAAACTTTGCTCGTGGCATGTAATTATAACCGGTAGAGAACTTCTCATTGAGATCAATGCATCTGCATAATTACAGCAATTTTTTACTAGGATCAAAAATATATTTTTTTATGGAAAAATCTTCTCTATTTCACAAAAATTGCTGTAGGAAGGGGTTTAACATACAGAGGTTGGAGCAGGGCAGGTTACAGCTCTAGCAGAAGTTTCTAGTATGTTATTACCTGTACACCAGAGTCATCCTCCTCTTCTGGTGGCGGAGAAGAAGGAGGAGGAGTAGTAGTAGTAGCAGTTGTAGTAGTAGTAGTAGTAGTTGCAGTAGTCGTTGTTTTGTCCAGATCTGAAGCTTCGACACCTTCAGGCTTAACTTTAACAGCTTTTTTCTTTTGTGCACTTCCTTCAGCATCAGACTTATTACTAGGAGGAAAAACAAAAGTTGGATGTTAGTTCTGTTCTATTTCACCTTCAGTCATGCTTACTTAGCACCATCATGGCCATATATTAAGTGGATTAAAAGACGATTTCAACCAAAACCAGCTTTTGTTGTTTAAAATTTAACAATGG
This sequence comes from Leptodactylus fuscus, assembly GCF_031893055.1. Classification (NCBI taxonomy): domain Eukaryota; kingdom Metazoa; phylum Chordata; class Amphibia; order Anura; family Leptodactylidae; genus Leptodactylus; species Leptodactylus fuscus. The sequence continues at coordinate 54,724,747 of NC_134268.1, forward strand.
ATGATCCTTGTAGTTGTATGACCAGACTGAATAATTGTAATAGCCAACACGGACTAACATGTATGTCTGACTGTAGATCAGATGTTCAGCCGTCAACCTACTTTTATCTAATGTGTATAGCCAGCTTTAAAGGGGTTGTCCAGGACTGTGATATCACGCCCCACTTCCTCTTTTCAGGCCAGTGATATCTCGTTCATTGATCAAATGGTGAAGTTTAGTCCCATCCAAAAGAATGGGACTGAGCTGTAATACCAAGCACAGCCACTATACAAAGCCCAGCACTGTCTGCTTGGTACGTATTGAAGAGGCCACAGCAATTGATACCATAGTCCTGGACAATCCTTTTGAAGGAGCCATGACAGATAAGGATCTGTATTAAAAAGATTCTCAATAAGTCGTCAGATCTCATTGACTTGAAAAAGGGGAAGAGTCCTATTTTTGGAGTTTGTGTAAATGACACTCTTCTTGCCATCCAAATATTGGAACTCCTAATAGAATGGAACACAGTGGCAATCTGAGCAAAAACTTAAAGGTATCCTATCATTAAAACCATATTTTTTTTTCTCAATCACACTTAGGAATAATCTTAAGAAAGGCTATTCTTCTCCTACCTTTAGATGTCTTCTCCGCGCCGCTGTTTGGTAGAAATCCCGGTTTTCGTCTATATGGAAAAGAGTTCTCTTGCAGCACAGGGGGTGGGCTTCAGCGCTCAAACAGCACTGGGGGTGTCCCCAATACTGCGAGAGAAATCTCCAGCGAAGCCTCAGTCTTCTTCAGGAACAGCCTCTGAGCATCTTCTTCCGAAGCTGTGTTTCAGTCTTCTAGGCCTCAGGCAGAGTTGACTGTGGATGTCCACAGGCCACAAGAAAATGGCTGCTTACACCAGCTTACTGTGTAAGCAGTCACAAGAAAATGGTCGCTTACCCAGCTTACTGAGTAAGCGGCCATTTTTCTTATGGCCATGGGCATGCGCAGTCGACTCTGTCCCAGGCCTAGAAGATTGAAACGCAGCTCCGGAAGAAGACGCGCAGAGAGGCCTTTCCTGAAGAAGATGGAGGCTTCGCTGGAGAGTTCTCTGGCAGCATTGGGGACACCATTTGCATACAGACGAAAACCGGGATTTCTACCAAACGGCGGCACGGAGAAGACATCTAAAGATAGGAGTAGAATATCATTTCCTAAGGCTATTACTTCGTGTGATCGAGAAAAAAAATATATGATTTTAATAATAGGATCCCTATAAAAAAAAAAAAAAAAAAAAATTGTGATCTTAAAAAGGTGTCCATTACATTCCAAAAACACAACTGATACACCAATATCTCCGACAGCTTCATCAGTAAATGACATATAATATAAAGTTAAAAAAAAAAAAAAAAAAAAAAAAATGCTATTTCAGGGCTAGGGATCTGTACCTATACAGACTACCAACAATCATTATGATTATGGGGGAAATCCAGAATGGTAATCATCCATCTCTCTACAATACGACAGCAGGGTGTTAACAATAATGGGGCTCCCATAAGGCACCGAGCAGATCCTGTGCAGGTGTATGGAGCAATGTAAACAACGAAGAGCCTAGAGGTCTTAAGCTAAAGTTACACTTGTGTCGGCCTAAGCTTACATTAGCGACGGACCACAACAATGACTAGGCAAACTACTACTAACCCCTACAGCTGATCTGCGGCGGTGCTGAAAGTTAGACCCCGACCAACCTGATACTAATGGCCTATCCTAAATATAGGCCATCAATAGTGAGAACCTAGACACCTAACTCTGCCGTTATGTGTATAAAAAAACTAAACTAACAGATAAAAGGCACATCAGGACGATGAGGTTACAGCCGACACAAACAGCAATATGCTAACAAGCAAAAGAACATAAAGAAACCCCCCAGCAGATTAACCCACCGCTCTGTTACAAAAACAGAAGAGCGTGCTTTTTTTTTTTTTTTTTAAGAAATAATAGCAGAAATTACAAACATTTTACTGCCAGGAAAAAAATAAAATAAAAATTTTCAGAGTGTGGCTGTAAAAGCACCTGAACGTATTATCTCGCAAGTGTTCACGGCTGAAGGTTAAGAATGATAAGTGCTATGCATTTTTCTGCCATAATCGGGTCATTATAAAGTGCATTATATTTTGAGGAAAAAATACATATTTGTTATATATAAAAAAAATTAAAAAAAGCTGTACTGAAAGCTAAACCACTTGTAAGTATTACTCATTTAACTCAATTGAAGGTGAACCCATCTCAGATATGTGCCTGCTAGAAATGACAACCATTATATAAACCCTCATAAAAAGCCTGCGATGGCGATCATAACAAAGGCAGGCGCAGGCACACAGCTTGTTACCAGACAGTGGAAAGGGAACGTCTCGGGGTCATGCAATACACAGTCTTCCCAGACATACTAAAGGGGACCCTGCACCAGCTGCACCAACTCCAACTCACTGCATCCCTCAATAGTGCCACTCTACTGATTCCAGCGCAGTTAGAATATTTATTTCTATCCCTGAGTACTGTATATACTAGAGTATAAGTCGAGGCCCCTAATTTTGCCACAAAAAACTGGGAAAACTTATTGACTCGATTATAAGTCGGGGGGGGGGGGGAGAGAGAGAGGGGGGAATGCAGCAGCTACTGGAAAATTTAAAAAATTTAAATGGTCGGAGTTTTTGGGTGCAGTAGATGCTGGGTGCTGGGGAAGGGGAGGGGGTGTTTTGGTTGTCTGTCTACCCCTTCCCTGAGCTTGAGGACTGGGTTTTAATACCCCCACTTGGAATTCAGTCTGGCTGAATATAGGGTATCTGCAGTGCTCCTATTAACCCCTTCCCGACGGAACAGGAGCACTGCAGATACCCTATATTCAGTAGACCGGGCACTGTCAGACACAGGGATACCTAATGTGTATGTGTGTCACAGTTATTTTCTACTTTTATATGTATTCTAGGGAAATGAGTGATTTAGAACTTTTATTTACTTTAATTTTTTATTATATTTTTTTAAAGCTTCTTTTTTCCCCACTATTTTAAAGGGAGATTCTATACATTACTATTGCGGGTGGTCATAGAGCCCCCCCCCCCCTTGCTTGACTCGAGTATAAGCCGAGGGGGGCTTTTTCAGCACAAAAACTGTGCTGAAAAATTTGGCTTATACTCGAGTATATACGGTAATCATTTCTCTAAGGTAGGGATCACACTACCATTGGATTTCGTTATGAATAGCCTCAAGAAAAGCCATTCTTCTACTACTTTTAGAAGTCTTCTACGTGCCGCCGTTCCGTAGATATCCCGGTTTTCTTCAGTATGTAAATGAGTTTTCTCACAGCACTGGGGGCGGTCCCCAGCGCTCTAACAACACTGGGGCGTCCCCAGTGCTGTGAGAAAACTCTCCAGCGCCAGCATTTGTTCTTCTCCTGGTAAACCTCCTCGCAATTTCTTCATCTGTTGGCTTCTTCTGGATTTAAAATAGCTCTGCCATTTTCTTGTGGCTGCTCACACAGTACGCTTATGTAAGCGGCCACAAGAAAATGGCCGCAGACATGCGCAGTGGACTCTGCTCGATGACAGAGCCCACTGCGCATGCGTGAATTTTAAGTCCAGAAGAATCAGACGGAAGAAGACATCGCAGGTAGGCGTGCCAGAAGAAGACAGAGGCCAACGCTGGAGAGTTTTCTCGCAGTACTGGGGACGCACCGAGTGCTGTAAGAAAACTCATTTACTTACTGAACAAAACCGGGATATCTACAGAGCGGCAGCACGGAGAAGACTTCTAAAAGTAGGAGAAGAATGGCTTTTCTTAAGGCTATTCCTACGTGTTAGGAAGAAAAAAATTGGATTCAAATAATTGCAATAATAGCAACGGACACTACTGACGGTCACCAATGGTAGTGTGAAGGCCCCTTTACTTTCAGTATAACCATACTCTGTCAAGTGAGCGGTCCTAGGCTGGAGAAGACAGACAGGAACCGTCCACATCATGGCATAGATCATAATTTGCTGAAACTAACTACACTGATAGCTCGTGAACAGTAGAGAACTAGAGAAAAAATTCCAACTCTTTTGGTTTAGGATTAAAAAAAGCATGGGCGATTTCTTGCAGAGACAGCGCCAGACCTGTCACAAATTGAGAGCAATATTGCACGTTCGTTCTTCTGTCACTTCAATGGAACCGATTCTGCAATACTAGACGCAACCTGTGGGCAGTGAAGCAGCTTCTGGGGCAAGAAAAGGTAGCCAAGTTTTTAAAGAAATAAATACTGGGAAATGCCTTTAAAATAAGGACAATACAATGACTTTAGCTTATGGTTGGCCAGAGGAAAAACACGAGCGTCCAGTCAAAAGAGCATTAGGTGGCCACATTATAAAATATAGTAGAGAAAATTTTTTCCTATAGACACCTTACCAAAAATTACCATCCCATTGATATCAATGGCAGGCGGATTTCAGAAATCTGTCTCAGAACAGGCTCCAAATTTCTTTGAATGAACGGCCCCTAATTGTGATGTCTCATCCAACCATCCATCCAACATATTACACGGGGCATATACATGAGCTTCATACGAGGAAGGTGCAGATATCACTTGGTAAATAGTGGACGCCAAATACAGGCAGACTTCATCATCAATATCTAGACACCTAAAGTAACATCAGTCAAAGGGATCAGATAGGAAACAATGACCAGACAACATGCTATGTATATGGGAAAGGATATCTGTTACCGTCAGCAGTATACAAACAAAAATAACAGGGGTCAGCACTCATACTATAGAGGATATCCTTTATATTAGTCATTACTCAAGGGGCATATCCATTATAGGTCATTACGTCTAGAAAGGAATCCTTAGCCCATCTGGTCAGGTGGCCACTGTCTGCGCAATCCATCCGAAAAATGAATGTACATGTGGCCCTCTCCAGGTGCACCGAGAAATTCACATGCATGGCATCCATTCATTCACCCCACCACTGAATACGCTGGCCAGCACCCGCTCACCATGATGGATGGAGATCATGGGACACCATTCTGGGTACAGATGTCAAATATATGTATGGCTTATTATGAAAATAGGTCATAAATGTCTGTAATAGGGATAACCCTTTAATGGTCCATTTAATAAAAACATATGTAAATGATATCGCCTATACTTATACTATATTTAAGGGAGCTGAAGTTCTTTGCCACTAGTGCTGTTTGCAAATGATCAAATCTGATTGTAAGAACATTTCCATATACCAAGATGGCTGACACTACAGTCCATGGGTGAGGGGGTCCATCTATATTACTATATGGAGCAGAATATTAAATACATCATGTCTGGCCAGTAAATAAGGACTGTGTGTGGAATCTGTTGAGTGTAATTTCTCGCCAGGATCATAGTGCAGGCCGCAGCAGCAGGGGACAGGCCTGAGGAATATACAACTTGTTGCTTGTTTTGGGAATAAAGCCTCTTTCATCCTTATCTGATTACATTCTCTGTGCTCCACCACTAGCACAATGAAAGACTATTCTGTTAGGACGCTGCCCCCTCCCCCTTTATATGCCATCCCAGGACCAGGTCACTGCATGGATTCCACAATCCCCAGACATGATAATTAACATAAGCATGATTATCCTCTTATTATTGTATCATTACACCCTAATATCCCAGATAACACACCAGCAACAAGTGAGGAACAGTCGAAAGACATGTATACAACGTAGATATATTTTCATTTAAAGGGGTTGTCCAAAGTTGTTGTTTTTTTTGGGTTTTTTTTTTTAATAGCCAAAGAAAGGGTTACAAACAAACAAACACTTTATTGATTTCCCCTGCCGCTCCCACTCTCCAATATTTACCAGTTCCCCTATAATCTTTACTTCCTGGATCCAAATCCATACAAAGTAAATTGCCTCTGAACCAATCACTGGCCGGGGCAGGTCACCAATGAAGCATCTTACAGTGATTGGAGGAGCAGTGCAGGACATTGGGTTTTGTTTTTTTTATTTACTTAATTTTTTTTTTTTTTTTTAAGGTTTTTAACTCCTTCTAATCCTATAAATAAATAAATAAATCCCAAACAACCAACCCCTTTACAAGCCATTGACTAAACCGTCTCAAATCTTTCTGACCAATGATGGCTCTGGTACAACAAGTTCTATACTATTGTTATATTCTCCATACAACTGGACCCCTAGTGGCCATTTATGTATCACTAGTAGAATTACTTGGCTTTGTACCGGTTCGCGTGTGTATGTATGTGAGGTTAAAAACTTTGTTTGCTGCTGATATGAAGCCTAGATCTATGTGTATATCAGTGAGGCCTAGAGTAATAGACCTGTTAGCTACGGTACTTTTGCCTAATACCGGTCATGTGATGTGGAGGAAGCTCTTTGATGTGGAAGCCAGTGATGCCATATTTGCTTTTGTGAATATGGCACTGGAATGCTATAGAAACCTGGTGCCATATCAAGAATGCTACGTCCTAGAGAGCTGAAAGCTGGTGTAAAATCCTCTGAAGTGCCCGATTTACCTATGCGACAAATTTGGTGCAAATTGGCTCAGGCATTTGGCTGTGCATAAAGAACAAAATAAACTCATTTAGAGATAGATATATATATATATTTATGCCGGAGAATACCATTAGGGATCTTCCATTACTTAACTGTATAAGAGAACTAGGACACATTAGATAGTCTTCATCTACAAGTAAGGTCTTTACGGAAAATAACTTTTTCCCCTACTTTATAAGTAGTGAGGTAAAGTAGACATTAGATCGACGTACAACTGGCCGACACTGCCACGTGGGTCTTCACAACAGAAAAGGGGAGGGCATGGTGCTGAAGACAAAGTCCTATAGAGCTGCAGCCGGCTAGGTCCTGAGTGCATGGCCCTATCTGACATGTCTGCAGATGTATTAAGTTCCTCTCAGGTGATGACATCAGCGGCTCTTTCATCCTCTGTTAATTTATAACAAGCCTGTGGTTTCTGTCTGTTTTTATGAGTATGACACACTGGGCTTGACCCATATACACACTTTTCCTTCGGGAAATACCTCTCTTTGCCTCCCGCTTACGTAATAACTGCTGGCACTGGTGCAAAGTCTGTGACCTCTTATTTCACAATGCGTATAATATACTATATTATATAAAAACGCAGGTATCAGTATGGGGCGCTCACATATATATATATATATATATATATATATATATATATATATATATATATATATATATATATATATATATATTTTTAGTCAGTAATCCCAGTTCTCCTTTGTTTTCCTAAAAAGTGTTTATAGCGCCCTCACATGCCCAGTGGCGAACATTTTGGGTTGTTTTATAGGGGACATTTTTGACCATGCGGTCAAAATCATACATTAAAAAATATGCTCTGCCCCAGCTTAACCCTATTTATTTTACCTAGTACTGAAATAAATCTCTTTTTTTCTAATCTGTTACATTTTTTACTATTTTCTATATGTGTATATGGGGGCTGCCATGGTGCCTGAGCTTCTCCGCTCCTCACTACTAACTGTATTTAGTGTTTTAGACATGCTTTATGCGGGAGGGGGTTGATAAACTGTGACATCATCTATTGTCAGTAGCTGATACAATGATGGGTTAGTGGTATTATCTTCTATTGTAATACAGTATTCATGTAAATGAGGTGACTGCTGCGAAGAAAACCCCTATAGAACGGCAAGTGCCAATCTATTAGGCTTTGTGGCTAGAGTGAAAATTTTGTATTTTTTTTAAACATACAGTGATGAGGAAAACTTAAAAAAAAAATTAAATATTAAAATTTTTTAATTAAAATTATTTAATTATTAAAGTTAGAATGCAACGTTAAAGATATATATATATATACATACACACACACACACACACACACACACAGTACTATGGAATATGTTAGCGCTATATAAATAGCATCTGTTTCCCATAGAAAATCTATAATCTTCTCTCCATCATCTTCTATATCCCACGGCTGCACATACTGAAATTCTGCACCTTTAGTATTTGACCCATAAATTCTACCCCAAGTGTATGTTCTTGAGCACGGCATGCTGGAAGTTGTAGTTCGGCGGCCGCCCTGGAGTCACCGTCCTTGCCGTCTGCCCACACACTGGTATACAGGGAATCCTACAGCCATTACAGCCGTCATAAGACAGACAGTGTAAAAGTTTCCTTTAAAAGGTTAAACATGAAACAAAAATAAGTGGAAAGGAAAAAAAAAAAAACAAAGCTGCGTCTGAGAAAGCAATGGGTGAGTCTTCCCAACTGTCCTGGTGTTTATAGTGCACATGGACAGAAGTCTCCCGTAGCATGAGGCTCCATTTCCAGCCTTTATTTCCGCTCTAACTGCCACAAATTATACAACACTACAGCTGAACGCTGGGCCCCTTTCCTTTCATCTGCACGCCAAGAGCAATCACATTACCCTGGTAACCAGTGCTCACGTGACCAGCACCTGCTCTTTTGGCTGGATGCCATTGACTCAAGCCATCTGCTTCCCTCAATCAGCTTTCAAACATTGGCAACACCTGCGCTGCCGCGTTTTGTGGTCCCCTTTTATTTATATATTTTTTATTAGTATCCAAGTGAATCAGTGCAAAGGGGGGGAGAAGAAAAAAAAAAACAAGCAAACAAAATAAAAAAGGGGAAGGGGTGAAGGGCGAGAAAAAGCCTTAACCCCTCAGCTCCCGGGTGCAACTGCAACGATGGCACGAAACTAAAGGGTCAAAAGTAAAGAGGGCTGTGGGCGTTCGGTGGCCAGCATTTAATAGGTTAAACGTACCCAACCCCTACTAGCCACCCCCCCACCCCCTCCTATGAGTGACTAGTGAAGAGGACCAGAGGCAACTTTCAGTCTTCTAGCTCCCTCTCCAACATACAAAGCGGTAAAGAGGAAAATCAAAGCATTCCCTATAAATATTCATGAACGGCGTTCTTAATTTTATAAAACAGTTCATCTGTAAACAGGAGATCCGCTGCTTATGTGGAGGGGCGCAACACAAAGGCTGCTTATATTATTTATTATGTCATTTTTATCTAGCCAGGCATGACACACAAACACTGTCGAGGTTTGCCTACACCACATCTCGCTATTGTCTTAAAGGAGCTGTCCAGTTGGTTTGTTTTTTTTATATACATGTTTTTATTCTTTTAAAAGGCTAGTATAACATAAAAAGAAAAAGTAGTAATATATCTCACCAATCCCCCGCTGTGCTAGATTCATTGTTTTCTGGATCACCTCTGCTATCTACAGCACTTCCTGGCCCATTCTGAAACACAGGAAGTGACTGCTCGGCCAATCCCTGGAGGCAGCAGTGAGACGCCTCATTCCCCGATTGGTCAAGAAGCCATTTCCTGTGTGATGGGAGGGACAGGGAAGTAGAGACCAGCAGGGATCGGGTGGGCAAGTATTTTTTTTATGCCATTTTGGCCCCTTTTTTGAAAGATAACTTTTTAGATTAAACTTATTACTGAAATTGGATAAAAACATTGGGAATCATTCCCCTTAGCAATTTCCGTAGATAGCAGTTCCCTAATATAGCCCTATATGGGTCCCCATACACTGCTTTTATTTGTTTGGGCGCTGTTGAGTATGTTGTCCATTAACAGCAACCACAAAACAGGGCTATCCCATAAATCGGAAGTGGCAAACAACAACTTTAAAAAGCAAAAAATTCCATGCGTGATCAGGCTTTACTTGCAAAAATATTGAAAATTTCCAAATTGGTTAGACCTTTTTGCAATAATGGTGTGAAACTACTTTTTTCCATTAACAGGGAAAAGAAGAAGTCACGCGCAATAACAAGTCTGAGTAATAAGTGACTAAGTCTCCGTGTGCCTATAATTTTATATGGCAGGAAATAAATTAGTCGTGTCTGTGTCCCACCTCCTGTCAGACGACTCAGCTCTACCTGACCCTGCAACCATATCAATCTTTGGCATGACGGCAGACACCGAGAATATATTCAGCAATTGCTAACCTAATAAAGCTATGAAGTAACTTGAAAGCAGGAACATACGGAGAAGATTACTGGCTATTTATTTCCCTTAGAAGCTGCTGCCTGGTTTTTAGGCTCTGCCATATTAAGATAGTGCTGCGATCTGGGACTACAGTTCAGCTACACTGCCTATAAGGATACTAAGATAGTCAATGTTCCTGATTGGCTCAGGCTGCAGCTGTGTCCCTCCCACGAGGAGTCCTGCTGCTGCTGCTGCTGTGACCTTCCCATGAGGAGTCGTTCTGCTGCTGCTGTGCCCCTCCCATGAGGAGTCGTGCTGCTGTGCCCCTCCCACGAGGAGTCCTGCTGCTGCTGTGCCCCTCCCATGAGGAGTCGTGCTGCTGTGCCCCTCCCACGAGGAGTCCTGCTGCTGCTGTGCCCCTCCCATGAGGAGTCCTGCTGCTGCTGTTTGCCTCCCACGAGGAGTTCTGCTGCTTAGACTGTTATGTATAAACGTAAGTATATTGGAGGCTCAATGGGAAATTAGTGGTGTCATTGGTGAATCATTACAAGAGTATAGATACTAAACCACTCGTGGAGAAAGGAAGATCATCAGGTAACTACAACACATATACTCATGAGCATAAGCCAATGAACAAGCATTTCTAGGAGCATTTGCTTCTGATATTTGGCCCGTGCAACAAACCCTGGGATTAGCCAACAAATGAAAAAATATTTGCTTCCAAAAGCTGATCGATGGGGTCCTGATGTCTGACCCCGACTAATCTGATACTTATACAGTGGATAAGTCATCAATATCCTTTTTGCCCGGCTCTTGAACAACCATGATAACATTTTGGTGGCCATCACTAAGAAGAGTTTAGTCTACATGCTGAGCTCCATAAGACCAGGTCATGATTGGCTCCTAAGCACCCCCCTAGTTGTGACAGCAGGCAGCCACATCTCATACTGTCATACACTAGTCACAAATAAGGAAAGTGAGACAAGGCTGACGGTACTACCAGAATTGGTAGACAACCAGGGAGGGATCAGGGGGGCGCACTCTGGTCAAGGAGGTCAGACTCAGGTGGAATATTGCGTACACTTTATTGGAAGGCACTACCAGAATTGTCACTGTCCAGTTATAAGACGCTCTTACAGCAGTGTATGGGTTAGAATAAACTAGAAGGGGTTTTTTTTATGTGTATTATGTCTCCAGCCGTATCATTGGCCTTGTCAGATATAAATGTAAAGAATCACCAGTACTCAACCTTGTACATGAGTTCTTACCTCGATGAATGATGACTGATGTATTACATAAGTCATTCCTACACTGATCAGCCAAGACATCCAGTGTGATGAGGAGAGGAGGTGAAGAAACCCTTAATGACATTGCCCTACAGAATCCATAGGAACAGCTCCAACCTTCTCATCACATGAGAAGACCTCCAGTCCAAAACACACGCACAATATTTATGGATTAATATCTAATGACACTATATCATCGCTGGTAGACATGAATATTCCTGTCGCAAATGAAAGGGTTATGCCAGACTCTTAAAATTGGTGCCCTATCCTAGAAATATAACAATTATATACAAGGGAGCGACTTTCAGCACCTCCGATCAGTTGTCTGAAGGGTCCACTGTACTAAGACAAGCTCTGTATCTTTTTCAATGTTTATATCAGTGCAGACATTGATTAGTAAAGCAGTGAATGGGACAGACCTACAATATCCGCACTACTGCTACTAATAATATGCAGAATATGTCATCCAAACTAGTGGTCAGTGCTATAGCTAATCGGTGGAGGTGTGGAGAGATGGACCCCCATTTATCCCATATTAAAAAGGGTTTTTCCTGAGTCTTTTTTTACTTATTCTTTTGGTTCTTTATACGCTAAACCCCAGACTTCTGGTCTGATTCAACATCAGGTCAGGTGATCGGAACCAGCACCAGTTCCCTCCTCCTCCCTCTGTTCTATATTCAATGGTATTACGTATATTTTGAGGCTGTGGGAGTCATATCATTGTAGTAGTAAAATCGGCCCCTTATACATGTAATACCACTGAATACAAGGAGGGAGGTGGTGGTGTCAGGTGCTGGTTCCAACCATGTGACCTGGTGTTGGGACCACCCTGGGAGCCTGAGGTTCAACAAAAAGAACCCAGGTAATAAGTAACAGACTCCTTGGAGGACCCTTTAATGTCTTAGAATGGACCATGAATTTTAAAAACCTGGACAAGGGTTGGTTCACACTAGCACTTGTATTCCGTCCGCAAGGAGTCCGCATGGAGACCCAAGACTTGCAATTGCAAGCGATGTGCTTGCAAAGCACATGGAGCCCATAGACTATAATGGGCTCCTTGTGCTTGCCACGCACTGCCCGCACAAATGAATTGTTCAGGCAGTGCGCGGCAAGCACACAGAGCCCATTATAGTCTATGGGCTCCGTGTGCTTAACTGCACAGCGCTTGTATTAGCGTTGGTATTCCGTCCAGGGGGGGGTCTCCATGCGGACGGAATACAAGCGCTAGTGTGAACCAACTCTAACCCCTTAAAAATAGGCAGGTCAAGGAGACCCTCATCATTGTTGTACTTGGATGATAAAATTTAGGAAATCCCATAAGTGCAAACTCCAGACAGTAATTGGGCTACGTTCACATGGCATTATTCGGAGTCTACTCCGAATTCCAGCCAGAATCTGTCTCCTGCTGTTTTCAGTGGAAGGCAGAGACTGACGCAGGTTGCTGGAAAAAATTATGCATCTTGCTCAGTCTTTCCTTGGATTCTGCGGCTGATCCAACCACAAATCCCGTGGCGTGAGACACTTTGCTGTTAAGGCCCATTCATTTGAGGTTACTCAGGGAGTAAATGCCGTCGTGGAAAGCAAAAGGCCAAAAAGTCTGCCTCAAACTCCTCAACACTTTCCACTATGTGAACTTGGCCTTCATATTTATATTGATATTTAAAGGGGTTTTCCCGGACTTCTCTATCAATTATCTATCCACAGGAAAGGTGAAGATCATATTAGTAGAAGTCGGACATTGTGCAACAGATCAGCATGGTATCGCATCTATTTGCCATTTACTTTTATGGGAGAGCGCTCCAGTACCATTGCCCGGTTTAGAAGCGAATTGTCTCTTGTATGCGTTTTCTTCTATTGCCGTCAACGCAACAGTGCGGTTTTATATATAGAGGAGGACGGTATCCATTAGTATAAAAATACATGGTGGGATTGCTCTTTCAAGGGCAGGAAACGCAATATGCAAACACTTCTTAGTAAAAGGCTTTTCCACAAAACCTGAAAACTGTAAAATTCTCAGAAAGCATTGTAAATTCTAACACTAATCTGACGTATATTTTAATCCTAATGAAAACAGTGTTTCAGAGCCGATTTGGATTAGGTACTTCAGACTGTGCCTCCATCTGGAAATTATAGACTTCCCAACACTAGCCACAGCTTGAAAAACAGGTTCAGATGTTTAGCAACTATGTTGAAGAGTTGTAAGACATTATGAAATCCAAACGCACAAATTTGGCTATAAACGTATATCCTAAAGCTTTACTGGCAAACTACTATTCACACCTGAACATATACCGCAAAGACAAACACACATGCTGCAAATATTACTTGGTTGTAAAAGGACCAGAACAGGTAATATGATGAATTTACAATCTATGAATCGACCAAACAACGAGAGATGCGAGCTTCGGCATTCCAATTAAGGGAATATTACAAAAATACAGGACGAGGCCCGGACTGACAACATTTCCAAAAAATTGGTTTCACACAACTCAACTTCATTTTTGGCCATACAAATCCCTTCAGGAAATTTTTTGTAGATCTTATGACGGACTTACCACCAGATTAGTAAAGTGTTATTTAAATTCTGCAACATAATAAACCGGTCCTACCAAAACAAGAAAAAAGTTGCCTAAATTTGTGCCGCTTACCTTGCCTTCTTGCTGGTCTTTGCTTTTGGTGTAGTAGACTTCACCTTTTTCTCTTTTGGCTCTTTGGGGGTTTTGGGCTGTTTAGGAGCCTTGGGTTCCTTCGGCTCTTTCTTTGCTTTGGGCTCTTTAGGCTCCTTGGGTTCTTTTTTAACCTTGGGCTTTTTCTTCTTCTTGCCATCTGGTGCTCCTTCAATTGAGAACTCTGGGTTCTCTCCCGGAAATCCTTCATGACCAAAACCTTGGCTACCATCCGCGGCTATGTGGTTGTTTTTTTTCTTCCTTTTTTTCTGCTGAGGCTGAGACTGCAATGATGGCAAAAAGTCTTCTGTGGTCATTAAAGGAGCATTGGGGCCACCAAGTCGAGTCATATCCGGCACAGAATTATCAAGAAAAGGTTCCGATGGGGAATGCTGAAACAAAAAGAATACTGTTTGATATGGTAGTCAAGTCACAATATCACCATTGTCCTTCAAAAATGGACAAGATACTAGTCAGCAACTAGTACATGTAACATATACAATATAGTAAAACAGTGGTCCATAGACCATTTTACTACAGTGAATGTAGAAGAGTGTTGTAAGGGGCCAGATGGTCAAAAGCCAACTAGCAACCAATAATACTGGTATCACCGAAAAACTAGAACCAGAGAGATGATTATAGCACAGTATTATAATATAAGTCGAAGGTTGAACAACAGGTGAACAATGAACGTTTGGAGAAAGATGGTTTTTCACACATTTCGTCCCATATTAGTCATCAGCTGCTTAAACTGGCCAAACATCTTCCAGTGACTCCAGAAGGACATGGGAACATTCCGGAAAGATTGCTCTTGGTCTAGTGACTAGTAGATGACAATTTTAACGCCATCAACTTCTTCACAGACAATGACAGTCTTGCTCAGCTAAGATGTGTTTTGTTTAACTCCACCCAACGAACGCTACCTATTTTTTTTAAACCAAGTTTTTATGCTCAACATAGTAAAGAATTTTTATTTATTTTTTAAAGGGATTCTACCACTAAAACACATTTTTTTCTAGTTACCACGTCGGAATAGCCTTTAAAAAGGCCATTCGTCTCCTACCTGTGGAAGTGCTCTCCGCCGCGCCGTTCGTTCAAAATACCGGTTTGTACCGGTATGCTAATTAGTTCTCTCGCAGCGATGGGGGCGTCCCCATTGCAGGAGCAGCGATGGGGGCGTCCCCATTGCAGCTCGAAAACCGACCGCAGCACCGCCTCTATGGTCTTCTGTATCCTCCCCTTGCTTCTTCAGCGTCTGTCAGACGCCTGCGCAGTACGCTCTGTTCGGCGAAGATTGCCGAACGTATTGCGCATGCGCGAAATTGCGGTGCCCGCACTATGGCTGGGACCGCAATTTCGCGCATGCGCAGTACGTTCGGCAATCTTCGACGAACAGTGCGTACTGCGCAGGTGTCCGACAGACGTTGAAGAAGCAAGGGGAGGACACCGAAGACCAGAGAGGCGGCGCTGCGGTCGGTTTTCGAGCTGCAAAGGGGACGCCCCCATCACTGCTCCTGCGATGGGGACGCCCCCATCGCTGCAAGAGAACTAATTAGCATTCCGGTACAAACCGGTATTTTGAACGAACGGCGCGGCGGAGAGCACTTCCACAGGTAGGAGACGAATGGCCTTTTTAACGGCTATTCCAACGTGGTAACTAGAAAAATATGTGTTTTAGTGGTAGAATCCCTTTAAGTTTTCATTTCACTTCATTTTAAAAAATCCTATGCCCTGCAAATTTTACTCTGGCCACTAAGGCCCCATTCACACAGGGCAAGAGGGGGCGGATTTTGGCACACAATCCTAAAAATCCGCCCCTTCACAATAGAGGTCTAAGTAGACTGCTAGCGGTTCTTTTTTTCCGTTAGTGGTTTGTTCCCGCTAGAGGAAAAAAGAAGCGAGCTGCCCTTTCTTGAGGCGGATTCCGGATCAGGAAATCAATATACAAGTGAATGGGAGGCGGAAAACCGCGTTGCAAAAACTGCGCCACGGTTTTTAAAAGTCTATTTGCTGTGCTGCAGGGAAACACCACCTGGTGTTTTTTGAGGTGGTTTTTTATCAAAAACCGTCTCAATGTCCAAAAACCGCTTCCTAATTCCTGAAGCGTTTTTTTTCCGGACCAAATTCCGCCACACCCTATTCACGTGTGAACTAGCCCTAAGAGTTTTCTTTGCAGTAGTCAACTCATTTACATCAGACCATTATAATAGAAGATAGTGGCTCTATAGACAAGACTACACAACCCCCATCATTGTATCACTATGGACAATAGATAACACAGAGCTTTATCTCCTCTCCCTCCTGCCCTCAGCAAGTCTAGGAAACTCTCCCATAAACCTCAATGAGTCAGCTCCAGACTACTACTGCTCATGGCCTGGACTATGCTGTAAAGCACATCACTAAATGCTGTTAAACAGAGCAAAGGAGACGCTCAGGCAAGATGACAGCCCCCATAATCAAAAAAAATTAATAAAAAAAAAAAAAAAAAAGCTTCAAAATATTGATGCATGTCGCTGTATTTCATATGATTTTAATAAATCATTGGCAATACAATCCTTTTACAGTGGCCGCACACATCAGATTAAAGTCGGAGGCATTATTTTGACAGAAGATCCATAAGTTCTAAAACTGCCCTATAAAAAGTTTGTGTGTAAATTAAAAACAAAAATTGGTGTAACTCCAGATGTGCTATGGTCTATATTATACTATACTATAAAGATTGGCGACTCCGCATCCACTAAGAGATGTTTATTTAACACACAAACCAGTGATAAATGGGGGAGGGGGCAGGGTGGGCTGAAGTTTAGCAATGTTTGGTAGACCAGCAACGTCTTACATCTTCTAGGAAAAGCTGTTTCTGTAAACATTTAACAAAGAACAGATGGTCTCTCCTAATCACGTAGAGAAAAAAACCCGACTAGATAGCTCCTTTA
The DNA here is from genome assembly GCF_031893055.1 of Leptodactylus fuscus. NCBI lineage: Eukaryota > Metazoa > Chordata > Amphibia > Anura > Leptodactylidae > Leptodactylus > Leptodactylus fuscus. The sequence goes on from NC_134268.1 coordinate 54,741,586, forward strand.
ATGCCCACAAAAACACACCAATGATTCTAGAAAATTGGTCACAATATCAAGGCTTCATCATGTGTTGTCATCAGCAATGTATCAGAGGTAAAGCTCTCCATGGGCGCTCAAGCCGGTATTCGAGGATCTAGTAAACATGGTTGAACCAACCACGTGATAAAAAAATGTGTCATAGATTCAGAGAACATCCATAGCATGACGAACGATGAGCCATTTGTTGGCGTACATCCTCCATCTACGCAGCTATAGGGTTGAGATAGAAGCAACAGGTAAACAACTGCTTGAATGGGTTGGCTGTCAGGAGAAAATTTTTGAGGAAAGAGGCAGAATGAGACAAAAAAGTACCTCTGATATTTACTGGGTTACTAGAAGGCTCTACTGCCTGGTCCCGTTTCTATATACACAGTAAATGCCCACCCGGCCAACCACTGTCGCTTGACTCAGACATTACCCAAGTTCAGATGGGAGTAGTAAGCATCGGAGCAACAGAAGCAGGAAATCTGTGAGGAATGCATTTTATTTTTTAAAACCTATTGTGCCCGATTTCTCAAAACCTACCTACGTCACCCCATTTCATGAGACCACGTCAAAGACCAAATATTAGCACACTTTTGCCTATCAAATTTATATTGACTCATGAGGACCTTTAAAAGGGAGTCTACTATCACCAAAATCTCTTCTAGACCACTTATTGCTATTGCATGGTAACCACACCTTTGATGTGTCAAAGTACAGGGTTTCTGATGAGGTTTCTAGTGGTAGAAGACCTAAAAACCAACTGCCTCTAGGTCTGACCACAGGGTTTTACAGGGGTCTCAAAATTTCTTGATCTCAGGTTACAATATTCAAACATACAATGGTCTTTTTTGGACCTCGTAAATTGAAAACAGACTCAACATACAATGAAGGTCCCAACAAACCAGCATGGTAAGTTCACTGGTAAAACCCCTGTATTCGCGAACTACATGTATGGATTGGCTGACTAATAGCTACATGCTATTTTTCAGCCAAGGGAAAAAAAGTACGGTACTCTCTCTTTGAATTCTATAGATTTACATATCAGCATATATACAAAATAAAAAAAATCTGGTCACTAGATAGTGTTAAAAATAGTCAAGTACAACCTCACGTGAATATCACATGACAAACTGCACCATGTCATTATCAAAATCTAGAACAAAATGCAGGAGCAGTGTGTAAAAAAATTAAGTACACCCTTATGGCTTCCATAGGAATTAAGAGGATAAGCAGCAGCAAGTGTGGGCATTTCTATAAAAGTAGAGGTTTTGGCAGATCGCTGGTATGGAGCATTCACGCATATGTTAACACACTGCCAAGTAGGAAAGATATCAGCAATGATCTTCCAGAAGCAATTGTTGTTTCCTATCATCAATCTGGAAAGGGTTATAAGGCCATTTCCAAACAATTTCAAATCCATCACTATACAGTGAGAAAGGTTACATCAGGAGAACTGTAATTCTTCCTAGGAGTGAACAGATCGCCAAATTCACCCAAAGGTCATGTTCAGATAAACGACAAAAAACCCAAGAACTACTTCAAAGTCTTTACAGCCTTAGCATGTTAAACGTTCAATGGCTTGTTTAGAAGGGTTGCCAGGACAAAGCCTATTCTTTCAAAAAAGAACAAGGCAGCATGGCTTAAGTTTGCAAAGCTACATCTGAGCAAACCTCAAGACGCCTGGAACATGTCCTTTGGAGAGAGAAGACCAAAGTGAAGATGTGTAGCCATAATACAGAGTGCCATGATAGGTGAACACCAAACACAGCATATCAGCACAAACACCACGCATGGTGGACGGGAGGTTTTAAGCTTGCTGTCGAGTCAACCTTGAACTCCTCCAATATCGAGTTATTCTGCTGACAAATGCAAGGCCAACTATCCAACAGTTAATGCTTGGCCAAAACTGGGTCATGCAACAGAATACCAGCAAACCCACAACAAAGTGGCTAAAATAGAAAATCAAGGTGCTACAATGGCCCATTCATAGTCCAGACTTCAACACAACTCAAATGCGCGGATTTTGGCACCGAGAGTGACGCGGGGAGTCAAAACCCGCCTGCCACGACTGTTGCGGCTTCCCCCTCCGGAGTCGGCTCAAATGAATGGGCCGAGCCCGGAGGTTACTGCCGCCAGGCGGACACTGCGGCTCAACGAGCCACGAAATCCGCCTGAAGCAAGGGCAGCTCGTTCGGAAAAACTATGTGTATTACATGCCATAATGCACCCCCTCTGTGCCCGTGTGAACGGGCCCTAAAGGGGCTCTATCATTGGGAAAAGTCATGTTTAACTAATCACATCCTTGAATATTCCACACATACCTTTTGTATGTAAATCGCCTCAGTGGTTTTTGAATGAGCCTGTTTTTAATCATATGCTAATTAGCTTCCAGCCAGCACAGGAAGTTCCCAGCAGCACTCGTCTCTGCTATTCTCTCCTACTGTGTGTGCAAGCAGGAAGTTATCAGCAGCAGCCTGTGCTGTATACATACACAGGAAAGAATATCACAGAGGGTGCACAATGAGACTTCCGGGGTGCACCAAGAGGCTAATTAGCATATGAATAAAAACAGGCTCATTCAAAAACCACTGAAGCAATTTACATACAAAAGGTAGGTGTGGAATAGCATTTCTAAAGACTATGCAAGGATGTGCTTAGTTAAAAATGGCAATTCCCAATGATAGAGCCCCTTTAAGGGAGTATTCACATGGTGGAATTTTTAACTTATTGTGAAGTGGATTCTGCCTCAAATTAAGCAACAAATTTGGCGCAATTTCTGTCAGGAGCCCCTCTGCTGATTAGGCCCCTTTATCGGACCCCAATTAGTGACAGAAAGCTGCAGCAAAAAGTCAAAGGGGCAGAAACGGAATAGGAATTCTGCTTCAGGCCTAGGTTGGATTTATCTTATTTTAAGACCTTCTAAGGACTATCTATATTATCTTTATATGATTTTTATTTTTGTATTTTTGGTGAAATTCTTCTGAAGCAGTTACGAGTTTTCCATAGAATTACTTTCTCAAGTTACATTTGTTTCAACAAGCGGACTCTCGGAATGGAATACCAAATGCAGATGTGAACCAGGCCTAAGAACTAGAACACTAACTGTAATATAGATTTGTGGGTATTCTAACACGTTATCCATTGAAACCTACACTGGCCCAGATTTGATATAGAGACACACACAATTTCATTCATCTCTTGCAGAAATCGCACAAATTCACATTGTGAAACATTATATTAGATAGGCCCTATATGGAGGCATAGAGTGTAGCTTGTATTACGCACAGTGGCTGTGACCATGTCGAAAAAGAGACAATACTGTAATATGGCCAACCCCTTATATACTACTCTAATTAAATTCATATTAGAAATATCAGGGACTAGCATCTGCCCGCGACTTCGTCTGCAGGTTGGTGTTGGCGCTGAGCCGCTTGCATTTAGCCAATTGCTGTTGTGGATGATCCACCTGCTCTCATGTCTCAGCTCTGCTACATCGCTGCATATGCGCAGCATACTTAGTTGTATGTACATCTCTGCATATGGAGAGCGTACTCAGCTGTGCTACAGTGCTGCCTAAGCTCTGCTACATCTGGCCATTTGGATTACAGGGGTGTTCTTATGTCAGTGTCTGAGCAGCTTCTGTGTTGGAAACAGCTGAACGGATGTTGCAGAAATTTGGCACAGTTCGATCAGCCTTCTCCTGCATCTCAGCTCTGCTACATCGTGCATAGGATACCCGGCTGTATGTACATGTTTGCATATGGAAAGCCTATAGAGGTGTGCTACAGCGCTGCCTAAACTCTGCTACATCGTGCAATTGTGATTACAGGGGTTTGGTTATGTGACTGTCTGAGCAGCTTCTGTGTTACAAAGGGCTGAACGGATATTGCTGAAATATGCCAAAGTTCTACCCCCTCCCCCATCAGAGGCAGAACACCACATTCCCTGTAGTACTCACTGAAACTCTACACCCGATATAGTCCTCTTGCCCACACACAGCCTGCATGTTCTGTAGTCTCCTGATCTTCTAAGAGACTCCATTTTCTTCAGCTTTCACACTGTCCAGCTTCATCCTATATAGCTCAGCCCACAAAATAGTGTGTAGCTCTGTCCACTGCCTAGCATGATCCTATCTGAGAATGGCTCAAGCACCTGTGATGACGTCATCACAGGTCCTTTAGTGTTGTGTGAACCTAAATTCCTTCACTGCGGTCGTGTAGTGACATCATTTACCGGGATAAAAAGTAGCCTATGTTTTAATCATGGTACCTATCTATGTATGTGGCAAATTTCATGCAAATCCGTTCTGCCGTTTTTGCGTGATTGAGGAACATCCAAACTCACAAACATCCAAACCCACAAACTTTCACATTTATAATATTTGTAGGATAACTTCAGTTTTATATAACAGACATGTGTAAACTGAATTTGTTGATGGCGTCTATTTCTTCCTGTATTGGTAGATTCACACTTGGCGTTACGGTTTGGATCCAAGGTAAAAATCGAAAATGGGTTAGAGCAAATACATAGCAAATCTACATCAAAACCCTTACGTAATGCATACATATTTAGCAAAATGAAAAATTCACTGTGGCCAAAGTTGTGGCATAAGAATATGTCAAATGTGAATCCAATAGAGTCGAGCTCGATATAATTCAAACAGATGGGAGATTCTCGATTTTCAGCTCGATTTTGTGAAAACTAAAAAAAAAACTAAATTAAAAGTTCAGGTGACAGTGAGGGGTCGTCATATTTGATGAAGACTTCCTTTTTCCTACGGTCCGACTAATCGCTACAGGGAAATATAACATTGATCGAGAAAAATCAAAGCTGACCTAAAATAGCCAAAGGCCAATGTGACAAAATTCAACGTAAAAAAAGCTGAGCGGGATACTGTACTGGCAAAGGGGGGGAAAAAAAAACAAAAAACCACATGAAAGAGTTAATTCTCCCAGGGCGCACATTTCAATAGCCTATGCTAATATAATATAAAAGGACTACAGCAAAGCTTAGCATCTGCTAACAGCAAATCAATGCTACAAAGTGGGCCAGCGGCCGGCAGCGTGTAGCGCAACTTTACACCAGCAAAACGACACATGCTTCCAGTTTGCAGCAAACTGGGTCTATTATGTAAAGATAGCAGGATGAGGATTTAATCCAATGAAAGGTACAAAGGTAAAACTAGGGGAAGGCCGCGTGCTTTCAATCCGGATTAGACCCAAACAACCCTACTTAACCCTTCCCCACAGACATCATTTACCTATAGGGTGCTTTAATAAGTAAAGCCGTGACAGCTCCTACCACTACGAGACTGAAGGACGATTATATTTATTGAATGTTTCCCTCCATCAGACTGCTTGCCACTGGCCAAATCCTTCCTGTGAGAGCGTACAGTAGGTTATTTGAAACACAACCACTTATGCTGAAGTATTCCTGAAAGTAGATCATTAATATTTTAGTCTGCAAGCCAGCTCATAGGGAGAGAGGAGACGGCAATTGGAGTACACTCTAAATGTCTAATACGTGAAAATAAGGTCAAACGGAGCAAGCAATTCCATGCCATCTGCTTCAACGGTACTCCATGATACATTAAAAGAAAATATAGGAGTGTAAAAGGAGTAGAAGTAGTAACTATCCAATGGATGGATCACCTCTGCCGGAGCAAGTGGGGCCGCATTTTGACAGCTCGCCTCTGCGGGTCAAGACACTGCTTTTGCAATGGTTCGTACCTACCAAAAGTGGTCCTAAAGGAGAGCAGATGATAAACCAGTGACGGGGTCATGGGAGCACAAAGGTAAGATATACAGGAGGAGAGACAAGGTTAGCCTCTCCGGGTCAAGACACTGCTTTTGCAGTGGTTTGTACCTACATACAATGAGGTCCTGTAGGGGGGCAGCTGATAAACTAGTGATGGGGTCATGGGAGCATAAAGCTCATAGATACAGGAGGAGAGACAAGCTTAGCCTCTTTGGTGTTCTGGGCCATGGTCTGCTGGGAAATTTTGGGCCCTGGCATTCATGTGGATGTTACTTTGATGTTACCACCTACCTAAATATTGTGGCAGACCACGTACTCCTATTCATGACAATGGAAATCCATAATGGCAAACGCCTTTTTAAGTTTCGGCATATGAGGAATATGGCAAGGTGATAACTTGGCCTAAAATTTCCTAAATCTCCACCTAACCAAGTATCTGCATGATATACTAGAAAAATAAGTCCGATCCACAAAGACCTCATCTCACAATCGAATATTAGCAGGTGGTTTTACTATCATGTCCAAGCAGGGGTAAGGAGCAGCAATCTTTGACCATTTTGGGTGAAATCGTGAAGAAGTTGTATTACATATTAATACCGTATTTTTCGGACTATAAGACGCACTGGACTATAAGACTATTAGAGGAGAAAAATAGGGAAAAAAAAATTTCAGGCAAAAAATGGTAAAATATTTAATATATGGGAGTTGTAGTTTTGGAACAGCTGCAAGGCCACATTGACAGGTGACCCTGCAGCTGTACGGGGATGTATAGGGCGTATTTTTTGTGGGGCCAGGTGTAGACCGGGCATTTTCAGACACAGGGATACCTAATGTATATGTTTCACAGTAATGTTATACTTTTATATGTATTCTAGGGAAAGGAGGTGAACTTTTATTTATTTTATTTTTTATTATATTTTTTTTAAGTGTTTTTTTTTTTTTTTTACTATTTTAATATCCCCCGCCTAGGGGGCTTGAACCTGCAATCATTTGATTGCAAGTCCCATAGACGGCAATACAAGTGTATTGCCGTCTATGGGAGATTCTATACATTACTATCGCGGAGGGTCATAGACCAGCCGCGATAATAATATATATCTATGACAGGCCTGGGAGCCTTCATTAGGCTCCCGGCTGTCATCGGAACAGGCCGGCTCCTGCCGCTAAAGAAAACCAGCGGTGGCAGTAGCGCGGCAATCCGCAGGCCCCGGCAGCTAAGACACTCCCCGGCATCCGCCGGTCTATTACAGCAGATGCCGGGGAGTGTCTTAGCTGCCGGGGCCTGCGGATTGCCGCGCTACTGCCGCTGAAGAAAACCAGCGGTGGCAGTAGCGCGGCCATGCTGCAAACCCACATTCAGACTATAAGACTTATAGTCCGAAAAATACGGTATATAATAATTAGATGTATAGATTGTTGCATTTTTATTTTTTTCACAGCTTTATGATGAAATACAGGTCCTTTACTTCTTCTGACCATTTCTGGAGAATGGAGACCCAAAAACCCCCAAGGCTCACTCCTCTTATACAGTATATTGATCCCATGCTATAGTATTTTCTTGGGAAACCTATGCAGAGAAATGTGCTGAATCTACTGGACTGTATACTACTATAGTGTAGGTCATAGGGTTACCCAGCATGCATCTGAACGTAGTAGAGGAGGGGACTTTGGATAGTGTTTACGTGCAGGCAGGCGAAGTGCAGGAAAGCTGGCACGCTTCTCTAGTCATGACAGTGTGAATACGTACATTGCACAATTACCAAATAGCCGGTCTAGAAACTGTCATTAAAGGATCTTCAAGGAAAGGTCACCTTGAACAAGCCCCCATGCATCTCTGCAGCGACGGGCTTGACAGAAGGTGAGAGCGGAGAACGACAGTTTATAATCAGACCTGTCGGAAACACTTACTGAGAATAGCTGTGCATGTAAGACTGGAGCCTAAACAGATTAACATGCTAGAAAGTCAGGCTGAACTATCCCTCCCAGAGGAGTCTGTAATGCATTATAGCCGGAGAATGCAGGCTACAACTGGAAAGCCATACGGCATATGTATAGTGCCGAGTGTAAGGTACCAGGGCCGGAATACAATGCACCAGGCAAAGTAACCTGGCTAAATGGGGGAGTGCAATACAGAACATAGCCGACACTCAACTACATCGGCAAAAAGTGGTCCCCTTAGAGCCTGCCACTGGCTGTCCAGGGGATTCACCTGGATGCTGTATCAGCACATTGTTATAACCACAAATGACACTACTGTAAAGCTGTGTAATATATCTCTTGCTGAATATACTGTCTTAGGATCTGTCTGACCTACAATTAAAAAGGTTGTCCAGAATTTGGAACAACTGGGGAATGTGCTTTATACACACATATACAATATGCATATTATAAAATCAGGGACATATTTTATACCTCCCCTAGGCAATACCACACAGGCTATACTGGACAACCCCTTTAAGGGAGGGTTCACACGGAGTATTCTGGCTCGTCATTTGGTACGTAGACGCCGCGGGAGGTTTTGCGGGCCATATATGCTCCCATTGTTTTCAATGGGAGCCGGTACCGTACACGCGGCGCTATTTTGCGGCTGCCGCAAAATCACGGCTGAAAAATAGCGCCGTGTGTACGGTACCGGCTCCCATTGAAAACAATGGGAGCGTATACGGCCCACAAATCCTCCCGCGGCGTCTACGTACCAAATGACGAGCCAGAATACTCTGTGTGAACCCGGCCTAAGTAAACTGCGACAGGAGAAAAGGTAAGGGCTTATTCACACAACATTCAGTTTAACAACACATTCAATCTAATTGGAGGCTCCTTTTTATGGATGTCAAAAAAAAAAAAAAAAAAGTGACATGCATTATTTTTGTCCGTGAAAAAGTACATGCCTAGTGGGATGCGAATAGATCCACCGAAAACCTTGGCCATTATTCACACCATGTGAATAAGCGCGGTCCATGCACTTGCACTGACACACACAGCCATGTGCACAAGGCCTGAGTCAATGTGTTAATGACTTCTCCAAGAGTTGATTGAAGTATGAGTTTTACAGGTTCTTTGACCTTTAAATAAAGGCACACAAAGCCTGGTTACTGACAAATCTGTTCTTCTCAAGAAAGATTGTATAGGGAGCTATTATACACTAACACTTGTGATTTACTGCTACTTACACATGAACTTGCAAGATTAAACTAAAGCAAATATGGAGAATTAGAAGCGGGTTCTAAAACTTATGTAATCGCTCTCTTAGTATGTACCAAGCCTCAATTCATACAAACATTCAGAAGATGGAGGGTTTCTTCCTAAATATAAGGAGTTAAAACACAAAAACGGTGGGACCGCAGTGAGAACATGCTACAGTTCCAGCAGTCTCACACTTACTCAATTTGTCAAGTACACACAACAATCGAGCAGTGACTAAAGCCACAAGTTGTCGCTGAAAGACAGATAACCTAACCACCGCACTTCACATCCTCCTTCAGCTTGTGTCACAATAAGGGAAACAGTCTGGAAGGAGACAGAAGAACGCCGCTACACGCACACTACACATATGTATTTACTTCCTCCTAAAGTGTAGTTGCCCTTTAAATGTACGATATGTTATAGCAGATGGTGAACTGATCCAGCTATGTTTGCACAGCTCTGTTTACTCTCAAAATAAAGGATGGTTCACTGTCTGCTGCCATTTTCTGTAAAGCTCTACAATGAGGAGCTATCAGTTTTATGATGGCCTTGATAAGCACCGGATTGTATACATGTACTCTATGGATGGTGCGTGCTTAGAGTACAAAGTTGAGCTGTCCCCTTGTCAAGTTAAATCAATTGAAACCGGGCGACAGCCGAGAGGCCACCATTACAACCTCCGCATGTAAAGCCACCCAGCTCGCCTTTACACCTAAAAAGCTATAACGCTTAAAGAGGACCAAGCCCCATTCCTGAAGTGTATTCCTCATGACATAATTCTGGATCCTCTCATTTCAACTTCTCTGTTCCTCTGTTGTTCCTCCTGGAAATTCTAGGTCAACATTCCTTCTGTGAAAGGGGTGTGCCCCTTCATACTCTGGTACTGTCAGCAGTGATTGGACAATGTCAGATTGTAAGGACACACCCGATTGTGAATTTATACATAGTTTTGCGCAGTTGCAAGAAAACTGGCCCCGAACTAGGGGGTGTAACCATTTCCTAAAAGAGAGCGGTGACAGGTCATCTCTGACTCAGCTGTGATAAAATACCTCCATTCTGGGGTCTGGGAAAGTTGGAATAATGAGATCATAGCGGTGGCACAGCTTTATAAGTGAATATACACTTTTTGTGCATGGCTGAATGTGTAACTCGTAACAATCTAAAAATAATATAAAAATTGAGATGAATTGATATAAGAGAAGTTTCTCCCAACAAAAGGACAGTATGTACTACAAGAGACAGGAAAGTCCGTACACCACCGATAAGAAGTGACTCACGTACTGATGTAAGAGACAACCTCAAGACTCTCCTGCCTATGACCTGGAAGAACAAGATATCTCACCCAAGATCCAGGGAGGCTACCTAGACTGAGAGGAGTGGTTACGTCCTGTCCAGATTAACCTATTTTCAATGGGGATCAAAGAGCTGTGAAGGCATTAAAGAGACATCTCATGCAGGGTGCTAAATGGAAAGTGACACTAAAGAGGGCCGTTCCACATCTGCTCAGTCTGGCATTGTGCTGGCCCCACCAGCTGCTGGACAGCAACTTTCCTCTACCGCCGCACAAAAGCGTCACCCCTCCCTCCCCCTCAGTTGCCCAATATTTTTGCACTCCTTATGTAACATGCAGGACAGTTGCAGGAAATGTGCAACCGAGCTGGCAATGCTAACCCGTAGCACAAAGGATAGCGTCACCTTGTAAAGTGCAAACATCAAAGAGATGTCCATGTCCTGGCCAACAACGTTCTTTTCACTTCGTCATCGAATCTATGGCAAATTACAAATTTTTCAAGGACGATAGAGCTTGAGAGGGCTCTAGAGATGTGAAGAACATCTGGAAGTCAGACCACACGTGGCTCTCAAGATGTCCACTGACCTAGTACTGATATCAGCATGGTCATATAGATCATAGCATGAATGCAATATCAAGATGAGGTTCCATAGTAGCAGCAAAAAGTGACCACGACCACATATGACGAAAGCCTTCCCCCCCCCCCCCCTACAGTACAAGGGCCCACCTTTTGTGAACAATATCTGCAGCCATTTAAAGGACTTTACGGTAAGCGAGCTCAGCCAGGATTAAATTATTTCTACTCCCACCAACTGCGCGTCAGCATGGATGTAATTATGGGGAAGCCTGCTAAGCAAGTCTCCTTAACCCCTGTACTGGCAAGGCGAGCGCCGCCAAAGAACAGCGCTCTCGCCACCTTCCCTGGCCGTGAAGGGGTTAATCCTATCTGCGCTGCGACAGCTGTTCCTGAATTTATATGTAAAATGAGATTACGTGATTAAGTAAGCAAGCTTGATAAATGAGAAGCCATTTTTTACGACAATGATGTACCTTCAAGCTTCTTAATGGTGGAATTTGTCATCGAGAGATACACAGATATATGTTTTTTTACCTTATTATATTATTTTAATGCTTTTAAAACTGAGATATCATTAAAGAAAAAAAAATCCAATCTACTGCATATAACTAACTTGTTCTTTCACCTTCAGTATACTTCCCCTTTAAATTAACAGGGGAAAGTGGGTCAGGACATTTGTATTTCATAATGTATACCACTTAAAATTTGCTACCTGCACCTAGCTTTTATAACTGACTTCTATTAAAGGGGTTTTCCAGGGTATTGAGGACTACCCTAAAGATAGGTTACTAATATTAGATCTGCAGATCTGGTCTGACATCCACCACCCTTATTGATAAGCTGTTCTTAGCAGCCAAGACAGAGAATGGAGCAGAAAGCAGACAGCGCTGTTCTCTGTAGTGGCAGAACTGAGTCACTGCAGCTTAGCACCCACTCAAGTGAATGGAAGGGGATGCACAATAACCAGGCCTAGCCACTACACCGAGAACAGCACTGTCTGCTTTCTGCTTCATTGTTTATATATCAACTGTTAAACATACGATTGGACCTATCCTTTAGGATAGGTCATCAATATCACAAAAATGGGGGTTCGACATCCAGCACACCCATCGATTAACTGTTCTCAGCAGAGAACGGAGCCAGAAGCACATCTCAGGTAACAGTATTTTGGCTGAACTGCAGAAAAGTAGCCTGGCCACTACACAGAACGGGCATGCACATTCGGACTCTGTTCTCACAGCGACAGGTGTCGGAACCCACAACCTAATAGCGATCAACTCTACTAAGTATAGGTCATCAATATCTAAAACCCCTCTAAAGGGACTGTGCACCAGAAAATTACCTAGTTAATGGTTTATGTGAAACATATTTTTGAAGAGTTAAAAAAAAAAAAAAAAAAATCCTGCAGTTCCAACTCTGGCCACTAAGCCAAACACTATTGTGAGACTTCCTATTTTCTGTAGTGGATTTCTTTGCAGAAACCCTTCACTTATCAGCACAGCTCTCATGTATATGTATACACAGAACTCACTGCTTATCCATTGCCCACTCTGTACAATGACCTATGCCCAGGTCAGAGAGCCTGCCTAGAAAATTCTCCCATTGAAGTCAATAGGGTCTGCTCCAGAGCACTGGGTCTACAGCCATCTGCATGAAACAAAGTCACAAATTACTTTAGGCTCAGTGGAAAGAGTTGGACCGGCAAGATTTCTGGAATTTGTTTTAAAATACTCGTGTATATATGAAAATTAAAAGCTATTGTTTATCCTAGGTTGAAGAATAAGTCATTTTCAGGTGACACTTTCCTTTTGACTCCAAATTCCTTATGACAAATTGATTTTTGGGCAGCGGGGGTGGTGAGCTAATAAAAATATAGATTATAGGTGCTAGCTAGATGAATAAAGAAGGGAATTCAGAAGCCTGGCACGCGTGTCACCCAATCCGGTGATCATGTTCTGAAGGTGAACATCCTCCTAGAAACAAGCTGAAGCAGACAATATACATACCTGTGTGCTTTATTCACCTTGCATTCGATGATGCAATAATGATTCATAGTCTTTGTGCTTTAGTAAACATGGGTGGAATAGAGGCGAAATGTTCACTTCAAAAGGACGTTTGTACTCATTTGTCTTTTCTGCCCAGTGATAGTACCCCATTATCAGAGGGTTGTTCCCTGACACCGAGGGCCCTGGGCTGAAATATGGAATTGCTGTATACCCGAAGATCCACCAGAAGCGGCGATGGAAAGATGGCTGCCAGCGTTTTATTGAAGTTTAAAGACTCATTTGTTTGGAGGCTGAAAAGAATGTGAAATTTTCAATCTGCCAAGAAAGTGGCCATGCCACACAGCGAGAAGTTAATTAGTTGAACGTTCGCCCAAACCCACGGATGTGTTGCATTCTGCAGAGAACGCCGTCCGCAAAATGTTATTGTTTTTTGTTTATTTCCTTGCTGGAGAAAAACAACATATCAGCCGGGATAACATGTATCCTGTTTATAAGCGGCATCCTCATAGCAGCCTGTCTCACCAAACACAGGTAGAGATGGGACAAAGGGTTAAAGCAGCAAGAAGACTCAGGAAGTGCAATGGCTGGAGGGCAAACTGTGCTGCCGAGTGGCGTCACCTGAGCCCATTATAAAGCCCTGAGTCACCAGGGGATGTGACGTGTTGTATCATGGGAAACGCTGAAGGAATTCTGGCCATATGAACAACATGTATGGAAAGACAGCAGCCATGGTCAGCAGCGTCAGGCCTCTAGATGTATTAATAGGAACCAAAATTGTATTCAGGCCATATTAAAAGGTTAGAGCTAGGTTCATAAAGTAGTCCTCAAGTTACACTAAAGGTTAATCTCTACTAAAAAATTGGAGGGGTTGTCCAGATTCAGACAAATATTGAGATACAGATGTTATTGTTTGTCTAATGAAAAGTTGTACAATATTCCAATATACTTTCTGTAGCAATTCCTCACAGTTTTCTCTGCTTACTGTCATTCATTGTTTCATTGTTTACTTCCAGGGGATAAAAATCAGTCCCTGGTCATGTGATATACAGTCCCTGGTCATGTGATATACAGTCCATGGTCATGTGATGGACAGACAGGTGCACAGCTCATTATACTCACAGCACAGCAATCAGAGCTCTGTCTTGTAACAAGCCGTGCACCTGTGTTTACATCACATGACCGTGGACTGACTTATCCACTGGAAGGTAGCAGAATGATACAGAAGGTATATTGGAAAATTATACAACTTTTCATTATACAGACAATAAACCTTGGTCTCTTAATATTAGTCTATATACATGTTTGCATCAGCTTTAGAGATGAGCGAAGATAGAAATGAATGGACGTAGCTGGCACGCGGGGGGTTAAGCGGCCGGCCGCCAGCAAAGTCAGCGTGCCGGCCACTTCCATTAATTTCTATGGGAGCGTGCTATTCGAAATGGCTGTTTCAGCTTCATTGGGTGCCAAAAACAGACGGACACTTGTTTTTTAGCATTATTTTTTGTTAGATAAAAAACTGTGATATACTACTTTTGTAAATATATATATACATATATATTTACAATTCCCCCCCCCCCCCCCAGACATTAGCAACAGATGCTAAAAAAAATGTTATAAACGGTTAATTTCTCGTGTCACTTTGAATGGCTGACCATCTATAGTAAATGAAATGTACAGCCCGTGTTGTACGGCATATGGCAAAGGGGGAAGTAAAGGACAGGGCAATTTGTATTTCAGGGGAGACAAGATGGCGCCTGAGCCTGGTACCAGCTTATAGATAAAGACGCACGTCAATGGTCAATGTGTACTACTGTGCGGCTATTCAATAAAAAACGTATATCTCACACATGCTAGATTAATAATATCTGGATGTTACTGTAATAAAATGATGGTATCAGGGTGTGGTGTCAGAGGTATATAGATAAAAAAAAAATAAAAAATAAAAAATTCATATAATTTACAGAAAAAAAGGGTCTGGAAAAGAAACAGAACGTACATCCCAGTGTTTCCTATTAGCGTAATATACGGGATATTAATATGTAATAATCATGCTCTAATAAAAAAATAAATGAAAACATGTGATTTGAATCAGACTCCTTCCATCTATAGGCAGCCTGTACAGCGGCAGCTCCACTCCCCCTCCATATAGGGAGGACAGTCTGTATAGGCGGTCACAGTAGATGCCTGTTCTCTCACCAGAGGCCCCAGCACATAAAGGGTGGTCCCCACCCCCCCTGCGCCACCTTCATTCAACATTTTAACCTCTGGTAACAGGTCAGGTGACTTCAGCGCCCACCAAATCAGAATGCGGTTGTTGACGGACATTGTTATGCTAATAGCGAGAACTGGCTATAACCGGCCTGGTGAGCAGATAATGAATGGCACCAATTACTCTCCCTCAGTCAGAGAGTACCTGAGATGGACGACTCATCCAGAGGTCTTCATGCTCAAGGGCAAATAGTCCCTTATGTGCGTGTAATGGAGAAGAGGAATGAGGAAGATAAGGAATCCTGCACATCGGATACACAGCGTTTAGATCATATATCAGCCTGATAACATGTAAAGAGGACACTTGGCCCAAAAGCCAAAACTACACTGGCTAAAGAGAGGACACAAAATGGCCTCTAGATCATCACGGGCCAGGGGTTGAGAAGAACATTTGCTCCCATGAACCATCCTTGGTCTTTCAATAACGAATAGCAACATGGGCGACTTCATTACCATCAACGGGTGACCACAGATGGTGCAAAGCCTCCATAAAACTTAAGCAACAGGCTCTGTCCACATTGTATTTGAGGAAGCACTAGGTGCCCACGTCAATGTACCCCATAGAGCTCCATTCACCAGGTGTAGGCCAAAATAGCTCAGTCAATTCTACTTTCTTATTCAGAGGCATATGCTAGAAATGAAAAAAATGGAAGCGATTGGGAAGGCTCGGGTGACCGGACATCTGAGGGCCCCATTATAAATATATATACTGACAGAGCATGGCCATAACCATAATGTGAACAGAGCCAAACTTTCTTTGCTTTTCTTAAAGGATCTGGAAGGGGGGGGGCTGGGAGGAATAATTAGCCATTTACTTGAAGTGAGGAACTAAAGTTGTTGTAACTGGATTAAGTGAAGGGAGCAACTATATGAAATATATGACAAGAGCAGAAATGTCACCTTCACAGACTACACCTTAAAAGGGCTGTCCAGCTGTACATCTTTGATCTAGATTTTTGATCTTTTATTGAAGCCACAAAGCCCTTTACCAACATAGTTGACGGTTGAAAAAGAAAAAAAAAGTTCCCTCAAGTACAACTTCCTACATCTTTTATAGGAGATCAATTGATAAAAGTTTGCAATTTCTTATTTGCATGTTCTGGAATCTGACTCATCCTATATGGCAAGTCCATAGAGAGGACTCTACAAAAGGACAAAAAAAAAAAAATAAAGGGCACCCTATGTGCTGGGGGTTATACTACAACTTGTAACAACCTCATTTGCACCCAGTAGCCTAAATGGCATGGTCAATATTAGATTGCAATACCCTAAAATGCCATATATAAGAGGGGGCGCTATGTGTTGGAAAACTAAAGCAGAGGCTTATTTCTAATTTCGGATTCCTCCACCGATATAACAGGCAGCCAAGTGGCCCCGGCCCAGTCTTCCAACCTCAGACCCAGTTGGTTGGAATGAAGCTGCAATACGCTATGTTGAACGAGACTCTGTTGCATTGACATTTTACAGCAGAAATAATGGTGATCAAGTGCTAGACATAAAACAGATGTCAGAGCGTCTGTTAAAACGATATAAAAAGAAGAAGTAGCCCCCTCTCTCCGCTCTTAGAAGTCTGGGCAAATCTCCCAGCTCTGCACAGCCAACCCCACCTCCTTGGAAAACAAGGCAGAAGATTTCCTACAACTTCACAGAAATACCTTGTGTTTGGTAGCCACCTGAAGCATTTCCTTACCACGGGATAAAAAGCGGACATTTTTATTTACGATGTCCAGAATTTCATCACTGGGAACGCTGTGGTTTTGAGGGAAGGGGGGGGGGGGGGGAACTCTCAAAAAAATTTCAGCATCAAGAAGCAATTTATGTCCTAGGAAAAATAAATAATCATTTATTCCAGAGACTCAACGTGTGCAGAGAGCTTCTTAGGATCCCAGGGTTTTACCTTAGATAGCTATAAAACCGTATTCACATGCGGAGGACGAATTTCTCTAGTAATGGCCATTTTATGTATTAGTAAAGCTCATGCAGTAAAGTGACTTATTGCTGCATCTGCATTATAGAGCAAAATAATGTGAAGGTGTAATTCTGCTCAGAGGGTGCTAAGTCCAAAACTGAAGGAGGGAAGGGATGATGTATTTCAAAGGTGTCTACAGCGGATAAAATTATTTATTTCATCAACCCCCTGCCATTGCTCCCCTAGTCACCCGACTAGTGATGTGTCAATATGACGTAACTGCTGCAGCCCATCGCCTGTTACGTCAATAAACACGGCTACAGTCACCACGACAGAATAAGACAAATTACAGCTGGAACCTGGATAGCAAAACCCAAAGGCAGACCATTGGCACATGAGCAACAGGGGACTGTTAATGTAAAGAGATGAGCGAACACTGTCCGGATCAGCCGATCCGAACAGCATGATCCCATAGAAATGAATGGAAACACCTGTGACGCCGGCCAAGTCAGCGTCACAGGTGCTTCCATTCATTTCTATGGGAGCGTGCTGTTTGGATCGGCTGATCCGGACAGTGTTCGCTCATCTCTATTAATGTATTTATTGTGCCCTGCAGTGTGGCGCTGTCATCTGTTTGTACAAAATTTCTAAGGGCTCAAAAACCTCTTTAAGTAGTTGGCATTCATGTGGGTACCATTTTTAAGGTTCCTTGAGGGATCTGTGAAAACTGAAACCTGGGACATGGCTCATTTTATAGGAGATTGTTCACACGGTCGTTAAAATGACACACGTGTCAAAAGCTGGGCTAGACAAGCATTTACTTTAAAGGAACCCCATCATCACAACCCAGCAGATGATTCGGGGGACCCTAACCTATCTAACGTTTTTTTCTACTTGTGAATCGGTGCCTCTGTTACAGATATAAAATTTGTCAATATGTAAATGAGGTCTTGTGCATATTGACAAACATCGAGATATGTCTGCAAAGGAGGCACCGAGTTGCGCGGAAAAACAGGGTTTTATTCTGGTGACCCCGATACAGGTGTTCTTGTGGTGCCTTTTAATGCAGCCACTCCTGTTCATGGAAATACAGCCTTAGGGTATATTCACACAGAAGAATTTGGTTAGGCAGAAAAAAAAAAATCTACTTCAGGAATTTGAAGCAGATTTTGGTTGGGGGCCCCAGGAGACATAAACAAGGGGGGGGGATGCAGTATTTCAAAGTCATTCTATCAAAACCCATCCCTACTCTTCCGAAAAATACAAGTAGCAGACATGCAATGATTTCCAAAACCGTTGCAGTTTTGGAGATCACAGCATGTCAATTATACCTATGGAAATGCTGTTGGTTTCCCCATAGGTATAATGGAAGCAGAAAGCACTGTGGGAAAAACCGTGATGCGTTGCCGCCAAGTGTTTTTTTCCACAGCACTTTTTTGCTGCAGGAACCTATGTGGGGCCTTAGCCTTTGGAGATTATATTGATTCAGATTCTGTAAACCTGCTCCAAAATTAATTTGAAAAAACTGCTCCAAAATCTGCCCCACATTCATTTCATACAATCTACCTGAAAAACAAGCAGGAAGCTCCTGTTTTCTGGAAACCAAATTTATTTATTTGCTTTTAACTAGCTGATTTCTAAGGGATTTCAGGGAGAATTTGGAGGTGGAATCTGCCTCCAAATCAGCTCTGAATTCCTCCAAACTCCATTTGAGCATATTCTTCATTTTACAAAACTACAATAGGGAATTCTCTCTGGCTATTGAAAATTGAGAAATGTGGCACCGTAAGGATGGAATTCTGAAAGGAGAGGAAAAAGAATACTATGTACATAATATGGTGGAACAGAATTTGACACAAATTCTGGTCTGAACAACAGGGTGATCTTCCTAAAGAAATGGTCATAGGCCCGGTTCACATTTGAGCATGGGTTTCCGTTTGGAGGTCTTATAGTGAAACCTGCATAGAAAAGTAGTTAATTTAAAGGAGTTGTCCCATCACAAGGATCCTATCTATAATGCTAGATTATGTGGATTTAAGACTTTTCCTAAATGCATTGCTTTATCAAAACTGATTTGTTTGGCCGCTATCTTAATTTATTCACTTCATTGTTTACACTCTGTTTCTATGGCCCTTGGAATTATCTGCTCATTTGTCAAGTGATGTAGTTGCCTGCTCTCAGGGGGGGAGGGCGGGGCTGGGAGCAGCTCTGAGCTGTTTGTGTCTGATAAGTAGCGGAGCTTCTCAGATAGGGGAGGTGAGAGCTCCGGGATTTCTGAGCTTTTTATCAGCCGGTTTAATTGAATTTGGCTGATAAGGGCTGAGATAGGGAATCATTGTATGTAATGCAAAGTGACTCAAATCCAGCTCTGCTACATCAGCTTCACACTGTGATAATTCATTTACAACCAATCCCGTGCAAGTGAAACCCCACCCACCAATGTGCCGAGAAAAGCAGGAAGTGAATACAGCACAACAGCCTGCAGGTTAGTGCACAAGCGTCATGGGAATACCCTTTTAAGAAACCCGCAGACCCCATAGACTATAATGGGATCCGTGTGGTTTCTACTCGGTATACACACGAAAAATAAGAAGAGAAAAGTGCTGTTTGCAGGACTTTTCTCTCCACATTTTTCATGTGGAGAGGGAAACTGAATAACTCAAACTCAGATGTGAAATGGGCCTTAGCCTGTAGTTTACAGAATTTAGATATATTGCTGTAGAATTCCTCAAAAATATGGGATGCCTATATTAAGATTCCAACATCCGCAGTGCTGTAGTACGATGATGGCCCCATAAACAACCTTACTGTTTAACTGCTTAGCATTCAAGGGAGAGCTAGAAAGTAGATCAGCTATGAGTTCCCACCATATTAAAAATATTCATAAAAAATACGTATTTAGGAATGGACAACATACACGGTAAGGTGGGAGTAGAGTGCACAGTTTTAGGAGCCAATATAACATTTTGGCTCACCAACATCCGGGTACACCGGTCACCTGTCCGCAGGGTTTTTGTGTTGCTGTCTGCTTAGGACCCATTAAATGTACCATGGGTGACCCAAAAATATAGCTTTCGGCTAACAAAAATTACAGTGAAGTGGGAGACACAACTACCTTTGTTCATGATGAAATGACAGCTCTGAGCGCTACATGGAAAAAGAATTTCTCATAAAGAAAAAAAAAAAAAAATCAGTTTTCTTTCAGTCACATAAAAATGTCTGGAATTTCCTGGGGCCTTATCCCAAGATAATATGAATGGGAAATGGCTAAAAATAAAGCAGACAACGGGTTCGTAGAAACGTGATAAAATGGAGCTATTTACAAACAAAGTATAAGAGCCTGGGCCATATCCGACTCCAAAACTGTAGATTTGTGATTTAGTAAAATTGTTCAAAGTAGTTGACATGTGAACCTGTAGCATCAGTGATATTCCATCTTCTAAATAATACCGCCATTAGGCTAATCATAATAGGTACTTAGAAGACAAGTTGTTGCTCCAAGTGTAAATTACGTTGTGCGTACAAGATGTTTCTATTGTCTAAATGTGATACGGTGACATCACAAGTATATTATCTCCAATAGACACTTGTCATGTTCTGTATCAAGTTGTGACTACACACCTTGCATGACAACAGCCACGGACTAGACGCCACAGGAGACGCAACTCCATGTTTAGTGTATAAACAAGCAGAAAATTCTAAATCCTCAATGAACAACCTGTAAGCTCACTCCATATCGAGTGTTAGGTATACAACTACAATCGTCATGCATTGAAATCAATGGGAGCCGGTCAGTTCTTTTTTCCGAGAGCCGTTTGTTCCGGGCTCCAAGAAAAAGAAGCGAGGTGCGGATTCACCTCGACATCCGCCTGAAGACACTCCCTCCCGACTAGGCCCATTCATTTGGGCCTAATCCGGAGCGGAGTGCTGCGACTGGATGTCGGTGCACTGCTCCGCATCCAGTCACAGCTACCCATATTTTGGACTGGAACCTAAGGCCAGGTGTTACCTTATTTAGTTATTTCATAATTAAGTTATTTCTTTCTATCAGACACTTTTAACCTTTTTTTGGTAAGGTCATGTGACTCAATCTGAACGGTTAAAACCTAGAGAAGCTAATGCACTGGGGGAGTCAATAACTACTGATAAGCAGGCAGTTCTTGTCACACAGCTATATGAAGGAGCTCAGACCTGAGCCTTCCTAACTATATACTTAACCCTTAAGTGCTATCATGGTGTCTATCATACACATATCATTATGCTAGACACCATGATAGTACTTAAGGGTTAAAGCCTCTTACATTATTAAGAAGAATATAGATAAAAGGATAATTTCTCTGCCACCCAGCAGGTAGATATAGCACTGTCTCTAGCTGTCCTTATATGGCTGTATGTATGGGATTAATAAAGCAAAGAAAACATCAAGGCCAAGATGGTGTCTGATCAGCGGCTGAGGTGAAGTTGGATTTCAGGGATGTGAGTGCAGTGCACATGAAAGACGTCCGGAGAGCGAGAAAGCTAGGGTGAAGGGCGTCTTTACTCCAATAAGACATCACCATTTCCCTAGAAAAGAAAACATCTACCTAGACAATACAAAGATGATCTGACACACAAAATGTATTCCTCTACAACTTAGTAAATTCTTGTGCATCAAAGATATGGAATAAAAGCTGCAGCTGTTTCATAACCAAAACAATAGTGATACAACTTCCTGTTGTTGCATATGGCTCTGTCTCCTCTCAAAATCAGAGTAATGTGCACAAAGCAGGAAGTTCACAAGCTGAATTCTGTGAAAGCCACACACACCGGCAAGAACAAGAAGAGAGAGAGAGAAAAAAAAAGCAAAGTACACGGTGTTCTCAGTGCTGTGCAATAGTACACTCACCTGATGGACAGGCACTTTCTGGGGGGTACTCTGAGGTGACTGGTGAAGCGAAGTCCATGGTTGGTGATGAGAATGTGACGGCGGTGAAGACTGATGGTGCATAGCTGGATGAGGCTGACAGTTTGCCATTTGCTGCTGAAAAGATTGATGACCGGGATGCTGCTGTCCAGACATCATCCGTTCTTGTATTGCCTGTGGATCTGCATGGCTAACTCCAGGACAGCCATTTGGTCTCATATGCCCACCCATCTCCCTTGGTGTTGAGGACATACCTATGAATGTCTGACCTTGCGGCATGCTTCTGGGACCCATGTTCCTTTGTCCCATACCCATGCTGCCAGGGGGCTGGTGACTTGGCGGATGGGGCATATTTGGGTAACTTCCAACATCCATAGGTATCCCCGCGCTGCCAGGCCTCACTTGAGGCGGAGGGGTGCCTGCTGGATTGCTCATTGCTTTCAAGGGTGACATGGGAGGTGGAGAAGCATAGGTTCCCTGAGGCTGTGAAGGATGCATAGTTTGTGTGTTCATTTGGTTAAGTGAGCCGCTAGGATGAATTGGTTGCTGGTGCATCAGTCCTTGACTATTGTTTGAAGGAAACCCCACAGCATTTGGGTATCTAGGTACAGACGGAGTCATTGGAGTGTTGTTTGTAAGGCCTATATTCTGATTCATCCCTGTATTATTAACTAATCCCTGATTAAGGTTACTATAAGGATAGCGGGAATACTGCCCTGAGTTGTTTAACGTAGGTGAAGGTACAGTCTGGTTTCTAGAATTAAAATTAAGGGACTGTGGCCTAACTGCACCCTGCTGAGGAGTATTAGGAGAAAATCTAGGACTGTGAGCAACAGATTCTCCATGGAGAGTAGTGGGGGGATGGTGATGAAATTGCTGGACCGAGTGACGTAGTGAGGGCCCCATGTTGGGATTCTGTTGTGGTACATGAGACATATGACCAGGTCCTGCAGCCCCAATAAAGGGATTTCCTTGATTAAGACCATCTTGTCCTTGTGAAAACTGGTTCATCCTCTGTGACTGTAGTTGACCATGCTGTTGCATTGAGAAATCTCCTCGGACCATGTAGTTCCCCATTTGTTGAACATGTTGAGGGTGAGGAGGACCCTGAGGTCCGGAAGGTGTGGGTGGTTGCTGCTGTGACTGCGGCTGCTGGTATGGTGGCCTTATCTGGTCAGGCACCTGCACTGCCCGAGGTCCCCACATAGAACCACTGTCTACAAACGACGACGGCCCGTGCCTTTCATTCTGCATACCAGGATACACTCCCATTTGGCCACCACCATGGGGGACCTGAGATACAGAGGCGTTGTGATACTGCGAATGAGGAGAGGCAATCCCATTCCCAGGAGTGTTGGCCATCATTCTGTTCGGCTGCTCCATCATGTGCATTTTCTGTGGCTCGTACTGGTTATAGTGATCAAAGTGGGTCAGCTTAGCTTGGTTTTGACTGCTGGGATTATGGTGGAGTGAAGACTGCAGAGAGCCAAAACCCTGATCCATAGGCATCTGCTGAGCCATGGAGTTGACAGAGTTTTCAGAATAGCCACATTCCCCCAGGCCCTCCAACCCTTCACTGAACATATTACCATCTTCCCCAAATAAACTCATCATGCCGGGATCCGCCATTTTGCTTTTGCACACTGCTCTTTGGAGCCACGAGCGCGAGATTGTGCTTCACCTCTCAGCGGAGGTGTTTGTCCTCAGAGCCGTTAATCCTTAGATAATCTCTTTCATGTCATTCCATATTGTCTTAATTCTTTCGGACCATGCAGTGTCAGGCAGGCTGGTGTCTGTTCCTATAAAAAGAAACAGGGAAAAAAAAAAACACATTAAAAAAATAATACTAAATATTAATTACCAAGAAAAATAAGTCGTTAAAACAGAACAAAGATCTATGAATGGGGCTTTCAAAGACAAAAAGAAAAGAAAAAAAAAAGTTCTGAAACTTAAAGACACGGACGCTGTACGGCATTCATTTGTTGGGTGGAACAGAACAAAAGAACAAAATGCAGCCGTAGCATCAGCTGCCACAGCAGGCGGACAGATGTATGGATACAGCCAAGCATCCCATCTGCTAAACTAAAGCCCTGAAAATGCTCTAGTTACCAACAGCGTGTCCTTAACCTTATTCCCCCGAGGAGAGTAATCAGATGAGCAAGCAGCAGCATCAAGGGCTGTGATAAGCTAAAGTTAGCAGAATCCACTAGTCCATTTAACAAACACCAGAAGGTAGAAAGTGACCCTTTAAAAGCAGCCTAAAATACATTTCAAACAAGATCTGGGGAAGGATTTGCTCTCCACCTCCCCCCCGCCTGTATGCCTTATACAGTGGTATATTGTCCTGCATCTTCTACAAACCACGTGGTATGTGCGGATTGCACCTCTGACAGCAACCGCAAATCCACGACTTCTAGCACCTCGACTCAAGGTCAAATTGCCTGAATGATTGGATTCATGGTGTGGTTACACCAATGTGATCCTACAAGATGGAATTAGGGGACGGCTTATTAAGCCACCGAGGAAGACGGTGCTGCAAAGCCAGGCTGACGGCCAAAAGGACATTTCAGTGCAAGGGTTTTACAGTTTTTTTAAAAACATATTGTCAGGCGGACAACGGGAAGCTCTCACCCCACGTTCATTACATAATGTACCTAGGAAATTGTTATGACGACACCCATCATAGCAATGACTACTATCTCCAGACGCTTAACACTTTCAGGGCTGACGGGGCTCCCAAGTCATCGCTTGTAACCCTTCCAGTACTGGTGCAGAAGCTAGGCCACAGTCAGGAGGGAATGTAGGACTGTCTGGAAGGTCACCCACCCATCGGAGGTAATGAAAGGCTATGATACTGCTAGCGCCTTAGACTTGATAAAAGAGGACGATTAATTCAGCCGCCGAAGTGAACAAAAGTGCATTGAAGAATCCGAGCCACGCTAGGAATCTGTCACTAGGATTCGAACGCAGAACCTTATTTTTCTTTCCAAGCATTAATGGTCGTGGGCTGGTGCTCCTGCGGTACGCAATGGGAACAAGTAGCTGGATTCATAACTCCTCAAACTTTCCCCAGGAATAGTCTACGTCACAGATGGCTGCGTGAGTGTTATGGGTGATTAACCCCTTCACTGCCAAAATTACCAGCACTGAACTGTGCCTGAAGAAGGAGTTGTCACAGAGAAGATCCTTCAAGGGATGTCATAACTTGGATCCTGTTCTAATAAAAGCCATATATATATATATATATATATATATATATATATATATATATATATATATATATATATGGACCAGGGGCACAAAGGAGGGGGGGGGGCAAATAGTAAATTTTGTAAAACGCTGCAAATCTATCTCCATACAGTGTAAGAAATGAACATAGAATATTGCCACAAAGAATCAATATTACGCCATTCTTATATATATTGGACAAACTGGAAGACGAACCCTCTTCCTCATCTAAGAACTACAACTCTCAGCATGGCACCTTTTTTCCCAAAGCCCCAACAGATGACTATGAGGTTCAGACCCTACACTATCCTATATAACTAAAGGGCAGCGATGGCGAGCCTTTTAGAGAGAGTGCCCAAACTGCTACCCACAGCCCACTAATTTATCACAAAGTGTCAACACAGCAATTTAACCTTAATAATGTGCGGATCCACAATTGCACACAATTACAGACCTGCAAAATATGATCATACGAATGGGGCTTTATAGAGCTTTCTGCTCCACTGTGACCCCCACACAGTACAAACTGCTGCACAGTGGCCCCCAAACAGTACAATTAGCTCCACGGTGGCCCCCACACAGTATAATCTGTTCCACGGATGGGTGCCCAAAGAGAGGGCGCTGAGTGCCACCTCTGGTACTGTGTCATAGGTTCACCATCATGGCCTTAGAAGCTTTAACGCCTGTTGTAGTGATTCATGGGGCTCCCAGCTTTCGGGCCCCTAGAAATTAGAATTTTTTTCACAGTTATTCTGCAAATACGGGAATCCCACAATGGTTAAGCCAATGTCAATAGTGGATTTACAAAGGAATGGAACATGTAAAAGGAATAACTTACACTGCTCCTTCCTGCTGGCTCCATAAACTGCATTAAATACTGCACGTGTGATTCCAGCCTAACTGCATAGCTCAGGATACTGAGCAGTCTGGCACCAGGGAAAGGGATGTAAAATCTTTCTAATAATCAAGTTGAAGACTACAGCCAAACTAGGTGAAATGGCCAATAACAGGGAGCAATAGACGGTATTGACTGCACAGCAACTAATGTCTATTTCTCACCCATACTACACGTTTAGTGTCCCTTTAGTATTGCAGACAGCAGTATAGCTAAAGACCTATTTACACTGAGAAATTGTCAAATAATGGTTTACAGTAATTTTGAGAAAAAGATTATTGCAGTCAACAGGGTCCAATAAGATGCAACCTGTTTTAGGTCCCAATGCACAGGACAGAGCCCTACTCATAGAACTAGCTATAATATAGTGAGTTATACTGCAAGGAGATCCCGAATGGCCCAGTCGCTACCGAACACATAGCGTTACGTCAGATTAGGACAATGCCGATCAGGCCGTTCGGGGGCTCATTGCATCACAACTGACTATGATGTAGTGAGTTCTATGAATACGGCAGAGTTCAGTTCGGGACACGCAGCCCACACACAGACATGGATAGGACTTGTATGTGCATGGGGCTTCCCAGTGAACCCAGCATTGCTGTCAAGACACTAGTGTGAACAGAGCCTTATGATAATAGTACATTGTCCTAGTGTCACAATTACAGATACTGCATGTACTGCCAGGGCTGTGAAGTCTAAGGGCTAGTTCACATGGGACTCTGCGTGAACACATACTAGCACGGATTTCCGCTCCGGATTAGGCCCAAATGAATGGGCCTAGTCCGGAGGGTGGCGTTGCGAGCCGGACCCAATCTCCCTGTAGAAAGGGTAATTTGCTTATTTTTTCCGTGAGCATGAACAAACCGCTCACAGTAAAAAAAGAACGTTAGCGGTCTACATAGACCTCTATTGTGAGGGGGCGGATTCTGAGCTGAATTCGGCGTCAGAATCCGCCCCCTCTTGTCCTGTGTGAACTAGCCCTAAGTCGGGGTCAGTTTTAGGTGGAATTGAAAAAAAAAAAAAAAAAAAAAATTACCAACTTCAGCTTGCAAATATAATGTTAAATATTATACAATCACCGATATTGTATAATTAGATATACAATTTGTTACATATTTATTTTCATAGGAAATCACTAGTTTTTTTTTCCTAAATTAGAGGAACTTTACTGCGTCGGCCTGCGTTAAAATAGGAGTCGGAGCCGTTGGTTAAGCCTGCCAAATCCTCAAAAATTTCCCAAAAATGAACCGTTTTCCTCTTATTTACAGAGAACGATTACCATACTAAAGGATTGTTACCAAGTTATAAAGGAGAAGTCTGCGCCCGATTCACGAGAGCGGCCTGACACAGTGATTTGGGTTTAGTGTTCCTCTACAGTTTGTGCACAGAGACACCATTTTTATAGATGCCACTGACAGAAGCAGCGTCCTTGCTGATCCTTGGGTTATCTGAAGCTGCTCATGCGTACATCGATTTTATCTGTGTCAGCACAGACTGGATCCCTGCTCCACAGATTAGGATGGGAGGAGTGTGGAGAGCAGCAGCCATAATACGGCCATTACCCCTCCAGCCATGTCTTGCCAGTTATATTCGCTGGAGGATTTAAGAGGTGTCCATGACAAACTGGTGCGACCTGGTGGGGTGCACTTAAAATAAAATCCTCTGACCTGGCATTCAGTAATCCAGAAATTCCCTGTTTCGCAACGATGATGACTTATTGACGGAATATAGCTGTGTTCACGAGGCCTAGGCCCCATTCACACCATTATTTTAATTTTTCCAAAAACAGCATGAATTAGGAAAAAAAGTATTTAGTACGTCAATCAAGATGCAATATATGTATCATACAGAGGGCAGCATTACGGTACATTTGGCATCTAACTTTACAATATTAATAATAAATCCATCCCATATCTGCCCCCAAATAATAAATCCTCATTGACTACATTTATCATCTAGCTGCTGTGCTTTCCCCTATGATGAAACAACGCTGCAAGAAGAAAAATCGTACCAGGGCGCCATGTGTGATCCCGGCCTTAAAGAGAACGCAAGCTAACGGCAAACATCTACAATAACCTGCCCATCCTCTTGAGAATGTGCGGTCAACCCTTCCCCCTCTCCACACCTCCAAAGGTCTTTTCTTCTGCCTGAGCTGCAGCTGAAAATAATTTATCTCCTCTCTTTGGAAGACTGTGGCATATGTGATGGGGGAAACAGAACCATCATGAATAAACTGCAACACAAAGCCTGGCTGAGTGTCACAGGATACAAAGGGGCAAAGGTCACCTTAGTGAGTTGGAGGGTATTACGCTCATTCAACCCCCCTTCCTTCACCAACACACACACACATAGAATTACGGAAAGCTTTCTGTTGCAGCGAACTACACAATGTACTATAGAGAAAAAAAAAAAAAAAAAAAACGTGACCATTGAATAAATGCTAGCTACACAGCCCGTAGCCTTGCAAAAAAAACCCCACACATTAGCCAGATGTGTGCGCATGGCAATGTATGAATTACCATTGACATACAGCACAAGAGACTGAGTGCCCTGGGGTAGGGGGTGGTATAGCCTAGGCTCAGTTCACACTAGTCAAAAGCCTTTACGACAGAACCAAAAAGCAATGCTGGAACCAATTTGTATGAATGCAAAAAAATCCCACTGCAAACCTGGTATTTTTGGAAAGAGTAGCAATGCAGCAATGCATACCGGGCTACATTCCGCGATGGAACGGTGTAAACAGTGAAAACTGTCCACAGAATCGCCCCACATCTGGACCGGACCTCGAGACTCCAGATAATAGACAAAGTGCCAAATGGCCTTAAACAGAAGTCATAGGATTCCTTAGTCAAGACCTTTGCCCTACCAGGTGTAAATAGATACCTGACGGAGCATGCCACAAGTTTTTCTTCTTTTCGCTTTGGTTAACTGCTAAATTCCTGTTGCAAAAATTGAGCAGCAGATCTATCTGAAATGGGGAGATTTTGTGGAACGTATCCCCATGGACACTGGTCCTAGTTCCCAGACTGAACCGGGAGCCACGCCAATCAGCTGTTCCCGGGACAGTGTGGGTCCTGGTAAGGTTTACATGCTGTAAGCCACACTCATTGTAGGTGCCTCAGTGCTGTCTCATAGACTTCAATGGAACAACTTGATCTGCAGGGTCCCCGGCTGTCAAGCCCCCAAAAACCTAATATCAATGGCCAGTCCTACAGAGAGGCCTGAAATATTACAAAGATGGATAACCCCTTTAATTCTTCTACATTAGATTGGAGATTTTCCATATGTAAACCAAACAGTAATTTGCAGTAATCGTACATTCTAACCCCGAATTCACATGACTACGTTTTACCTGTGGTCCACGTGTTGGCCGGATTTAGCGGCGTGAGCAGGACACCTAGCAATATAGTTATCCATGATGAATATAGTATAGGACTGTTCAGTCCGGCCAACACATGGACCGAATTTTACAGGTAAGGCTAGGGTTAGAGTGGTTTCACACACAGCGGGGTTTTTTATTTTAGAAAAAGGGTACCAAATTTTTTTCATACTGTATCCAAGATGAAGTCAGAAATAGATCCACCAGGAAGAAGCACAATTCCTTCTTTTCTATTTTTCACTTCTGGCTTTGGCTCAAAAAAAAAAATGTTGCGTGCAAGAACAACCATCCATATAAAACTGAGCCATAACATCGCAGTGCACACGAGGCAAAAGATAACTCAATGCTATACAACGTGACACAGAAAATCACAGGCGCAATCTTACGTGGTCTGAAATATCAGTGTCATAGCCACAGGTAGATAGACGGAATTCAGACAAGAAAAGCAAGTGTTAAAAGATCTGAACATTTTGAAAAAAAAAAAAAAAACACAGATGGTACAGACAAAAGTAAAGGCAAAAATAAAATATAATGTAACCTAAGCAGTTACAATCCATCCATCCTGCACACAAAAAACTAACTACAAGGTCTCCAGCACTGGCGAAATACTGTGGCTTTTTAATAAAAAAAAAAAAAAAAAGACACCCACTGTCCCTGGACGGGTTCAGGAATGAGTGGGTTATGGAAGTCCTAACTTTATGCGAGAGTCCTGGATACAACATGAGCACATATGGTCTGTATAAAAAGTCGACAAGGTTTGGCATGGGAGTCCATAATTCACACAGAAAAACACACTGTAGGCTTTTTAGGAAGGGTTTATTCAGCAAGAAACGATAAAGTAGTCACTGTTCCAATTTTAAGCCGCATGTCCTTATATAAACCATACTTTGTATGTTAGATCACGAAAATCTATGCACTCTAAAAACCTGTCATCAGAAAAGCAGATATGCCAACGTGCGGAGCCACAGAGCCGTGGCAGATCTATCTGAAGCTATATACAGCGATATAAATCCGGCTCGGCGTTATACGACCAAGTTTGAGAACTTAAAGTCAGTGCACACAGTTTTTCGGCGCTGATTTTGATGTTGAGTCCACTTGACAATCAGCCCCCAAAAAAAGCCTCCCAATAGAGTTCTATTGGGAGGCTGATTTTCAGGCAGATTCAGCTTTAAATCAGCACCAAAAAACTGTGTGTGCACTGATCCTCATGTGACAACTTCATAAAGTAAGGGCATATTCAGACTTACAAGTTGTGCTGCAGTTCTTACTGCATGTGGTTTTAGGGAGCTTTCACACAGGGCAAAATGGATTCGGATTCTGGCATGAATTCCGTACGGGATTGCCGCCAAAATCCAAGCGGTTAAAAAGCCTCTCAATAGAGTTCTATGGGGAGGTTTTTTAACTGTGTGGATTCTGTGCGGACACCGTGTGAATTCCGCGCAGATTTGCACCAGAATCTGAGCCATTTTGCCCCGTGTGACAGCTCCCTTACTGTACATTCCTCTGGTTCTGCAGCTAGCAGCGGTAATTCTTATTAAAACCGAAAAAATGCTGCAATTTTCAGTAAAATGACGCATGCTACTAAGCTACGAGGCAAAAAAAAAAAAAAAACACGCCGGATGAGCGCTATATCAGAGTATAACTATAGGTTTTAAAGTTAGCCATACACATCAGACTTGCGTTATGTTCACCAAAAAAACGGACAAGACATCCCCCCGAAATTATCAGACATGAATAAAGACACATTAACTATTATGGGGTCTGTCTGGTGTCTTACTTTTTTTTTTTTTTTAAATTATGAAATACAAAAAGTTTTGGCTTGAAGGACTTTTCCATCTGCAGATTTCTGACCGATCTGCGCCGAACGTACACCTGATGCAGATGTGAATGTAGTCCAATTGGTCACATTGTATCAAACAATCCAACCACAAACAACTAAACCGATCAATTGGGTGATGGGGGGGGGGGCTTTACAGCTTTCCGGTAAAGTAACTGGGCGGGAGAAGGACAGTCAAGAGTGGTGGCCAAGGTACACTCATGATGCACTTGCAATGTAGGAGCCCATGCACACAACCGACCGCCTATTGACTATGGTACATAAAAATATAAAAATAAAAAAATTAAGCATGCTCCATTTTTTATGGAATGGACTGTTTGGCCCATTTTCACAGACTGAATTCACCCACTGAGGTGAACAGGTTCGGTAAGAAAAAAAAAAAAAAAAATCACGATCCTGCACGGATCTGCTAAACACACACCAAAAAAAGATAGTTGAGGCTACGTGAGTGCGGTTATAGCATACTTGTGTTTTCAGTTGTCTTTGTAATAAGTTTTATTTGGCGTAGTTTATGTTCTATAACACCTGGAAAAGTCATAGTGCAAAGTGTTCGCGGCTCAGATCACTCCACACAGTTCCTGGAAGTGGTTTCAATTTCTACACCATGTCCAGTAGCCCGAGTGCAGTCCAAAGTTTGGAGAGACGGCTGCATTCACTTAAGAAAACTATTTTACTATTTACCACAAATTACTACCAGACAACGTGATTTGCTAGTCATGAATTGGACTAAAACATGCTTGTCAAAGCCAGATTCCCTCGACTACACTGTACCACGAGTAAACAAAGCCATGAGCGCTTACGAGGATTCCGCAACAACACGTCAACCACGGACATATATATGCCCAGTTAAATAAAGGGGCCCCAGACAAACCCCCCCTCCCCCAACCAGTATCCCGCTACGTTTTGGTAAGTATGCACTTTTTATTATTTTAAGCCTCCCAAGGTGTTCTAAGTAGTAACTGGAACACCCCTTTAAAGTAACAATATTCACCTCTTCAATTCCCTGCTGTCATATCAGTCCAGGGGACCGGCAGGGGAGCAGCCATGGATTAGTGAGGTGAATATCACTCCTTTTGTTATTTTACACCACTTCCTTTAAACATTTCATGGGGTTGGACAACCCCTTTAAAAAGGAGAGACAAAAACATGTTTACTCATCCGAGCACACACAGTAGCGGGAATAATCTGCTGCCCTTGTCCGGTGACTTATCTCCTATAGGAAGTCCAACACATCGGTGGACCCTATATATATTAGTCGGCTGATCCTGCCAAAAATGAGCAAGATCGGTCGATTTTCACCAATGTGTATGGCCAGCTTTAGGCTAAGTTCACATCAGCATCATTTTCCGTTCTATTCAGTCTTAGAAAGAGAAGAATGACCCATTTAATGATCGACCCCAACAGAGCCCGAGAAATCCCATTGACTATAATGGGGTACACCAGGGATCCGTTACAGTATCCCTCATTTTGCAGGACTTTATCATCTGCAGCTGTAAACTGAGTCCTATCTGAGCTTCGTTCACAGATGTGAACATGCCCTAAGCTACACTTACAGGTCACTAACGAGAATTTTCAGGTGGTTTCTGCACCTTGTTCTGTCCTATAGGACATTAGAAGGGTCACCCACAAGTAGTCTTCAGGGCCCGTCACTGAGACTCTGCACGGACTGGCAACAGGAATGACTTCTGACAAGGTGTCGAAACATCTCCTAAAGATCTGCATAAGACGACATAATTCTCTAGAAAGAAATACATTACAGAAGGACAGCTTCCTCCCCGCGCACACAGTAATGCAGTCTAAACATCATGTACGGTATATACCTCAGCTGCCCAACACTTCCCTTCTGTCTGCAAAACATTCGCACAGGTAGCTGAGACAAATGTGGAGAATTTTAACTCCTTAGGCAAACTCTTTAAGTAGTAGTCATGAATTCACTCACTGTTTCCTTAACAAGGCAAAAGTGCCGGAGGCTCACACAAAAAAAAAAAACGTAAGAACAGTGCTCTGCTAATATAGTTAAAAGTGGTCTGCGCTCAACACATCATTCTAGGCAGCGAGGGTAGAGCTGGCAGCGAAATCGAGTCCACGTGTTTATTTAACAAGAACACAGGGTGGAGTCTGAACGTTCAGAGCGATTTTACAGAACACAAATGACGTTGTCTGATAACAGCCTAACAATGAATAGACAGCGAGGGTGCCAAGCTACACTATATAGGTAGGTACCAGGGGGAACGCTACTCACAAATTAATATAGGATTCTGGAGCTATTAGTTCACCAAAACATACCCAGAAGTTAGGCTAAATGCACACAAATGTGTGTAGCAAAAGGTCCGTGGGAAAAAGGGAAAGGGATGATACCCGAGGGCCACCAATAAGACCACGCTGCAAATAAGACCAGTCTTGAGCTTTCCCCTGGGATCACGGCCCCTAGATAATATGGAGCCATAAACAATAGCAGCACACCAACAAATCGCACATTCATGTACATGGAGCCTTGTCCCCCGGTTAAAATTACCCAATATCCTCCTGGTAATAAACAGTAGTAAAAAAAAAACAAAGAAAAAAACTAAAGTTTTCTGCCTCTATAGATCACTAATAAAACTTTCAGATTATACTCTTGAAGAGAATTCTCAAAATCATTAGTTACCATATATTCCTCTGTTACTCTTCCGGGAAATTTCTAAATAAAAGGATAACTGGGTGTTACCATTTGGGGAAGGATGCCACCAGACACGGATTCTATCCAATGAGTGCTGCCAGTGCCCCTGGTAACAGCTCTTTGAAAGGCAACACCCAGTTGTCAATGTATTGATAAATTTCAAAGAGGAATGATACCACATGGCTCTGAAAAGACACTCCGAAATTGCAAGTTTATGTCCTACCATGTGTTTTATATCAGTCGTCTGATCTCTGCTGCCAACTATTGGCATATGCCCTTCAAAAAAGATAAAAAGGAATGAATTGAGGTCTGGCTCAATACATTCCCAACGTACGCTCCAAAAGTGGTGATCAAACTTGATCTTCATAAACCAGAAGCATAAAAGCACATACCCAAAGAAAAAAAGGGGAAACAATGCAGGTATTGTATTAAAGAGACACACGCAGACAGGAATGTACAGCAGACAGAAGTATTGATGAAGTCTTCAGCATGCACTGACACAGCCGCTGCCCCCACCGTGGTACCCAGACATGTGGGTATTTGGGGACAACCATGCAATCATACTACCAGGATTCCCTACTCAAGTGTATTAAAGCAACACTCTGGGGTAATAATGCACCACCAAAGACCTTGGTGTCCCCAAATGCCCTTGTAAAGCTGCATCAACTGCTACTAACACTGGGGAAGGTAATGGAGGCATGGTGACCTGACTGTTACAGGGGGGATCGTGGTCAGTATGTGAGAGAGGGGGCTATAGGTGGCAAATTATGTGAAAGGTGAGAAGATGTAGGGCAGAACAAAACGGAGGTCACATGGTAGTTCTCAATAGTATCTGAAGGCAACAGAGAGAGATCTCCTGTATGCACAGCAATCCATGCTAGAAAATACAGGGAGGTGATAAAAAGGATAAGGAAAGACACCAAGTAGAAAATTACTACTAGTGAGGGATGGTCTTTCAGACAATCTAAGAGAAAAAAAATAAAATAAAAAATCACTGGGGTTTCCCTTTAAAGTAATGCACTACTCCATTATAGCATATAAATAAAAAGCCTAGGTCTTCTCAACCAATTGGAATTATGCGGTTTCTTGGCTTATGTTGTATGCATTTAGTAAAAAAAAAATGCATCTATGCAGATGGAAAGATCAGACATATGAGCATTTCAATGAACAATTCAACAGTGAATTTATAGTATAACCTATAATATAAGCCTCATAACCCTGGGCTCACCCAAACCTACAGACAGGGAAAATTCAGGGACTTGTATTTGTATACAGATCCATAAATACGCCATCTACACATACAGGTTGAACATGTTGACCCTGTTCATATGGAGTTGGCTCAGTCTTTGCTGCTATAACAGACTACAATGGCCGCAGCATGAAACTCTAACCATGATAAAGATAACTGGTCGAACATTCACCTTCCTCCAAACAATATTGCTGGTAAGACCGTCCTACAAGAAGCGTTCTTCTGTCATCCATACTTTACCACACTTGTACATGGAGGCCTCATGTTTGTGTGACTGCATCACTTTGGAATTCCAATCCATGTAGCTCTAGATGAATGGTCTTGTACCAAAATGGCTTCCACAGGCAGCGTGTCCTTGTCCGCACTCAACACAGAGTCCCGGTGAAACGTTACGCTTCACCAGAGCGGTTTTGAAATCTGCCAGGCCGACCGGATCATTTGTCTTACAATAAAACAGTTGACCACTAAATCCGTCTCTATGGCGGAATTTAGACTAACCTGTTAAGGCATCCTATATGGCAGTGCCACACTGAGTCACTGGTACGGCCAAGTGTGCAAGTGTTTTCGGTGTAGAGAGAAGAGTAAACTGCAGCAACAAAGTATTCGCATGACAAGAGTCACCATAGCAAGGGACGGGCAATTAACCGAAAGATAATCAAAAGTCACTTAATTGGTTATTTTAATTATATTATCTTCATGCCATCCTGTCTCCCGGCCATTGGATAAAGGATATGTTACTAACTGTACACTATCCAATCTGGATTGCCGATAGGTCAATAATCAAAACGCGTCGGTATGGCATATAAACAGAGGGCGAGGCAAGTAATAAGGGGCAGGTCATAAATAATAGTTTATTAATTGCCCCATATTGTGACTTAGATATGGGGCATCCTCCAAGTCCTGACAACCAACCAACTTTTGCTTTCCTTGACAAATGTCGGAGGACAGTCGAGAGACTCCCTCATACTCCCAAGATAGGTTCCCATACCCGTAAGCAGAAAATTAGGTGAAACTGAGACACTAAACTATTTACAGGTCCTTATAGACTGGGGGTTTAGTTCCCCCAAATAACTCTATTATAGATCCATCTGTGCCCACATTTTTACCTTTATAGTTACCTAGAGGCGAGTCTCACCCTGCTCATCTCTGGTGCTACACCCCGGATGCACACCCCAGATTTAGTGCAGGAAGCCGAGGTGTACTTCTCTGGTTCTAGTGATGGACTATGGGAGCGCAAGGAGTACTGCAGCAAGGGGAGTATAAAGCTTTTTTTTTTTTTTTTATTGCAGGCACAGATGGCTTTATAACAGGGTGATTTGGGACACTAAACCCCTGGTCTATAAGAACCTGTGGGTGGTTTAGTGCCCCGAATTGCCCCGACAGATCTCCTTTAAGCAGATGTTGCAGTTCTGACATTTTGGCCAGGAACCATGTGGCAAAAAACACACAAAGCTTTTTCACAAAATGCCGCCTTCCACAGCTAACAGAGGTAAAGGTCATTAAAACCGTGAAAGAACCGCATTGTAAAACCACATGAGTTATGTGCTGTGCAAAAGCCATGGCACAACCACAACGTCAGAACATTCCCTTTGGCTGAAAATGAAGAACAAAATGTTAGTGGGTTGTTCATTTCTATTGTTTTTGGCATTGAAGCTCCTCGAATTTGTCTTGCGCTGAACTACAGAGATATTGGTTAGTATAACAGGTACTAATGAAATGGCCGTATTCACTAAGAAGGTATGTTCACATGCAAACCAAGTCTTCCTACACTTCCGAGGTCACATAAAACCTCACAAAACAGATCATGAGTCATTGGGCAAATTACTCAAATGTTAGATATTTACTACACATTAAACTATCCAATGTATGGGAACGGATAGGTGTGGTTGAGCACCGTAATCTAGGTAGGGGGCCCTACCGCCCCTCCCTAGCACGTGAATCTCCTCAGTCAATATATTCATAGCCCATGAAGCATTATTTATGGTAATATCAGCTATAGTATTGCTGTCCTGTCACTTCACAATATAACGTTAACAGTTGGCCCAACATGGAAAAGGTTAATCATACAACGCCCACAACATACCAGCCAAGAGATTTTGGTGCCGCTATTACATAACAAGCAGAGGACTGAAATGAGGAGACACTGTTACACAAAGTTATCTTCAGATATCTCTGCCTTGGTTCTTGTTAGAAGGGTCCCTGGACAAAAATCGGATCACAAAGTTTTATTGATTTACGCTGGGTTCACACTAGCGTCTGCCTATCCTTCATTCTGGTCCGTCGGAGGACAAGCCCAACGGCTAGGTGGACAACCACCACAACGGTCATACGCAATCCCTTGGGTGTCTGTTCTTTTAAAATTAAAGGGGCTCTATCTGCTGATAGATTATGCTGTATGAGCCCCACATGTGCGTGAATAGCCTTTAAAAAGGCTATTCAGGAACCGCTAATGTTATTTTAACACACACACAAACACCCCGTTTTAAAATAAAACTATATAAACATATATGTAAATCATACCTATCATGCACGGTGGGCGGTGATGTACGATCCAACGTCATCTTCTGGCATGACTTCCTCTTCTTTCGGCGACGCCGTCCGGTCCTGGCTCTTCTCCGGCTTCATCGTCGTCTTCTTCTGGCGGTTCAAATCCGGCGCATGGGCAGTAGTGCTCCCTTCGGAGCTACTGCGCATGCTCCGGCGCCATTTTTCTCAATGGCAGTGCGCATGCGCCGGATTTGAACCACCGGAAGAAGACGACGATGAAGCTGGGGAAGAGCCAGGACCAGAGAGCGGCGCTGAAAGAAGAAAGAAAGAAGAGGAAGGCATGCCAGAAGATGATGTTGGATCGTGCACGATAGGTATGATTTACATATATGTTTTTATAGTTTTATTTTAAAACAGGGGGGTTAAAAATAACATTAGCGGTGCCTGTATGAGCATATGTGGGGCTCATACAGCATAATTTTGCTGATAGAGCCCCTTTAAACCGCCAGGCGAAAAAGTCAAGACTTGCAAGACTTCTTCGTCCAGTGATTTTGGACACACACTGCGGCAGACTCCAACACAGATGTGAACATAGCCTTAAAATTATCTAAAAATTGTAATATGTAAATAGGTTTCCCAAATTGGACAACCCCTGAAATTTCAGAAACTTTGGCATACTAGTAGAGTTTGTAGTTAGTCCGGTAACTAGTCCGCTCCTCCCAATCATTTGCCATTGGAAAACTGGGCTTTTGCATGGGTAAGAAAATCAACAGGAACCACAAAGTCTTCTCAACCTGCACACGTGATATGGAGGGGAGTTCTTTGGCTTTGGTAATTGTTAGTCTTTATCTGCTTATGAAACAATCCTGATTATTATTATTATTATTGGGATGATTTCCATTGAAGCCACATGGGGCAGTATTACTGTATTAATCGAGCGCTTATTTTCAAGCTGGAAATAAAGTTAATTGAGATTCCTAGTGGGCAGATGTACACAGCAGGTACAGGCTATACCAACATATGCACACACATACATCAGGGGTCTGCGGTCTGTAGCTCTCCAACTGTTAAAGGGGTTCTCTGCTCTCGACAACCTCTACTTGTAAGAACTGTCCCTGCACAATAAACTTACCAAAAAGTGTCTCTCTGCTGCCCCCAGAGATCAGTCTGGCAGTAAGCATTTATGGCGAATTTAAGGGAAGATGGAAGTAACTGCCCACAAGTCCTGAACCACTGGGGTGGGATATATGGAAACTTCTCTATGCAGATTCTGGAACTCCCATAGAGGTGAATGGAAGCCACAGAAACAGCATAGCACAGCTGGGCAACACAGTTTCGGTAGCTGCCATTCAGCTCTGTACAAATTATAGAAACATGCCTTGCCCATTTCTTAAAGTCTGTCCCTGATGGCTAGGACTTGGACACTTATTCCTGTATGGCCAATGATTTGCAGATGTCAATAACCCTTTAAACGTTACAAATCAATGGGTAGTTTATATACGGGCAGGTCCTTCTAATGTAAGAGATGAGGATGATGAATGGGATGGGGGTTCCCATTCATGATGCCCTTCTCTTACATTAGAAGGACCCAACCTGCCTTTCCCTATACACCCTACCTATTGATTTGAAGGGGCACTGTGTAAGTTTAAAGGGTTTTTCACATCTCTGCCCACCCTTAAAGGAGTTTTATTAGAATAAACAGTGATAACCTATGCACACGATGAGCGTCTAATCACTGGGGATCCTCACAATTGACCTCAATAGCAGGGGTTCCACGTCCCACAATTTCAATGCAGCAATAGTTGAGCATGCCCACTGCCATTCCACTTACAGTCTATGGAGCTGAAAACCTATAGTCCACTATTTCCATAAGTCCCATCAATTCTGAATGGAGCAGTACCACGCCATTTAAATATAGGACATGGCATGGGGACATGGATCAGATTCATCACCTGTTGAGTTGGCAGGTGTAAATCTTGGGAAAACCCCTTTAACACAGCATTCTCTAATAGGATACTTGTAAATGAGTTATCGATATTGGACAAGCTCTAACTCTACACCCTCCCTATTGCTATATATTGGGCTTGCAGAAATCCACACCTTTGCCACCAAGATATCCACATTCAAGTAACTAGAACAGATTTTTAGCCATAGCAAACAAGGCACTTATTAAAATCATGGTTTGCATAGATGCCCCACATCCTCTAGATTTGGCTAAAGGGGGAGTCCCTCTAATAGGGCACAGGGATGGCGGCTGCTAAATGGCACATACATGTTTGGAGGATCAGAACAGGTACAGACCCATTGTCACACATCTATACCTCCATATAGTGAATGCTCTAAAGGTAGAATGACCACGCACATGCTGCAGAGCCAATTTACCAAACATCGAGGATCAGCAACCTTTGGCACTCCTGCTGTTTTGTTACCACAACTCCCAGCATGCAAACTTGCTCAGCTGGTTGCAAAACTCTCACAGAAATGCGTGGGGAATGCTGGGAGTTGTAGTTCCACACCACCTGGAGTGCCTAGTGTTTCTGACCCCAGCCATCATCCTTTAGCCAAAAGGTCATTTATGGAAATACTGTCTATAAGGAGCATCTAAGGGTGCATGCACACTGAGTAACGCCGGGCGTGTATGAAAGCCGTACACACCGGCATTACAGCAGACTGCCGAACACTTCCCATTCACTTCAATGGGAGCGCTCGTAACAGCGGCGTTTACGAGCGCTCCCATTGAAGTGAATGGGAAGTGTTCGGC
This sequence comes from Leptodactylus fuscus, assembly GCF_031893055.1. Taxonomy (NCBI): domain Eukaryota; kingdom Metazoa; phylum Chordata; class Amphibia; order Anura; family Leptodactylidae; genus Leptodactylus; species Leptodactylus fuscus. The sequence continues at coordinate 54,781,993 of NC_134268.1, forward strand.
AGCCCTGCTGTAACGCCGGCGTGTACGGCTCTCATACACGTCCGGCGTTACGTAGTGTGCATGCACCCTAATATAGGTCTTGTTAGCATCTCAGATGTTAAATCTCACCTAGGAACAGCTTACAAGGAATTCGATGCTGCAGCTCTGACCTAAGCAGCTTTCCCATACTTATGGAGAACATCCTTCAGAGCCCTCTTGTCATACATAGCCTACTTATTTTACAGGACATACGACAGCTATTTAACCCTACCTGCTCACCAGAGACAAATATGCAACTCCGAGGAGCTCATCTGTCATATCAGATGTGAAAGAGCCGCCGTCCTGTATAACAAAGTACAAAGCCGGGGTCAATACTAATACTGACATGAATAGTGATTAAAGTTCACTGTGTGACCCAAAAGTCCACTGATCTTCACATCTAACTCGGCTCTGCTACATCTGCATCTCTCAGTATTAGCATGACCTTTATTCTCTCAAGAAATGGAAACTTTCCTTAAACTTCAAGTGAGATCCGCCAAAGCTCAGTCCCATATTCCGCAGGCAAACACTGAATTACTGGCAAAGGTTTACACCTGCCCGTATTACAAAAGCAAGTGTCTCAGACAATAATTATAAAGTAGAACTTTCCAACGTCTTTATAAAAGGGTTTGGAAACAATGTGTCTATCTAAATGACAGGATAAATTGTTATTAAAGCCTTTATTTAGGCCCAAGGAACTGATCCGACAGTCCTGCCTCAGCATGTTCAGCGAGCTTGGGAAAGACAATTTCTGGAAAAAAAAAAAAAAAAAAATAGGAAAAGTAAGGTGTACCAGTCGTACACGACGTCCTAGTGGCAGGCGGAGAGCAGAACCAACTCTGCTTTGTAGACTCTCGCTGGCTGGGACAAAACATAAAAGACCCGAAACAATCAGCTCACAGGTTATTCATACCATCCGAGCGAGCGCCACGGCAAAGTTCCCAATAGTGAATTATACATGGGCTCCACAGGACGACCGTCTCTACAGTTTCACCAGCACCCCACAGACAGCTCTGGTTCCAGTTCTGCCTTCTCCGGTTACATTTAATTGTCACAAGATAACGGACAATAACCATTGGCTGCGGTAAAAGGAGATTTCCTTCTGTTGCTGGGCGCAGTCTACACCGTGTACCATACAGAGTTCACATTATTTGCACAGGAAGACAAATGGTTAAAGTCAGGCATCAATAATCAACAGATGTCACTCGCTATTTTCTGCCACCTTCCCCCCACCAAATACGTCAATTATAATAAAAACCCTGGGATACAAAAAAAATAATATAATAATAATATTATGTGTGTCCTATATACATTAGACATAACCTTTATATCGCTATACATAAAAAAAAAACCTTTACATGAATCATAACGTAAAGGAAATAGTGATTCCTCATAAATTAAACATTTACTCTCTTAACCCCTACAGACCCATCAACACAGCAAACATCTCCAGAAGCATGTGATGTCATCATTCCCATCACCCTCTGCTGATAAACACAGGCGAGTGACATCACACCCTAGAAGAGGAAACGTAGCGTTACACTTCTACTAGTCCACAGAAACAAGCATGGCACACAGCGTGGCGGATCCGGATGGCAAACTACAGGACGTAATATTAGATTAGAGAAAACATATTTATGGAAAGGTTTAGCATAGGTTGGATTGTATAGAAATAATTCTATAGTGGATGTAGAACATTATTGTTTGACGAACAGAAAATCTAGGCACCTCACTACAAAAAAAAAAAATTAGCCAAGGATGTTACTTACACCTTAAGGAGCAGTGACAATCATAAACCTATATAACATCAGTGATACAATAATACATATTTTACAAAAATCGCAATAAATAAATAGAAATTCACAACCACGCCAAGTCACCCTGTAACCTCTACCAGGAAAAGCAGATAAAATCACGTTAGCCTCCTATACCTGTGTCAAGTTTATTTCTAATAAAGGGGAAAAAAATTATATATATAATTATTAGATATATCAATAAAAACAAACCCATTCTCCACAAACAGCACGTATACTAGTGTACACCTACATCAGCACCACAGAAAACTCAAATACATCCCGTGTTTTTTTCCCATTTTGGCAATCTTATGCCACGTAATATACTTTTAATATCTTTCATAATAATCATATTCCATAGTAAAAAAAAAAAAAATCTCCAGGTCTCCATAACAGCCTATAGTAGATCTATCAGACCTGTTACACCAACCAACCAAACTTCTAGCCTGTGTATACACTCGGCATATTGATGGAGTCTGAAACTTCATTTTAGAATTTTTATTTTTTTTAAAGCAAAACTAGATTTCACAATATTCAACGAGATTCCACAAAATGTGCTACTTTTAGAGATAAAAAATAAACGCATTAATATCCGACAAAAGTTTAAGAATGGCTAGAAATGTCCCGAGCATAATGAGGATATGCATGTAAGAGTAAAATCTGGGTTAAGCAGCAGACTTCCCAAGCCCATAAAGCCTGCGAGAGGCCACTGTGCCCTTGTGGTGTTATCAGTGTCACTGACTAGGTCCCAGTTACATGAAAGCTGCCATTTTAGGTTAGACTGTAAAGCTTCTGTTGTGTAACAGTCTGGCAGAAAACAAAGCTCATGGTGCCCTGAATGAAAGACGGGAACTTTCACAAAATAATCGGTCTAGAGACGACTTGTCGCACGACGGTCGCTTTCACCGTGCGACAATTAGTCGATGATACAAATTTTTTTTTAAGGAGTTCAATGCAATTCGGAAAAGTTGAGCAACTTTTTGCTCAAAGGAACGGTAAAAGTGGACAGAAAAGTGACTTTATAAAAAAATTTTTTAAAGGGACATGAGCACAATTAAGTGCACAATTCACTGCCACATGTGACAAGTCACCATCAAGCTTTAAGGGTGGCATAGAAAGTCCTGGGACAGAAATAATAAGAGACTGTTGTTGGCAGGAGCAGAAATCTAAAAGTTTTGTGGGCCAGCACCTGCCCCACATGGAGATGCACTGGAGCTCTCTTCAGTTTGGGGAGGGCCAGGAGACAGAGCATGGTGCGGGTCGGTGATCTCTCCCATTCAAAAGGAAACTCCTCCTCAACTGCTACTTTGTGTCCTTTGTCTATTGTTTGTTACGTGAAAGAAAATACTTGCAACAGAAGAAGGAAAAAAAAAAAAAAAAAAAAAAAAAGCAAGAGAGGGCTGAGAAGTGCCCAAGTCAATTGGGGATGTACGCCAGGGGAAGAAAGCTGCCATGTTTTATGTGGTGGGTGTCTCTCCCATCCTCACTCTGGCTGCCTCCTCCTACCCAAGGGTACCCTCCAGTGAAAGGCCATCAGGAGGAGATGAATACATAGCAATGATGGCTGCTGGTAGCCTGCAGCGCCTTCTCCATGAGCCTCATCCTTCCCTCCCCATATCCACCCCCCTGCTCCACCACCACCACCACCAGCAGCAGCAGGGGAATAAACAGGAGGCCATGTCTTCTCCCATCACATCCCAGCAGAGGACAATGACCCACACCCACCTCCTCTTATCAGACCCCCATTATGGCTTTATTAGAAGCATCCCAGCTGAGGAGGTGATGGGGGGCGTGTGCACACACAGCAGCCATCTCAAGGAACACAAACATGGACATCCTCAGTGTGTGACCACCCCAGCCCAGCAAGGTTACTAGAGCCTAGAGCTCAGGGTCAGTGTGCTGCCCTACAGACCACCAGCAGCCATGATAAGAAAGTCAAGCCTGCTCCCACTTCTGGACACTTTTCGGCTCCTCGTGGTTCTGCAGCCGCCCCCTCCCCCCCACCAACCACAAAAAAAGTGAATGGCACTCACACGTCCCCTAGAAATGCCCACCCGCTGCCCATCTATGGATACAAAGTAGCGATGCTGGCAGCAGCTAGGTGTATACATGATACTCCGGAGTGTGCACCATACACACACCGCACACATACACTTTGCACAAGTTGATCGCCAGCCAGGGCAGGGGGATCCAGTGGAGATGTCGCGACAGGACGTGGGCAGCTGCGATCAGGACCGGGACATCATGCGGTCAGGAGCCCTCCCCCCCTCCGGCCACAGATCCTCCATCTATCCATCTCTTTCTCTGCCCTCCTCCCCCTCCGCCTGCACCGATACTTGCACCACCAAGGGCAACCCCTACCCCGGGCATCATGGCAGCAGCGAGCCGTAGGAAAGTTTGTGCGGGCTCCAGGAGGGATGAGCTGGCCCTGTCCGGTGTGGGCATTGTTATAGCCATGCTGTGCCCTGATTCATTAGCCCCCCGCCTCCCCGGACTACTACACAAGTCCCAGGCAGCAATATCCCCAACTTACCCGGGCAGAGTGCGGCACCAGGAGCCCTATTGTCTCATCAGGAGGACAGGGACACTCTGTTATCTCTCTCTCCCCCCCTTTCCTCCTGTCCAGGCTGTGAGGGAGGAGGGGGAAGCTCTGTGTGTGTGTGTGTGTGCCTGGAGTTTACGCTTTCTTTCCCACACTCCACCTTTTATCCGTATTCCCGTCCTGAGCTCCCGGCTCCCTCTTCTTCTCCTTCTTCCCTTCTTTTTCCTTTGTGTTTTAATTTCGCCTCAAGTTTTTAATCCGATAGTGTACGAGCGCGTCCGCACGGAGGAGGCGAACCCGCGGCCCCGCCGGACACTCACTGCTCGGGATCCTCTCACTCCGGGCACCAGCTCCAGCCGCGTGCATGTGCCCTCCCCGAGGACCGAGCGCGCCCCCGACAACTCTCACACACACTCCTAGAAAGCCCCGCCCCTCGCTGCCCTCCCTCCCCCGCTCCCCTGCCACACAGCCCGTGACGTCACACGGCCACCAGGCATAATTTATGCAAGAATTCACTAGTGCTTTTCATTCACTTCTCTCACCCCCCTCCCCTGCTCTTAAAGGGACCCAAATATATTCCTCACACTTTACTACTGTGTGTATACAGCATAGCACAGGGTCTCACTGACTACATACAGGGCAGGATCAGGAGGCTTCATGTAGGGCACAGGCTCGCTCTCCATATTTATGGAGCAGATACAGGGAAAGCCATTATACAGGATTCCCCTACAGACATATAGGTTACAGGGATTTCAGGGATATTTTCTGTGTGGATTTGTGCTGCGATTCTGCAGATTTTTCAGATTTCAAAGGGTAAAATCCCGTGGGAAAAAAAATACATAAAGAAAAAAAAAAAATACATAAAGAAAAAAAAAAATCCACCTATGGGTATAGTTGCATATAGAAAACATCCCCAATACGCAAATTCACATTCACACATCCGGTTCTGTATTCTGTGCGTCTTCCAATGATATTTTTACAACGCGTCCTATCCATATGCGACAGATGCGACAACACTTGGCCGTCATCCTAGTGTCACCTTGAAGTGTCACCATAAAAAAAAAACGTAAGACACTTGGAATACATCGGTCACGTGCATGAAGCCTTACACTGTATTGAGCTACGGATTTTACAAATGCAAATCATTATGGAAAAAAACAAACTACCAGTACACATTGCGGGACATTTTTTTTCTTTAAAATTGCGCCATTCTCAGCATAGCCTTTATATTCCTCGGCATTCCTCACATCCAGTTGACTTACACTAGCGCAATTGCATCGTAAATAATTGCAAAATTCACCTCATGGAAATTATGATTCCAATATTGTCCGGTACATCAAGTTTTTTACACTACCGGTGTACTGGAGAGCAGTTGCACCTTTTTTTTTTTTTTTTTTTGCTGACTGTGACATTACCACAGACAAACCGCGCTCACTCCCCGGCAAAAAAAAGAAAAGCGCTGAGCTTCATATAAAAGCCTACAAAATGGGCGCAGATGGGAAAAAGTTTGCGCATATACCTTTAATAAGTTGCAGAATAGAAGGAAAAAGAAGCAGATCCGACACATGGAAAATTTCCACAGTAATGTGAACTTCTTAGGCATCGCTGCATTACGGGGTATGTGCTGATTTTTTATCATTTCGTGTTCTTAATTTACTAAAAATGGCGCGTTTTTATAAATTTAGCAAAAAATTCAGCACAATAATATTGAGATTCCAATACGGCTAGATATTTCTGGGTTTTATCACCACGCATCAGTGTATTTCAATCTCCCCCCCCCCCCCCCCAAAAAAAAAAACAAAAACACCCTGCTGCCTTCTTCATTTTTTAGCATCACCTAGCAATGAATCTGTGAAAAACAGATAAAACACAGACCACACACGGGCAACGCCGGGATTTCAGAGGCTGTTTTGTCCGACAGTAAAATTTGCCTTGTGAACATACCCTTATATCATGTGATTCCAAGTGGCCGAGCAGGTAGACCATAACAATCCTTCCCGTTTTCCCCAGCGATTGCTATAACAAAAGGATCTTCTACAAAAGTAACAAATTAATTGCTATAGAAACAAAGAAAAACACAAGGAAAAAAATGAAGTTCCATTCAAGTTGCACCCAAGTGTTACACAACTGTTTCTGCACCTTATTGTATAGATGGTCTGTCTCTTAAAGGGGTTATGCCACAAGAAGTATTTATCCTCTATCCTGATCGATGGGGGTCTGACCACTTCGATCTCCATCGATTGCCCACCCGACCAGTGACTGAATGTAGGCGTTTCACTTGGTGGCCGGCGCTCCAATTCATTT